>NC_088201.1:63014878-63328866 GCF_037126465.1 Ornithodoros turicata | reverse complement strand
TTTCTCATCGTTATCATATTGAGTTGGCCGGCGATCGGGTGTATTCGATGTGACGTTCACAGGGATTGAAGAATCTTCATCATTAAAGTCGCATTGGCTTTGAGTGACTGCCAATGTAAATGCATATACCTCAAGCGTGAGTGCATACAGGCTGCGGCACGAAACGTGTCATTTGACCATTATTAGAAGACGGCTTAACGGAAAAATACAGGGGTAAACAACTTTCTTCTGGACACTCAGTTTGCCACCTAATAAAAATAGTTTCATCAATTTGCCATTGAAATACATTTTCGAAATCGAACTCATGAAATTGCTTAGTCAATGTAACGTTATTCTTTTTTTTCTTCTTCTTGCTGGAGGATTTGGCCTAGTCAATCACAGAAAACGCTTCGTGGAACGATTGTTATACCCGTAAAAGTTGCGCGAAAATTGAGGTTTAGCTGCGGGTATGCGAACGACGCACAAAGTCGAACGTCAGATCAGCGGCGAGAGAGGAGGACAGTCTCCGCCCAGGTGAGAGACAGAAGCTGCGAAAAGAAGGAAATATATCCCGTGTACGCGTGGAGAAGGTTTTTATAAAGTGCGCGTCCATAAAGTTTTCCTCACCTCCAAATTTGTTTGAAAATTTTCCTCACCTCAGCTAAAAAATTTTTGGAAAAATTGGCCCTCACCTCACCTCACCTCAAATATCGTGAGGTGAGGAAACCCTCACTATCGCACGCCCTCGTGAGGGTGCCCACCTCTGCTACCGAGTTCCTATATGCCCCGCATACTAAAATTTTGAAATTGTGCTTCGTTTGAATATCGTAACGAACGTTCCCGCGCAATTTGCGCACCCATAAACTTTTCGATTTTTTAGGGAAAAAAGTGCGTAAATTGTGCAAGTAAATACGGTAATTGGGTTTTTGGAGCGGAATTAGGGTGCTTGCTCCGAATTTAGTGTCTATTGCGATCAAGTATTTGTCAATTCCTATAAACTCTCTAGATGCTGAAATATCTTTCAGCAGCTATAAAATGATTTTAGCCGCATTCGCTGTCAGAGGAGAACACAAGATATCATGTAATGCTGAAGTTTATAAAATAATTTTTGTGCCCACATTATCCAAGAAAATACCGTTTTCCGCTTCAAGCAGCCGTTGACTCCTTGCCGCGGAAAATCGCGGTATTTACAAGTGGGTGCCGCGGAATTTTGAATTTGCCGCAGCAGAAAACCAGGGCCTTAACTAGTACGCAGTGCTATTGAGCAGATGTTTATTCAGCTTACCTGCAGCACATCAAGAAGGTGATGGTCTTCAATCTCAGGGAATGGGATTGGATGCTTACTGTTTTTGATGGCATGCAATTTCAGTGCGGTAGATTTCAGATCTTGAAATGGTGGCTTGCCATATACTAAGGCATACAGGATGCACCCAAGTGACCAAACATCTGACTTCGTGTTTACCTGCATAACAGTGTTTGGTGCTAGGTTACTTGCTAGTTTTTGTAATAATGCGCTATTGTAGTTGTCATTCAGACTTCCGCTATGGTAAGCACAATAAAAGGTAAAAAACAATAGAACCTTGCTCATTTATACGGTGCAATCCCGTTCAATTGAACTCAAAGGCGACCAAAGATTTGTTAGAATAAAGTGGAGTTCGAAGTAAAGGGAGCTGCTCCAGCTCCGAATAAGAGCACGCATGTGATAGCCCGAAATTTAAGAGACTTATTAATTCCAAAATATGTACAGGCAAGCATCACTACGTCTCATGATAAAGAATAATCTGTTATCCTACAATTGTTGTATTTGTTTCTTCAGCAGTGACCCACTTGAAAACCCCAGTAACCGGAATAGACCTCTCTGTTTGTAAACAAATGACGTCATAGTGTCCGACAGCGCCATCAACTTGGTAGAGTTGAACTACGTTCCGCTACTACCGCCTAGCCTCCGCAACAGTGCACCTGCGGTCCCTGGCGTGAAGCCGACGCGGCCGTCCTCGGGTGCGCTACTGTCCCCACGACGTGGGGCATTTCACGGGTACCTGGGCTACCTGTACGTCGTACTACGTTCAAAGCTAGTGGCGAACAAGGTCGCGCCCGAAAGTCATGGTCTTGAGGGGATTACAATGGTCTCTGAAAGGGATGCGACCTTCGGCCCTACTTTTCTTTCAATAGGAGGCAGCGAACAAGTGCCCATTCGTGGAACCCAGCTCTCCCCATCCGATCTGTTTGGGTTTCAGTCTGTCTACCAACGTCATGATGATGTTTCTCGGGTAGAGGTTTATTGTTCTGCGCGGATGTGCACACCATTACGGTGATTACAGCGCTCATCATTACGGTCCTCATCTTTCCTCTGACACACAAGTTTCACACGATGGAAATTGATGTTCTGAGACTAACACAGACGAAAGGACAAACACACGAAGTGTTTGTGGTTTGTCCCTTCCGATGACGCAACCTTGGAAGTCATTAGAGAGGTACAGGTACAAAAGCTATAGGAATTCTATACAGCCTTTATCTAATCCTAATCCATTTCCAATGAATATTTGGAGACCAGGTGCTATAGAAACTGTATACAGGAAAATAGATACAAGTCGTATAGAATATGAATAGAATCTCGTATCATTTTCGATACAGCTTCGACAACTGGTTGGCTACGCATAGTTTGTGCTGCCTAGCCGATGCAGTAGCTCGATAATCTTCTTTTGTATTTCAAAAACCAGGAACTTTCCATTTATTTTACCGCCACATCCCACCCACTGCGTCCCATCCAACTCCAAACCGCAAACAAAAAACAAAAGGAGAAAGAAGGAAAGATGAATAAATACATAAAACAAACAAAGGCGAGAGGGAAACACTTGCACACGCACAAGCCTGTGACGTGTTTCCCTGTGACGTGTTTCCAGAGGAACAGACACTGGTAGAGCACGTAACAAAATGGCTTGGCCACATGTGGAGCCGTCTTCGCTCGAGATGCAACCACATGGGTGAAGAGAGCACGCATAGATTGTTATTTCGGTAGCGAATAACAGTCACTAAAAATATTTCCTCCAACTGGTTAATATATTACTGCATTAAGGACTGTGTTTATTATTCAAATTACTTGAACTAAACCAGCACAATCTCCACACCAAATTAATGTGGTGCTGCACGTTGCGCATGCATGGAGCCAGCCCCGTACTATATGATTAGCTACTGCGATCAGTGAGTTACACTTGGTATAAACGATGGTATAGACAGTTGAAATAGGCACAAAAATGGTACTTCCGCCCTGGTTTACCTTTTTTATACATACGCTTTTTATACCTTTTCCTCTGACAGTGTAGAAGCAGCAGTGCGTCAAGTGCAACATTAAAAAGTACTAAACGGTAAATGTCCACGTTGCCTGACGTGATAAGTCACAATATTGCTATTAGCATTTGTATCCATGTTCATACATGCACATATCACATGTATTAGTTGTTCTTCAAATGAACAGCAAAAAACAAGTAACATATGTCCGTAAATAAGACCTTTCGGCGCCTAGTATTAGCGCAGTTTTATGCCTGTTTTATGTTAGGCTCTATAGAGACAGTATAGAAAATGTATACATTCTAGTCCCTGAATCCTGTATCGAAAGTGTTTACCAGTTAAAAACCCTATACAGCTTCTATCTATTTCCTATGCACAAGATTGACACTAGACACGATAGATAGATTCTCTATAGGTCCTGTATAGAAACTAGGAAATCATTTTCAAAAGGGAGAGCCCTGGACCGGCAATCTAGAAGATGCGGGTTCGAGTCCTGCAGCTGGCTGACCTTTTCAGTGACGTCCTTCTTTCTACACAAGTTTTGCTTTTATAAGTAATGGCCATATAATGATAATAAGCAAACTGAACGCTTAATAAGTAAATGTCAGAAGCACATCGACCAGAGCGCACTTGGGAGCTTCCAGGACAATGCGTAGTGGGGACTAGGGCACTGCCGGGCAACATTGTTCGTACACTCTTAAAAATGAACTTCACCGCATAGCACGCTCCTAGCCAACCATAATCTCAAATGATATCGTTATCTGCCCTGATTTGTTGAAAACGGGAGGCGTACGCCTTTTTTGTGACACTTATGATAATTGTCACAGAAAAGGCGTACGCCTCCCGTTTTCAACAAATCAGGGCAGATAACGATATCATTTGAGATGATGGTTGGTTAGGAGCGTGCTATGCGGTGAAGTTCATTTTTAAGAGTGTACGACCCGTCGCACACGTTCATGTGTTCGAATGACCGAATATATACCTCTATTGAAATACATATGACTTTGACGGGACGCGAGTGGATTACATTGTAGTGATTTTTGACATACTGAGAACTCCAACATTGTGATCATACCTCCTTTTCTTGTCTGTTGTTGTTGCACTGAGATGTGTGCAAACAATTACTTATCTAGACTGTCTGGCATGCAAGAGCCATAGCTAGCTTGCTTAATTGTGGTCAGAGCTGGCATCTAGACAGGGTGGGCAAATGCTTTCCCCGAGTGCCCGTGCAGGGGCACTGAAAAAACACCTTTCGTGCAGGAGGAAACCGCTTTCAAATGACAGAGGTGAGGAAGAAAATCAAGAACTGGATGGGGGTAAATTTCCCAAGGACATCAATGATCACACCATGATGCACTGCTTTCGTATTGGTGCCTGTCTGACGAAATGCCTCTGGCAAACGATTGGCAGGATTATGAAGAGGGGCAGAATCATTGCTGAAGGTGATAAGCCTTCAAATTCCCCAAACTTTTCCAGGTTTCCACTCACTAATGTAAGCGAACTTCCTGCCCTAAACAAAAGGGAACTTGGTGCCTACAGCTACGTTTTGATACAGATCTCCCTCACTAAACACACAATTTATTGCGTATAAAGAAGGCTGCCCTACTTTTCTGCCTCTGAGCTCGTCAAATTGGAGAACTGCTACTCGCAGCAATGTTGCCGTGGCGTGGCCGCTCAACCACCGATCGGCACTCGCAATTCGCTGCGCACGGTCACAGCCCTTCTCAGCGATTTTCCCTTACTTCAGCTGCTTTTTGGCTAATTCCCCAATAATACTGACTTTTCCCAGTCGCATCAAAATTCCCTGAGAATTCTCGGTCTTCCAGGTCGGTAGACACCCCGATATTTTTGTTATTGTTCCACGAGGTCAAAGCACAACTAGAAAAACAGGTTCCCAGACAACCATTGCGAATTTTATACGTCCTGAGAACGTCGAATGAATGCCCTATAGGGCGATTCAAGAATATGCCCCAGAAAAGCACCGTAAATGCCGAACGTGGGCTATTCCCTGCAGAGAGCGCGAGGGCTCGAGGAGGGAGGGGGCGAAAGCTCGGCAGCTGGCGCGTGAAGCTCCTCGACCGTGGCGAGGGACGCCCAAGCCGAAGACAAGTCAAGGCTGCTTTTTCGCAAGTGGAGGCAATTGAAAGACGCATGTGTAACTGGGCAACCCAGCCGAAAATCAAGGTGGAATTATTCTGCAGGCGGTATGTTCCCGATTAGTCATTTCCATTGTGTGACGTTGTTTTAAGAACGTTATATGGGTTAAGCGTCAAGCTTCCTGTCCGGTGAACCAGAATCTGACGCCTCACACGTTGGCGTTTTAAGGGTGTTCCTACCTTCGTGCTGGCGATATAGATATGTCCTCACAAGTTTGCATACGCTTTTGGTTGCTACGTGTTGAGGAAATTACATACGAGCAAAAAAGCGTTGGGCGATTTTGCCAGAAAACGAGTGATGCGCGCAAGTGAACGCGGTACCTGTATGTGGGTTTCTGCCGGAGGCAACATTAATGTACAGATTAATGTGTGCGCCCAGTTCATTCTTGAACCAATCCTTCATTAGCTTTTAATGCATGCTTTAGGATTTAATGCACCTACTATATGCTGTGAGACGCTTCGTACATTGTGCGTTCTAGTCGCTTCGGATCGCAGTGTTGCTTGCATGAAGATCTTCTCAAATGGGCTTTTGAACGTTTACAGACGGATTGAGTGTGGTACTACGCATATTGTTGTTGCAGACGAACTTGGAACGCTTTCTGGAAAGTTATTTTTTTTTTCAGAGCTCAAGAGTTGGCAGAGCGCAGCATGCGAAAATAGTGCGTTTTCTTTATTCTCTGTTCCTGTTTTTCAGGCTTGCATCCACCAGTGCACAAGAAGTCGTCGACGATTTTGTCAACCCGTATGAATCCAGCAATCTTGCCCGCACCTACCCGTGTGTTGTTGAACTGAAATCTAATGTAAGCACGTAAGCTAATCTAAGTAAATGTAAGCACATCGAAGTGATTTTCTACTAGCACACATAAAAAAATTAAACGGTGAATCAAAATAGAACGGTGAATTAAAATTAAAAAAAACGGTGCAAGCGAGCTGGCGTACTGTAGAAGAGAAATTTCCTTGCGCTTCAGGAACACACTAGACGATCAGGACGAGAAAAACACAAACAAACAATGAAGCTGGTTTGAGTTTTGTGTCATCCACATCATCCTGCATGTCCCTAAAACTAAGGAAAACATTACCTCTTTCCCTACGTTAAACGGGTTGAGCAGCAAAAATTTATTTGACAAGGAATGCCAACTTTTTATAATGACAGCCACCTTACTACAACGAAGTGCGGAGGTGTGGTTGTAGCTTTGATACGTATTTGCCTCACGCTTCCCTTGTGCTCAATTTCCAGGTGCAATCAAGAAGAACAGGAGACTAGGTAAGATCAGCGCTTTCGAGGTTGAATGCGTCATACAGTCGTACCTGCGACATGCTAAATAATTAGCCAAACAAGAATATTGGCGCTTTCTTTTCATATTAATTGCACTAGTCGTGTGTGGTTGTCGTCCATGATCAATATATATATTGTTGTACCCAAATAAAATGTAAATCACTATATGGGCTCTGTGTCTTTTTTATGCAGACCTCCAACACCACGTTAACTGCAGATGCTTCCCACAAAGCTCTATATCAACATGTAAAAGAACGCTCGAAATATGATAAATATGCGTAACTCTATGCAAAATAATAAGAGTATAATGTAATTTAAAAGGACATTAACCATCAGTATAAGGGCATTTATGTCTTTGTGGGGCGTTCTTTGGACTTTCCCATGAATGTTGCAAATGGGACCCACGGGACTCGCGAGAGCCTACCCAGGAATATCCGCAGAATGTACCAGGAATATTTGAACATCCATAAAGGAATGACCTCGGGATATTCATGGGATGTTCTTTGGTTGACTGGGTTTGTGCTGAAAGAGACTAGAACACCAGACTTTTGCAACCACCATGGATTTTGCTGGTGGTATTTTACTTTTATGTTTAAAATATTCAAGAGCAACATGACTTGTAAACTGCAACAAAGGCCGGCCTGCAAGGTGCATATTTCAGCTGAAGAAAAAAAAACATATTTCAGCTGGCAGCGCGAAATGCTGCCACCGTGCTTAAATACATGTGTCAACCAGCATGTGGCAAAGATGCCGCAGTTGCACACACAACAGAACTGTCCACCACTGCCACTACCCCTTTCCCACAGCATGGCCTTCAAATGTACATTTTTGTAGTCAGAACGCTGTATATGACTAGGGCCTGACTTTTTCGGGTTTTATTTTTGGCCAAATTCGGGGGGTAAATATTGGGTGATATTTTTTATTCGAAAATTCGGGTGTATTCGGGTTAAATCCCGTTACGGCATATTCTGTCGTCAGGAATTCGGGTGATTTTTTTTTTGTTTAATAAAAATTTGTCTTAACATGGAAGTAATGTTTAGCAATGTTATCAAGCTTTATTTTAATGCACGCTTATGAGTGTGCCACGAGACCCGGATGTTTTCGGGTAGATTCGGGTTAAACCCGAATTTTACAGATTTCGTTCGGGGGGTAAATATCGGGCGGATACGGGTTTAACCCTAAAAAGTCAGGCCCTATGTATATCCCACAGAGTTCAAGGTAACTCGTTACTGTAATTAAGTTCTTTTTTGGTAACTTGTAACTTAAAGGGGCACTAAAATGCAAAAACAACTTGCTCTCAAATGAAAGTCCGTGTTCCAATTAGTATAATGCAAACAAAATTAGTTCACACACACCTGTCTTTGGCGGCAACGAATGGGATCCACAGGAGGCAAAGATTGGTGGCATCCAATGAGACAGCAGTAGAAGCGCGCGCTTACCTATCGTGGCAGTGTGGATTTGGAACGGGTCCAATCATAGCGTTTATATGCGCGGCATGATGCATACTGCTGAAATTTTCAATACTGATTCACTGAATTGTAGCCCACAACAGTTCTCGCGAATGTTCCACTGACAACATTTATCTTCATGTCCTTCATACAGTGACGCCAGTTCGCTTCACAACGCGCACTATGTTTTTGACGGGGACTGCTCCATGGTGTGGCACGCGCAGCATCGACTAAAAACACTAATGCACGAGCTGAAACGTTCACTGCTTAGCGCCGAAGCATGAAAGAGCCCGGTATAATTTCGATTGTAGTTCGATAACGGAATCAAGGTTTTGAATTATATATAACAAGTACAAAATTAACATAGCGTAAAATTAGTAACGTAATTTGAAGTGAACTTGTTTTTGCATTTTAGTGCCCCTTTAACCCGGTGCTTTTGCGCTGTGGTAACTTTCAGAGGAACTCTTCAGAGGACTTTCTTTTTCAGGTAACCTTGCCAAAGTAACTTAAGCTAAGTTCCAAGTTACTTTTAATTTGCTTTTCACTCCTTTCTTTTGCTGTTTTTTGCTTTCTCTCCAGTTCTTTCATGGCGTTTTATGCCATAAAGCGTGATATCCAATCAATGACAGTATTCTATTCAGGAAGTAAGAACCGCTGCCATCAAAATGAAGCTGAACCATTGCACGCCCACAGGGACTAAGATGCAAAGCATTCGAATTGTTGGACATAAACGAAAACCATCTAAGCGTATTGCACTCCTCCGCAGGCAACTCAAGGTCTAACTCATCAAGGTACTGCTCATGCGCTGCACCTGTGTTGTCCTATTTGTCTCCGAAGTAACTTTGAAGTAACTCTAACTGCGAGTTACATTTCAGGTTGAAGAACTTCGTTATTAACTTAGTGTAAGGAACCTCGGGGAACTTATCCCCGGGAGTCGTCGTGGCGGCATGTGTACCGAAGGAGAGACAGCGAGACGTGTTCTCTTTCCGTAGACTGTCTGACGACGCTACATTTTATTTACAATATATACATGGGTTGAGGGTCAACACTGGAAGCGTATCAAATCACCATAATGAATCATAAGGCAACTAATGCACTACAGATGTCTGCCTAAAAGGGTATGGGGGAAAACACGGAAGCGGGTAGTATTGCCAGGGGCCAAACAGGTGCCTCGACTTCCTGCTTGCAAAACATTTTAAACATTCCAAAGCTGATGGGTGCTTTTAGGTGGAAGGACATGGCCTTCGCCACATTAGTTACATTTTTCACACTGTAACTTAACTCGTAACAAGTCCTTTTTGACGGGTAACCTTTCGTTCTATGCTTCTCCACCTCAAATTATTTTCTCGCTTTCCTGTGTCTCCTGACACTTTGTTGTGAAAGCAGCCATAGCTAAAAAAGATGCAGGACACTTTTTCGATTTTGCACTGTGCGTACAAAACGCAGCTCGTACGCATAAAATGCGCACCATGCGGGCCGGCCTTAACTCTGTAAAAGCACCACTCCGTGTACTGTTCGTGAGATGACTGTTACCTTGATGTCATGACATCCTGTCGTATCGGAGATTTCTGAATTAATGGACTCAGGTGACATGAAGTTCAGCGTTCCCATCTGAAAGAAGAATGCAGGGTGAGCATTACGTTTAAAAAAGACACAATGCGTTTAACGCAACCCTGCAAAGTACTGTTGACCATAACTGTATCACCAGCTCAGAGAGCAGCCCTGGGAGAAAAAAGAAATACAGTACCACTGTTGGACTCAGCTATGGGCAGTATATACAGGTCACCACGCCCATGAGCATACCGAGAGGGGGGGGGGGGGGGGGGGGGGGGGGGGGGAGAGCACGCTCCGAGGTCGCTTGTGAAAATAGTGCGCTCTTTAGTCATAGGTCGTAATGATTATTCTCAGATGTCATGATAGGAACCTCTGAACACTCACACAGTGCATAACATCTGGCTCCAGAAAAAGAGGTGGTAGGTGTTTGTGTGTGTGTGGGGGGGGCATTGCACGCTTGCCCCCCCCCCCAACCCCTTGGACCTTTTCCACAATGGCCTATGCGCATGACCTTGATGCGCCGGAAGGGATTATCTCCGTCTGAAGCAGATGGCGCACTATGGGGACGACAGAAGTGGGGACCAGTGGGGAGAACGCACGAATCCCCCACTCCGGACCGGCTTGGTCCTTTGTGCTATCCACGTGGATTTGTTTTGACGCGCGCCGAGCATGGTTCATTGGAGAAGAGCCGCTAGGATTTGACGCGTATGTGAAAAAGATCCATTGTAGAGATGTGTACTTTAAGTTGCCAAGTGCTAATAATTATTATGTGTAACTCTGTATCTATTAACTCTGTATGCATTACTCTGTGCCACAAAAGTCAAAACAATTTTGTTGTTCATTTAAAGGAGCAGCGAAGAGTTCCCAAATATTACCTGACAAGATCTAACAACACTGGTTGCATCAGCCTGTATCGTGTCAGCAATTCCAAAGTCAATAAGCTTCAGGGTCCCCTTCACAATGAGAAAGTTGGCAGGCTTCAAGTCTGAATGAATTATGCCTAGGGATAATTATGATAAGGCAATGTTATGACACCTGCTGCCAAACAAACTTGGCCCAAAACAAATTTCAATTGAAACAACTAAAAAAAGACAATAAGTAACATCGGCAATAAATAGGGCAATAAGCTCAATAATATAAATGGGGCCTTGTGTTTTCGAGTTTTATGTTTTCTGAAAATTGGTGGGTAAAAATCGGGTTTTATTTCAGGAACCGTAAAACAGGGTGAAATCAGGTAGAAAAGCAGATTTCCATGTGGGAAATAATAAAGAGTGCTGCTCATGTTTGATGTGAACACAACAGTCGTGCTGAGTGTGCGCTCCTTGGCATTTTCCAGCACACTTATTGGTGGCTGAATTAGCACTTTGCCAAGTTAGTTTTTGAGGGTTTGAGTTTTACCCTAAGTGACGATAATGCAAATCAGGGTGGTAAAATCCCGGTTTTACCAGGTTTAACCACAAAAACACAAGGTCCTATATAAAATGTATAGATGTAAATGAATAAATGAACCACAGCTTGTCATGACACTTCACAGAGAACCACTCATCTGTTTCAAGTTGGTGACATTGGCTAAATGTCACACAGTAAAGCAATTCCACTTTGACTAGCTTGTCATATAAAATGCACTCTGTGCTGGTACACACACACACACAAAACACATAGTACACAATTTGTCTTGGCATTTCCACCCCCTTATCATGGTATGGCACACTGGTAAAAAGAAATCTGGTAGCATTATCAGATTTTCCCTTTCTTCCTGTTTGGAGGAGTAAAAACCATACCTCTCTCATGGATTTCTGCGACGGCATATAGCATTTCTGACCAGTAATACTTCACATTGATTGGACTGAGGCTGTCTGCATGCATTATTGATCGCAGCACACCAGAGAGATCTGTGTCTCCTTTTTCCATTACCAAACTGAGCATCTTTCTCTTATTGCAGAACTCACTGTCAAGGAAGTAGAAAAGTTAGAGGTCGGATGTTGTGCAGTACGACTGATAAACAACGTTGCTTTAGCACCCGCAAACGAAAATATTCTTGTTTATAGGTGTGCAATGTTCGTAGGCCTATAAGTCAGTTTTCTTCAGGTTGCGAATTTGCTGGCCTACATGTGCATGTCCACTTACTATATCAGCACAGTGAACCCCCGTTTATCTGACATACTCTGTTTATGACGTGATCGTGCTCTGTTTACGACGTTTATGACGTGACGTGATGATGTTTATCTGTTTTTCTCGGGAACCGTTCCGCCTGCATGTAAATCCCCTTCGTTAATATGACAATCCGTTTATCGGACAGTGACCAAGATTTCTGTCACAAGTACGGTCAAACACAGGCATTATCTTCCCGCTATTATGACCGTCAGAGTAGCCCGTTGGAGAGGCTATCTCGTACCTCGCTCAGAGGGTGACACATGTTAAAGTAAAGCGTCAATGTTTGAGATGTCCCCTGAAATCGCTGACCTCGGGATTATACATATATACTCTCATATATATATATATATATAGATAGGGGAGAAAAGACACCAGAGACTGAAGTAGGGAGTAGGGGAAGTTATTTATTAAGCTGGCATTTAAACTAAGGGTCTGGGGAAGTCTACGTTTCGGCGGAAGCTCCGCCTTCTTCGGGACTGTCAGTCCCTGTCAGACTGTCAGACTGTCAGTCCCGAAGAAGGCGGAGCTTCCGCCGAAACGTAGACTTCCCCAGACCCTTAGTTTAAATGCCAGCTTAATAAATAACTTCCCCTACTCCCTATTTCAGTCTCTGGTGTCTTTTCTCCCCTATCTATATTCAACATCCTGGTCGTTCGAACCTAAATTTTGTAGCGTATATATATATATATATATATATATATAAGTTGAAATAAACGAATGCGGTTGACCATGAAAAATAAAGGTATTCAATAAAGATCAGAAGTGGAGACGGTGCTTCTACAGGATAAGGAATAAAAGGGGGACTTTATTAAAAACTAAGAGGGGGTATTCGACGTTTCGACAGCAGCGCTGTCTTCAACAGGAATGGGATACTATGGTGACGCAAGACAATTGCAAAGAATGAGAGGGGAATATGTACAAGGAGAGAGGGCAGCACACGTGCTTTGTCAAACAAAGGTAAAGGGGTACAATGAATCATAGGCAGTCAAGTTCTTCGCCGGAGGGCAATGATTTCCTGGGGTGACCAACCGGGGAGTCTGAAAGAGATACAAAAGAGTATGTATTCTGAGAGAATTAGGAATTTAGGTTGCGAACTGTTGAGAGGACGCCGGGGTCCTCGTTGATCTGGCTTTTAAATTTGTAGATCAGGAACGATTCTCTTTGTTCTCTAAGGCGTTGAAATGGAAAACCCGATTGCAGAACGAAAATGGCTATGTCGTTAATTGAGTGGCCGGGTTTACTAAAATGTCGAGACACTGGCAGATTAGGTTTCTTTGATACGTCGGACCTGTGGTTGTTGAATCGGATTCGGAAGGATGTAGCTGTTTGACCGATATATTGGGCCTTGCACTCATTACATTGAAGGAGATAAAGGACGTTAGAAGAGTTGCAGTTAAATAGACCATTAATTTTTGTGCGATAGTTAGAATTTGTGCTTTCTACTCTGGTAGCAGTTTGCATTAATTTACAGATCTGGCATCTGCGTCCGTTGCATGGTTGACAACCGTTGTGTTCCAAGGACTTGTTTAACTTGGCGTTCACAAGTCTGTCTTGGATGTTCCTTGCTCGACGATAAGTAACGCAGGGTGGTTCCGGAAACATCTGACTCATGCGATCAGATTGGGTGAGGATTGCATAGTGCCGTTTAAGTATGCGGTTTACGTCCGGGGCATAACCGTTGAAGCTAATAGTGAGGTTTACCGAAGAATTCTTATCGGCTCGGGGCTGTGTTTGGAATAGGTTCTCTCGATCGGTTGATCTAGCTCTGGCTATGGCATCTTTTACGACCTGATTAGGATATTTTCTATCTGCGAAAGTTTCTTCAAGGCTCTCAAGATGATTGTCTAGTTCATCATCGTTAGAACATATTCTCCGGTAACGCAGCGCTTGACTATAAGGGATAGCTAGCTTAGTGTGCCTGGGGTGGCAACTCTGGAACGATAGATATTGTTGGGAGTCGGTAGGCTTGCGATACAGACTGGTGGTTATGATTCCATTATGTAGTTTAACTTCCACATCCAGAAAATTAACAGCTGAGGAGGAGTAATTGAATGTAAATTCAATACTGGGATGTACTTGGTTAAAGTCGTTAACAAACAACTGAAGGTCGCATTCGGAGTGGGGCCAAATAATGAATATATCATCTAGGAATCGCTTATATAGGAGTGGCTTCAGTGCACAATTTCTGAGGAACGGTTCTTCCAAGGATGCCATGAAGATATTTGCATAGTTAGGGGCCATTTTTGTTCCCATTGCTGTACCATTGACCTGTATGTAGTGTTTGTCGTCGAATTCAAAGTTATTGCATGTTAGGATCAGATTCAGGAGCTCCGTGAGGACAGACGTATCATAACCCTGATCGGGTTGATTCTTAAATGCACGCTCTGCTGCTGCTATTCCATCTGAATGAGGAATGTTAGTATACAGGGAAGTGACATCTAGGGTTGCTAATAGACAGTTAGGGGGAACGTTTATTTTACGTATATCTTGAAGGAAATGGTTGGTATCCTTAACGTATGAGTCGAATTTAGACGGGATGGGCTTGAGGAGATGATCCACGAATGATGAAAGATTCTCAGTGGCTGTACCATTACAGGAAACAATCGGTCTTCCGGGGTTACCCGGCTTATGTATCTTGGGGAGCATGTAAAATCTACCAGGCCTAGGGTCCTTTGGGAGTAAATACTGGTACAAGCTCTCGTCAATCTTTTTAGCGTTTTTTAATCTTGTTAGGACTTTGGTTACATTGGCACTAATTTCGGGGGTAGGGTCAGTTTCGAGAGCTCTGTAAAATTCCGCGCACTGAAGTTGGCGGAGGCCTTCTGTAACGTATGATTGTTTATCCATTACAACTATCGCGCCTCCTTTATCTGCCCTCTTAATTACGATATCCTTGTCGTTCTCTAATGCCGACAAGCTTTCTTGCTCCTGCTTAGTGAGGTTATACCTGAGTTTGCGTTTGGCGCTGTCCTGATACGCACGGAAGATATCCTTCTGAACTGCTTTAATGTACAAATCAAGGGTTTTATCTCGGTTAGGTTCTGGAGTGAACTCTGATTTTATACGAAACGGATTACTGTTCGACTCTGTCTTTTCAATATTTTCATGAAAAGACAGAGTCGAACAGTAATCCGTTTCGTATAAAATCAGAGTTCACTCCAGAACCTAACCGAGATAAAACGTATAAATAAATAATTTTGTTAACGACTTTAACCAAGTACATCCCAGTATTGAATTTACATTCAATTACTCCTCCTCAGCTGTTAATTTTCTGGATGTGGAAGTTAAACTACATAATGGAATCATAACCACCAGTCTGTATCGCAAGCCTACCGACGCCCAACAATATCTATCGTTCCAGAGTTGCCACCCCAGGCACACTAAGCTAGCTATCCCTTATAGTCAAGCGCTGCGTTACCGGAGAATATGTTCTAACGATGATGAACTAGACAATCATCTTGAGAGCCTTGAAGAAACTTTCGCAGATAGAAAATATCCTAATCAGGTCGTAAAAGATGCCATAGCCAGAGCTAGATCAACCGATCGAGAGAACCTATTCCAAACACAGCCCCGAGCCGATAAGAATTCTTCGGTAAACCTCACTATTAGCTTCAACGGTTATGCCCCGGACGTAAACCGCATACTTAAACGGCACTATGCTATCCTCACCCAATCTGATCGCATGAGTCAGGTGTTTCCGGAACCACCCCGCGTTACTTATCGTCGAGCAAGGAAAATCCAAGACAGACTTGTGAACGCCAAGTTAAACAAGTCCTTGGAACACAACGGTTGTCAACCATGCAACGGACGCAGATGCCAGATCTGTAAATTAATGCAAACTGCTACCAGAGTAGAAAGCACAAATTCTAACTATCGCACAAAAATTAATGGTCTATTTAACTGCAACTCTTCTAACGTCCTTTATCTCCTTCAATGTAATGAGTGCAAGGCCCAATATATCGGTCAAACAGCTACATCCTTCCGAATCCGATTCAACAACCACAGGTCCGACGTATCAAAGAAACCTAATCTGCCAGTGTCTCGACATTTTAGTAAACCCGGCCACTCAATTAACGACAGCCATTTTCGTTCCGCAATCGGGTTTTCCATTTCAACGCCTTAGAGAACAAAGAGAATCGTTCCTGATCTACAAATTTAAAAGCCAGATCAACGAGGACCCCGGCGTCCTCTCAACAGTTCGCAACCTAAATTCCTAATTCTCTCAGAATACATACTCTTTTGTATCTCTTTCAGACTCCCCGGTTGGTCACCCCAGGAAATCATTGCCCTCCGGCGAAGAACTTGACTGCCTATGATTCATTGTACCCCTTTACCTTTGTTTGACAAAGCACGTGTGCTGCCCTCTCTCCTTGTACATATTCCCCTCTCATTCTTTGCAATTGTCTTGCGTCACCATAGTATCCCATTCCTGTTGAAGACAGCGCTGCTGTCGAAACGTCGAATACCCCCTCTTAGTCCCCCTTTTATTCCTTATCCTGTAGAAGCACCGTCTCCACTTCTGATCTTTATTGAATACCTATATATATATATATATATATATTCATATCACTTTTCGAACCATCAAAGTGTTTAAAAAGGCGGGGACCAGGTCACACTGTGCAATTGTTTTCACGTAACGATGGCCGAAACAAAGCAGAAGAGGGATTTGGCAGTCGGAATGAAGAGCGGCATTACTCGAAGGAGGCAAGCGAAGCCCTACTGGTTGCCTCGTTATTTCTTGAGCAGAGCAGAGCAAGTCGATAACGAGTCCGCAATTGATGGTGCTATTGTCCATTTAGAAAAATCAATGACTGAAAATTGTTTGACATAGGCATTGTTAACAGATTTTTCAGAAAATACATTATAATTACGTGGGCTTTTGTTGTGTGTAGCGTGTGTCCGGTCCGCAGAGGGTGCGTTTCTCGTTAATATGACAATTCACTTTATGACCAAAATCCGCGGGAATGGCGGTGGTCTTATTAACGAGGGTTCATTGTATATACTTTCTTGATATTGTCACAGTGGCATCTACAGAACATATTTACCAAGGTCTTGTGAAAATCCCCTGACTAACGTTTCCCTTGTTTTTCCTTCGAATAAGTATACACCCCTTCCTCCAAATCCCTCAACTTTTGAGGACCTGTGTAGGTTTGACCATGACTCGCGGAACATGCCGTTTCCTGCAGAATTGCCCATGTCTTTGCAGAATACTTGGTATATTACAGAATTATGGGCATTCCTTTGCTTGGTGTCACCATTCTGCAAATTGGCTTGATCTCAAACTTCCTGGAGTGTCAACTTACATGAAATTAGGTTAGTCTTGGTTTGTTAATTTAGGTTAAAGGGACACTAAAATGAAAAAAAAAAAAAAAAAAAAAACAAGTTCACTTCAAATTACGTTTTCGTACTTGTTATCATAATTCAAAACTTTGATTCCGTTACAAAGCTACAGTCGAAATTATACCGCACTCTTCCTTGCTTCAGCGCTACGCAATGAACGATGCTTCAGCTTGTGCATGGGTGATTTTAGTCTGCTGTGGAGCACTCCCGATGAAAAATATAGTGCGTGTTGCGAAGCGGACTGGCGTCGCTCTCTGAAGGGCTTCAAGATAAATGTTGTCAGTGAAACATTCGCGAGAACTGTTGTGGGCTACAATTTAGTGAATCGGTATTGAAAAATGCAGCAGTGCGCATCATGCCGCGCATATACGAAACACTACGATCGGACCCGTACCAAACCCACATGCCCACGATAGGTATGTGCGCGCTTCTCCTGCTGTCTTATTGGACGTTGCCAATCTTTCCTCCCGGGCATCACATTCGCTGCTGCCAAAGACGGCTCTGTTTTCACTGCGTTTTTCTTCTAAACAGTAGTGTTTGGTGAACTAATTTTGTTTAAACAGTACTAATTACGAATACCGGAATTCCACCCCCTTACATACCAGATGAGGTAATTGACTTTGTTCAGAGTTACAGGGTACTTGGAGTTCATTTTCAGAGTCATATCGTGTGGGACGACCATGTTGAACACATCATAACGAAAGCGCCCAGAGCAGTGGGGATTTTGAACAGAAACTGTTATCTTTTGCAGACACAAATAAAACTCATTGTGTTTAATTCTTTGCTGAATTCATATCTGAATTATTGCACGTTATCCTGGGGGACGACAACTACTGGTCATTAGAATTCTATTTACATATTGCAAAAAAAAAAGGAATTAGAAGTATAGCCAAATTATCGAGATTTGATTCTGTGGACGGTCACTTTGCCAAGTACAATATTATAGCTGCCCATCACATGTCCTCCAGATTACTTTAAATCTATAGTAATGCATTAAAAACCATGAACAATACCTTCCTAGACCTCTCTGTCCGTACGCGCTTTCAATACAATTGGGCTGTCCCATTTTCACGAACAAATTACGGTGATCAACGTATATCTTTTCAAGCTGCAGTGCTTTAAACAAATTCTCAATAAATGCCACTACAAGTATAGCCACAATCCGTGAACTAGTATGTTAAGTATACCTTGACTTGTTTGTCTGCTTACTTTGCCTTTTCTTTATTCAATTTTTTTCCCCGTCTCTATGCAATTGCTAGCGTGTATTATGCTGATAGGTTGTATGATTGTTCAGGTATATAACAAATGTGATTTTCTTGTATTATTGTACATGTTCAATTGCCACTGTCATTAGGGGGCCAGGGCCACGTCAAGCTGTTCGCCCAGCTTTTTGCTTTGAGCTCAAACATTGTCAAAATGTAAATAAAGATTGATTGATTGATTGATTGATTAATTGAAACAGTCTTTCATTTGAGAGTAAGTTGTTTTTGCATTTTAGTGTCCCTTTAACAACTGTTCTATGGCTTTCACACTCATAAATGTGCTACCGTGCACCACCAGAAGTTTGACAGCTCCATAGACAACGAGCTGCATGCGAAAATCCCACTTTGGTTTATCGGCACGCACCCTGCGTATGTATCCCTTATAGTATATTGAGATTCACTCATATTCTGTGCATCTGTGTGATCCTGGGAGAATGTCGAAACTTCATTTTTTGATTGTTTTCTACTGCCCACAGAATCCCGCAGATTTGTAAATCCTACTTCGTGGAAAATTAACTTTCCACCACAGAAAGCTAGGGGCTTCACATGTGTTCCTTGATCACCACAACGCAAACACTCAATCTCTTACTAGTCATAAAGTCGGACGACACGCTGACAGCGCTTCAACCGCTTTAGAATTGTCACTTCATTTAGGAATATTGCCGTGACCTCTTCGTTGGCCTCCTCAAGGTTAACAAACTTTACTGCAAACTCATGCTTCTTAGCATCAAACACATGATAAACCTGAGGGGCAAAGAAATGTGCTTAGTTCATTGCAAATTTTGTAATAGCACTATGCAATCCACAAAAAATACAATATACCTTGCTCGATCCACCACTACCAATAACGCTGAAGATGTCGTAGTATTTGCCATTGACCTTGATATAAGTCTCCTGCAAGAATACGTAATGTAGAAGTTAGCCTGTAATCTGGAAAGGTAACGCGCAAAAGGGAATTACATTTACACGAATGCGTGGAGTCCACAAATTACGGGTTAATGCTGAAATGGTTACATGTATGATGTTTCACAAAAAATTTGCAGCTCCTTTAATACAGGAGACATCATTCCCAAAAGCAACTACAATAACTGATGACAGCATTAATGCCAGAGGAAATTAAAACTGCGTTACCTCCCCCGAGTTGTGGGGTTTCAAGGCATTTTCACTTTGCCGGTGGTCCAGAAGACCCTTGTCAGGGCGGCTTGCTCGATGTGGGGAGGACCTGGGCGGAATCCTAGGTGGTTGTTTATCCGGCACTCTTGCCCCAGAACTGTTGCCTGCACTTCTCTGTTCTGCACTGTGTTTCGTGACACGTTTTGACTTGTAACGCCTAGGAAATTTTGGAAAGAAGTGAAGCTCAAAGCGTTAAGCTTCCACAAAGTAATACAAGGCGAAATATGAGTCTAGTGTGGGTGGCCACCATACTTGCCTCTCAGCTGAAGTTCCAGGTATATAGCTCCTGCCTCTCGTTTCACTCTGATAATCATCTTTCTTCTTTGCAACATCTGAACGACAAAAATGAAGGATATAGAGTTGTGAATGTTATGCAGTGAGAATGGCAGACTCGTTTATATTCCAATGTAGACATTATAGATTGGGTATCCACTCAAATAATGAAACAGCAGACATTGAAACGAATAGTGGTATAGCCGGTGGTGTTCCGGAGCCTTTTCAAACATCCCAATGCTGCGGCGCAAAGTTAGTTCTGCAGTGTTAGCAAAGGCAGATAAAACATGTGTTGTGTCCGAATACCATAATATGGATGTTAAGCAAAAATACTGTTCACACATCAACACAACACACAAGTGTGCCCTTCGCATACTTGAGTTCTAACATTTCTCTGCGAATTGGCCCCATGCAGCATATTACTCTTCTACTATGTAACCACGGCCTACTACATTATAGTGACCATGTCATAATTAGCAACTTCTATGTAGCACCCCACCTGCACCACCTGCTAGGGGTGCTATGCATTGGCTCACACAGGATCTTAATCGTGACTAGACTGTTTTAAATTTGAATTGTGAACGAGCCGAAGCTGATGCATAGTTGCAACAGGTGACAGCAATGGATGTGTATTTCAAAACTGCAGAAGTTTGAACTCTCTGACGAACGAAAAACCGGCCTCGGTGGCTCAGTCGGTAGCGTGTTCGCCTTCTGATCCCGAGATCGCGGGTTCGAACCCGGCCGAGACGCCAGCAACTTGGTGGCAGGGTACAAGTTGCTTAGGCATGCCTCTTTCGCGAGGGACGTTAAATACGGGGTGCCGTGTGGTGAGCTTTCATCGCACGTTGTAGAACCCTCAGGTGGGCAAAAGCAATCCACAGACCGACCGCTGTGGCGTCGCTCATGATCTCAGTTGTCTCGCGACGTAAACCCCCAATTATTAACTATTAATTGACGAACGAAAACTTACGAAACTGTACGAAATGATGATGACAATCCATGTACAACTTTGGCAACAACCCACATCCCATGGGGCAGACATTGGTTGTACAAAGATCGAGCAATTAAAGAAATACTTAGAGCCCTGGAGTTCATGCAAAATGCATTTTTATTGTGTTTGTACGGATACGCTAGCAGTTCTCCACACATTACCTTTCACGACGACACAAATCTACAACGTTTTGTGTGTCATAAAAGGGGTATATTTCTCCCTGATCATCATATAATATGACGGCTGCGTATTATGTCGTATCTCGGCCCCATTTGGTTCCATATTCGTCATACTCTGGCTTCATTTGAACCAATCTTTGAACGTATGCCGTTCCCTTTGGTTTGCTGAGGTTATAAAAATTAAAAAAAAGGAAAGGGGAGGGGGGTCATTGGCCCAAAATCCGTGTTCGTCTGCACGTCTACGCTAATCCGCTGCATGTCTACGCTAGTACGCTGCTTCTGAGCTACTCTGTGCAAAGCAATCAGTGGATTTGGCTGGCACCACTAGTGTGCATATATTTCTTGCATATATTTCTTGTGCATATAACAACAACAACAACTTGTATGTGAAGTAAAATTTTCAGCTGTGTTTGAGACTTTGTGTCTGTCCCTTCGTGTTCCCTAGTCTCGGGGTTTTACATTATGCATGGTTATCGTGGCGTGCTGCAATGACCAACGAGGAATATCTAAGTGTGCATGCGTGAACGTATATGTTCCGACTGTAAATTAGGGATGTGCATTTTCATTTGTAGAACTTTTTTAAAGACAATTTGCAAATTTATACAGTTCCAAGGTGCACAAAAGCCTCAGGAGCAACATTCCCGGTGTCATAACATGTCAATATTTTGTGCACATTTGGACATTTTGTGCCGTATGTTTGCATGCATATTTCGGAAGATGTTTGTGCATAAAGTTCAGGGCCCTAGAAATAAAGAACACCACCAAATTGCCGCACTGAGGATGGATGCAAATGGTTGCTGTAATTCAGTAGATCATGACTAGAGCCCAGGCAAATGCCTTTTTTCTTTTTTGGTTCTAATAGTGCCTTTTTGATACAGGAGCACAAATTGAGTGCGGGGGAACATCCTGTATAGATTTGATTGTGCCTACAAATGCCTATTAAGGCATTGGTGCCTATTTTGGCATAGATGCCTAAAACTCTGATTAAACATCGAAAAATGCCTATAAAGTTGCTTTTGTTTTGCCTATTATGGCCCTAAAATGGTGGAGAAATGCCGTTGTCCAGGCAAAATTGACATGGATCATGTCACACATCCTTTTGAAACCATCGATCGTTTGAAAGAAGCGTGTATCTCAAAGGTATTGCAATGTAAGCTGAGAATTGAAAGTTGACTGCTCGTACAGAGCTTCCTCATTCTTTCTCTCCATTCCAGCATTGTGTTTTTCGTAGGTCATTATTAAAAAATATAGGCATGTCTGGTAAGTGTTCTGTCGCAATCCAGAACACTCAGCACTATTGCCTGCTTTCGTCTAGAAGAGGCCCCTTTTTTAATCTCTTTTGCTCTCTTTCTCTCTCCTTTTTTTTTTGTTCCACAAATTTGACACATGGTAAAATGACTACGAGGGGGCATGACGTACGAAGGTAGGTACAGGTCCAGTACAATCCCTACAGTTTGGCAACCTTAGCAAGCTGCCCTCCTCGTGGGCAGTCAGGGTCATAGGTACATGAGCGAAAGTGACACTGCGTCCAGTGTGAGCAGACCTGATCCCCCACATTTGCTACCATTGCGAGCCTTGTGGTAATGCTGAAAACGAAATCTAGAAGGCGAAGCTTAAAAAGATTGAGGACCAAGAAAGTTTAGTGTTACACTAAAGCATCCGATGCTCGAAGCCCGTTTCACATATCGCCAGTATGCCGCCCACGACAAGTCCTTCTGAGAAGTGTCGAGGAACCGGTGGCAATGGCTAGAAGCCTTGTGACCATACTAGGATCAATAAGTTTTGCATTTAGTGCAGCAAAAAATTTGACAGTCACAAGTCCCATTTACGCTAGTGCTCTTGCGGATAAAACCGGTTTATCCACCTTCTTTTTTGTGCTTTCAGTGCTACAGATGAAAAAAATCAATTTATAGTGCCTAAAATGCCATTTTTAGTGCCTGAATCAGGACTTTTAGCACCTTCTATAGGTGCCTAAAACAAGGGTCTTTCGTGCCTAGAAATCCGGGCTCTAGTCACGACATAACTAACAGACCCCATATGCTAGAAATACAGTAACAATGTCTCATAGCAAGCGTACTTATATTTTCAGCATCCTCTTCACACTCCTCATCGTCTTCAGAGGAACGTAATAATTGCAAGTCAAGCATTGCATTCTTCACCATTGATGGGTTCTCGCGTCTAGTTACATCAAAATGAAAAATGAGTAAACCCAACCAGTGTCAAATTGAAAAATGTCAGCTCTATTACACTGAACAAAACTAGCAAATCAAATTGATACTTACTTCATGTTAGTCAATGCCACTGTCTTGTGATATTTGCACAACAGGGACTAATGTACATAAGATATCACTTACATTTTTCTCAAAAGAGGTGGAATATACTCCTTCTGTACCTTCTTTACAGACAAATTACTCGGAATTCCACTGCTCTTTTCTCTCTGACCCTACAGTTATGGGAAGAAACAAGTTTGTTAAACTTTATGGTATTTGTTATCGAACACTAGCAGTTTACTTTGGATGGATAAGCCTTACAAACAAGAAATAGGTAAGCTACAAAAGGGGCACAGTGAACGACGTTCACGGTGTGTGATGTCTTTAGTCCAGACCAGAGATAGGTATATGCAATCAGACCGCTCCAAGTACTACTAGTAGAATTAAGCCCTGCTAAGATATCTGCGAGTAATTAGTCCAATACAGTAGAAAAGGGCTACAGGTATGGCTACAGGTATGTATAGGTTTGCAATTTTTAGACGTCAGAAACTGATTGAAGACAGCTTGAACATGCATATGCTAACACAGCTGGCAAGAGTCCTAGTGCCAGTCCCAGGAGCCACGAAATCAGTGCTATTAATGTCTGTCATCATGGTCCAAATTATGCCAGAATTGCCCGAACCATTTCGTCACAGCCACTGCATGAAGGTTCTGCACTCGTCCGTTATCTTTATCCAGAATGCCACCAGCTTGATCCTTCCATATCAGAGTGCCCTCACTGTTCTTTGCCCTCCCCTGGAAGGAATCCTAGGGACACCCATCGTAAAGCCTCCTTGTTCTATCAATATCTACTGATGCGAAAGTAATCTCACGCTTAAGACTTTTAGTCTCATGCTACAGCTTGGTTGCTTGAAAAAATTATAAAATAAATGTCTTTACCTCTGTTGCATTAGCAGAACAGCTGGGCACCAAACAGGAATACAACTTCTTCCTAGCACCAGTTGCTGGCATTTCGTCGCTTAGGACTTGTCTTTGGCATGCAAAGAAATTTAAATGTGTTGTGGACGCTGTGGGTACTTCACACTCGTACAGCATATGGAACATACTTCGTTTTTGAGCATGGCACGCACGGTCGAAATTCAGGTGTTTTCATATTCAAAATGTCCGATATCGTACACAGCGCACTTTTTGTGGCGATTGGTCTCTGCAATATATGAAAACGAAAACAAATTTTGCAGTAAGTCACACACTGCAGCGTGCCTGAACATGTTACCGTCACGCTTGCCTCGGACGACTTTACTGGTGTCCCCGGGACTGGCAGGTTTTCTTTGACATCTTGTAGGCTCTCTGCTGATGGAATTGCAATGCCATCGTCGCTTACGACCCTTGCATCACGGCTACAAACATGTGAAGATTATGGTAATGAAAAAATGGCTAGGAAGCAAGCGAGCTGGTGAAGATGATGCATAATGTAAAAACCCCGAGACTAGGGAACACGAAGGGACAGACACAACACAAAGTCTCAAAAAGGTCTCTCTTGAGACTTCGTGTTGTGTCTGTCCCTTCGTGTTCCCTAGTCTCGGGGTTTTTACATTGCACATTATGCAAGATTATGGTGCCTACTAGAACACGTGATTAATTCTGGAGGGGTATTATATTCGAAGCGAATTGATTACCTCAACGATGCAAGGAACGTTTTGCAAGAAAATTTCTCTTCTGTCATGACGTACAGATCAGCAGTAGAATCCCGTCGCGCGCACAGCTACCGTGGTTGTCTCGAACAGCGGAGCGCGTGTCATCTGGCGCTGATAGATAGATAGCTGGAAACGAGATTGGGATGATCCACTATCCCGTTGAAGGGGGTGTTGGCAGTGTTGGTACGGACAACGGATGCTTCAGATAAACGATGCGGTGCGGCGAACGCATCCGTTGTGCGTACCGACCCTCCCTTCAAGAGAATAGTGGATCATCCCAATCTCGTTTCCGTTTCCAGCCACTTATCTCTATTATGGCTGCGTTCCAAATTCAGGGAAGGGTAACGATAATAGTAACAGAAACGGTATATTACCGAAATTGGAGATGGTAATTGTGGTGTAGTGAGAGGAAGATGATGTAGCCACATCATGGGGGGCACGTGAATAAAGTGGAAGACGAGGAAGAGTGGCTGGTGGCCACTGTTCCTAGTGGTGGAAGAAGAAGAAGAGAAGAAAGTGTTCTTTTGGGAACAGGCTTACAGGAGATCGCTTGAGGAGCAACAACAACAGGAGATCGGACATAGTTTCTTCCGCTCTGAGATACAGGTGGAGACACCACATTAATTTTTGGCGACGAGCCTGGTGAGAACCTAATACTACTTCTCTTGACCTCGGCCGTACCATGTCTGGTTTACCTCCACCGCCTTTCTTTCTGTCCACGCCTGGGAGGCCAGCAATGCCATGGCAGTCATGGCGGAAGACGTTCGAAAACTACGTGCTCGCCGCTGGTTTTGAGTCCGCAGCAGTAGCCCGCAAGGCGGCAATCCTGTATCATTGCTTAGGCACTGAAGGTCAACGACTTTTCGACCTACTACCTTCGCCTTCAGCAGATTCAGAAGCTCCTGGTTCTTCACAAACTGATGCGTACAATAGTGCTCTGCAGAAGTTGGATTTGCACTACGCAGTTGCAGCTAACCCTATCGCCGAACGTCATCGTTTCCGCCAGCGTGGCCAGCAATACGGCGAATCTCTTGATGATTTTGTCATTGCACTTCGGAAACTTGCAAATACCTGCGATTTCGGATCGACTTCGGATCTTATGATTCGTGACCAAATCGTTGAGTCTACAAACATTCCGCACTTACGTGATCGTCTACTTCTGGAAGGACCGTCGCTTACTTTGGCGAGAACAGTACAGATTGCACGCCAGCTGGAACAAGTTCACCGAGACGCAAGAGAGTTCGCGAATACTACTGAAAATACAGTTCAACGTCTTTTCAAGAAAAGCACGAAGAAATCCGTCAGCAACCGACAGAAGACTGGACCGTTGAAGCCACCGCACACTCAAGCAGGATCTCACTGCTATCGTTGCGGGTCTTCCTTTCACCTCGCTAATTCGCCATCGTGTAAAGCACGAAACCAGAAATGTTTCTCCTGCGGGAAGGTAGGACATTGCTCCTGTATGCCGATCTACAAAATCTCTTCGACAATTGACGTCATCGCAGTCGCCTGGAGAGGCAGAAATCTTCGACACAAACCCAACGGTGCTACAACTTCACACCCGGGAGAAGACGAAAACTGGAATATACGTTACGCTGAACGTTGAAGACAGACGCATGCAGTTTTTGATCGACACAGGTTCTTCAGTGTCAGTTATGTGCCATGACACGTACGACTCCATGTTTGCGTCGCAGCATCCGTTACAGCCGGCAACTGTTCGCCTACTGGACTTCTCGAAACGCCATATTCCAGTACTGGGATGCTTTCCAGCGCAAGTAGCTTACAAAGATAAGGCGACGTGCCTCGTATTTTACGTTGTGCAGGATGGCACTTCACTTTTGGGTCTGGATGCACTTACGTCCTTAGGAATAAACATCGACGGCATGCAACTCTCATGTTTCAACACAGCTACAACTTCAACACCTTTGCCAGCGGAGCTCACAGAAGAATTCTTTCAACTTTTCGACGGCAGACCTGGTTTAGCAAGAAACTACGTGCACAGAGTCACAGTGCGTCACAATGTTGCGCCGGTGACGTCGAAGTTCCGACGTCTACCCCAAACTGTACGCGAGAAAGTGTCTGAGGAACTTCGACGATTAGAAGCGGATGATATTATTGAAAGGATAACAGCATCTGAATGGGTGTCTCCGATCGTTGTTGTCAAGAAAAAGAATGGCAACATCCGTCTTTGCGTCGATCTTCGGGAGGCAAACAAGGCAGTAGTTCCAGATTGTTTTCCTCTTCCTCACACAGAGGAACTCTTGAACGCTTTGTCTGGCGCCAAACGCTTCACGAAGCTTGATCTAGCTTCTGCATATCACCAAGTCCTACTCCACCCAGACAGCCGCGACTTGACTGCTTTCATAACACACGAAGGACTTTTCCGTTTCAAACGAGTGTGTTTTGGCCTTGCTTCCGCACCGTCCGCTTTTCAGCACATGATGACCCTGGTATGACAAGGTTGCAAAGGAGTACTATTTTACATTGATGATATCATCATTTACGGCCGAACGGAGGAAGAACACATGCAGAACGTCCGCGCCGTTTTACGACGCCTTGCTTCCGAGGGACTCAAACTCAACGACAAATGTCTGTTTAATGTCAGTGAATTACCTTTTTTGGGTCACACAGTCACTTCTTCGGGATTACTACCGCAACAGACAGCAGTTACCGCCATTGAAAAGGCACCAGCTCCAAAGGACCTGAAGTCGCTTCGCTCATTCCTCGGGTTGGCTGGGTATTATTCAAAGTTCATACCCCATTATGCCGAAGTGGTAGAGCCGATGCGTGAGCTGCTACGCGGAAAGCAGCCTTTTGCTTGGACTGCTGCTGCTGACCAGGGCTTCAACCGAGTGAAGAAGCTTTTGGTGACCTGCCCGAATCTCACCATGTTCAATCCTACCCTTCCAGTGACCGTTACAACTGATGCCTCCTCGTACGGGTTGGGTGCAGTTCTTCAGCAGCACGATGGCTCACAGCTCCGAACCGTTGCATTTGGTTCACGTACACTATCGGAACAAGAACGAAAATACTCCGTGGGTGAACGCGAAGCCCTGGCATGCCTTTGGGCATGTGAATACTGGCATATATACCTGTGGGGTCGACCATTTACACTATGCACCGATCATAAGGCCTTGGTTACACTGCTTGGTTCGCAAGGTTCAGGGCATCGTCCTCTACGCATTTCGAGGTGGTCTGCACGTTTGTTCTACTACAACTTCACCGTACAATACGAGAAAGGCGCCGAGAATTGTGTCGCCGATGCTCTTTCAAGACTTCCCTTGTCAGCGCAAGATACTTCGGAGGAAGAAGTAATTTGCATAGTGTCTGCAGTAACGAAGCAAGAGATACAAAGCGCCACACGCAGCGATCCCATATTGCAAGAGGTAATGCAGCACGTGAAGAATGACTCGTGGCCATCTTCAGGATCACGCTCCGAAGACATTCTTCCGTTTTATCGATGTCGTGGAGAACTTTCAGTCATGAACGAACTTTTGTTACGAGGTGATCGTGTGATTGTGCCCATGGCGTTGACAAGCCGTTTCCTGGAGCTCGCTCATGAGACTCATCCTGGGATTGTCCGCACAAAACAAAGGCTCCGAGAGCAGTACTGGTGGCCTGGCATGGATAAACGAGTGGAACAACTCGTCGGCTCTTGCAACGTTTGTCAGTCTGCTGACAAATCCGCGAAAACAAGTGTGCCACCACTGCACCCAGTCCCGTTCCCAACTGCACCGTGGTCAAAACTTGCTATCGACATTGTTGGACCTTTCGACCATTTACCAGCTCATTGCAGGTACGCCATCACACTGGTAGATTACCACAGCAAATGGCCTGAGATTGCTTTCGCTTCATCAGTTACAACATCTGCGATTACTAACTTTCTTAAACACGTATTCAGCAGAGAAGGCTTTCCGGACGAAATCGTTACTGACAATGGTCCTCAATTTGTTGCAACAGAATTCAAGGATTTTCTGCACCAGCGTGGCATTAGGCATTCCAACGTATCACTGTACTACCCTCAAGCAAACGGGTTGGTCGAACGATTTAATGGTGTCTTGAAGAACATCATTCAACTATGCGCATTGGAGAGCAAGCCTATTTCTGCTGCGGTTCTGGAGTACCTCACAGTATACAGAGCAACACCGCATGCTACCACGGGAGTGCCACCAGCAGTTCTACTTCATGGAAGAAATTTTCGAACACGCCTACACATCGCGGGTTATAACCAAACTCATCTCCACAGCTCAACACCGCAGAGTGCGGTACTTGAAGAACGCGTCAAGATGAGCCAGTTGAAACAGAAAGCCTACACAGACAATCGTCGTCGGTCCCATGCAAGAAATTACGCTGTAGGCGACTATGTGCGTGTCCGTCATCCGCGTCGCCAGCGGAAAGGTACTTTCCGATTCAGCCCTCCTCTGAAAATCATCGCTAGACGTGGCCCTTTGTCCTTTCTTTTGGAGAACGGGAAGGTTTGGCATTCATCTAAATTTGCACCTGTGGCAGCATCCAGCGTCAGGAATCGCACATGGAACCCTTGGTTTTCCGTGGAATCTCCAGCCGAGCCCCTGCCTCGTCCCTTGGACTTTACATCTGCACCAGTGACTTCACCATTGCCTGCACTTCGACGCAGTACAAGGAATCGACGACCACCGGTGCGCTACGAGGCTACATGAAAGAACTAGAATTTTGTGTGGGATTTTTGTTGGGTTTATTTGGGTTTAATTCCGTTACAGAACAGTTGGTTTACAAGGGGGAAGATGTGGTGTAGTGAGAGGAAGATGATGTAGCCACATCATGGGGGGCACGTGAATAAAGTGGAAGACGAGGAAGTCTTCTTTTGGGAACAGGCTTACAGGAGATCGGACATAGTTTCTTCCGCTCTGAGATACAGGTGGAGACACCACAGTAATGATAACGGAAACGCGTACCATGGTCCTCCATTACCGGAAACAGAAACGGAAACTAATTTATCGTCCGGTATTGAATTCGGGTAATGGCTATTCCTGTTGTGCGATGACATTTGAGTGACTTTTCTTATTTTGGTTTTGTATTTTGATAACTCCATTCCGTGTAATGCTCTAAATACTACACGAGAGCATGGAAAGAAAGCGCAATCTCGAGGGTGCATCCCTCGCTTACCTCGTCCCAGTCCTCATAACTCCATGACATCAACATATGACTATACTCCACCATAGCACGAGGGTGACAGCCTACGATTTTTAGTTACTTATTTTGTACTTTTTTTGTTTTTCGTTTCACCGTGGCCATGGCAGTATTATTTACTTCTGAGAGCGTCCGCTTATAAATGCGACATTGGATGAAGGTTGCGCCCAGCTGGCGTGCCGGACTCCGAGTGACTGAAGGCTGAAGACATGTTCCTACATTTTTAAAATATACTTGTATCTTGCAAGATGTGCGCATCCCAACGACGCAAAATTACGTGTGTAGTGTGTACGCGTGACACCGAAGCAGCATTTGGGCAAAACTGGGTGCTGAGAGGGCCGGAAGGGCCGTCCTCCCGCAGCTCTGTAACCGTTCCATTACCGGAAACAGTAACGGAAACGTAACAGAAACGAAATCGAGAGGCCGGTATCAGAAACGGATAAGGGAAACGAAAATATAGCTGTAACGAAAATGGAAACGGTATAAGCGTGCCCGCTGTATGTTTCTGCTGGCTCTAAATGTAAAGTTGCACATGTGGTATGTTTTTTAAAACTGCGTAGAGAATTGCAACACATGTTTAGTTGTGAAGGTGACAGTTTATGCACGATGTCCTACAAACTTAGCGCATTAGAGTCCTGCTGCGCTTGCGCCGTGCGCATTTCTTGCGTGACCAACGAGATGGCGCCACAGGCGCCTCGGCTAGGCAAGCCTGTTCCAATAGTGACAAGCAAAGGGATCTACTCAGCTGCTCTCTTGTGCTTGTCTTCGTGTCCCGTGTCTCTCGGTTATTCGTTTCCTTCATCATCATGCACCAGTTAGCCTGCGCCCTATCTCTTTTATCAATCAGCTGAGTCAGGCGGCTTCGCGGGCGCGAGGTATTGGAGGAGGATTCTAATACGATCATCCTTTTGTTTCTCCAATATAACACAAACCACAACGTAACGATATTTCATAAATGACAAGCAACATAGTTGGTCAGGTCTCACTGTGATGAACTGTATAGTCACCAGCTGGATTCCTTTATAGCATGCAATATGTGTGTATGAATGCTGTGTACATTTATATGCTCGCCTTTGTACATGTTTGAAATCTTTAGGTCATGGACACTATACTTGCAAAGCGATCGGAGGTGTTTCCGCTGAGCACTTGCAGCAGATTGCTTGGCTCATCATCTCCTGATGCTCGGGAAGGAGCCTCAGAGCCGCCTGCCGATGCCTCATCACAGAATAGTGTGAATGTCACGCCAAGGCATGGAGCACGCAGAAAGAGGGCACGGCGTGATGCTGATGTACGCCATGCCGAAAAGATTAAACGAATGGACAGATTCCTCGACCTGTTCGAGGAACTCGTTGAAAAGATTTAGCCATGACGTGTAAAAGCAGAAATTAAACGTTGTTTGCAAAATATCTCTCAAGCTGAGTGAGAGCATTTGCAATCATATCTCTTTTCACAACACCGACATTGGCACTTCGTGGACAATTAGCAGAGACAGAAGAAACCGAAATATCTTGGAGACCTTGTCCTCCTTTGTTACCAGCAAATTCCCATAGTTCAGAGCGGCTGTAGGATTTTCTGAAGTCGTCTACGTAGGGCTTTCGACACAAATCGTGCTTAAAAAGTCTGTTTGCTGATGAAACTACGAAAAGTTTTTTTTTTCTATCCATACAGCACTGTTGCATTAATTTAATGTAAGAAAAGCACGCATTTTGTATCTTTGATTGGTGCAACAAATAGTTGCATTGTCATGCAAATTTTAAGTGCGTCCCAAGGCTGTTCCAAGAAACACAGCCGCAGGTCTAGAGAAATGTATCGGCTGGCGTTGTTTGGTGCTGTCAAAGCTCAAATGAAGCGGTTTGACACTGCCCCCCCCCCCAAAAAAAAAAAGATTTGTAGACCTCTTTGATCGTATGTGACATCTTTGTACGTGCTAATATTTATTAAAATATCCTACATATGTGACAGGTTACTGCATCGTTTGAAAAGCAAGGGCATTCGCAATGCTGTCCCTCTTCACAGCCGCAGCCTCAGAGCGTCCTTCGTCACTATGGGTTACTGCGTCCTCAACCGCAGCTTCATAGGAACAGTCAAATATGTCACCATTGTCCACACAAAGATTATGAAGCACGCACCTTCCGATGATGACAACTGGAATGTATTTCACATTATTCATATCCACATACTGTAAAGCAGCACAGATCAAATGTCATTTAGTGTGGCTATTCGATAGTCCAAGCCACCAGGACAAAGACTGCGCAAGTTTCATTCCAATCGACGGTGCGATTAATTAGAAAATTACAATTAAATATTACGAGCAACACTGCACTAGGTATTCGAAATGAATCCGTACTCCTGACACATACGGCGGCAACCACATTGCATGCGTATAACACTGGGCCCGACATAACAATCCACCATAAAATCCGCCCCTGCAATTTACACAACGATCCACATCTGAGGATAAACGGATAAGCGAACTGAAATGAAATGCTGAGCCGTTGAAAAAAAATGTGTCAGACGTTCAAGAAGCCAGACTGCGACGAGACTTGTTTGTTCACAAAGGCTCAGAGAGAGAGTTTCGAAAGAGGCCGCGAACCATCGTTCGGAAGAGGCCGTGAACAGAAGGAGCGCGCAGGCGCAGCAGAGAAGTAGGGAGAGCCTCCATCGAACAGCGGCCAGCGCTGGGTTACTTCGCAAAAAACACTGTTAACAGGGGTTTCAGAATGCATAGGTAAACACGAAAACTGATAATATGGTTACTAAAATAACCAAGTTCCGATGTAATAGTGTGTAATACCAATTTTCAGTGTTGCCTGCTGTACAGGGGGTTGTTTGACACCAGGCGTCGCACCGCTCCACTACGCCGCAGAGCCGTATATTAAAAGGGAGACTGGCCATTGGGAGGAGTCACAAAAAGAGGCTCGACCTGTCAATCACAGTTTCGCTCCTCTGATTGGTTTGCTTTTTACCAAGGGGGTCGCCATGACACCATACTGCCACCCAAAATGGCGACGAATACAAACACAATGAAGCGGGGATTTCGTGACAAAAAATTTTCACAGACTAACCTGATTTTACGCTTCAAATGTACATCCTAATATAAATTTCTCGGAAATCAGTTTCAACTTATGCTCATCCATCGATATCTAACTGAAAATAATACGTTTTGTCGCCGGTGTTAGGCCTAGTGAACACGGCGATCACAACGAAATCATAACAAAAACGGCGCTGTGCTGTACATCTTATATTTAACAGCTGGATTTCATGGATATAAACATTTTTGCCTCTTATATTCCAACTATTCATGTAGATTTGTTTAAAAATCATACCGACAACAGAATGTGTCCCAGCGGGTGGTTCTGCCGGCAGCGGTACAACGACGGAAGCAGACGACAATTCCCGACGTGCCTTACGCTCCCTAGGTGGCGCTTATCAAATCTGCACCAACAATCCACTACTTTTGCAGATTGCGAGAGGTATCCATTTCAATCCCATCCAATCCACTTGCCACCCAAAATGGCGCTGCCCATGTTGGATAGGGGGGCAAATAGTGAGGATAGGCTGATTGATAGCGCCCCATATTTCAAGACTTCATTGGTCGGAAAGCTGAAAAAGTGGGTGGAGCTTCAGGTATAGGCATGACCCATTAATGGCCAGACTCCCTTTTAATATACGGCTCTGCTACGCCGCATCTTTCATGGCAGATTAAAAATACTTATACCGCGTTGTCGGTCGTATGGTTCCGCATATGGTATTTAGAAGCAACAAAGTCTCTAGTCACATCACCGGCATATCATGCTTGTCTACTGCTTTACAGTACCTTTAAGGCGTCTGAACAGTCCCTTTAGTTGGGCAAAGGCTCGCTGATGGTGCACCGTGTGCTAGAACGTATTGCATTGTACAGCACCTGGTGCTCAGCTAGGTGCCCATTATCCTTGTATGGCACAAGTAAGTTTGACTGCAAGGGGTAGGCTGCATCACCTAAAATGTGCGTGCCTCCTGGAAATACACCTTCCTTTCTCATTTCCAAGGAGAGTGGGGCACGGCGAAACACTGCGGCATCATGCACCGAACCTGCTTCACCGGCATAGCAGTCGATGAATCTCATCTCGTTGTCACATACTGCTTGCAAAGTGACTGAATGATGCCCCTTCCTATTGATATACGATGAAGGACACCAGGTAGGGGCCTTGATCCGTATCTCCGTCCCGTCAATGCATCCTGTGGTACCTGCAAACAATTTGTCCCATTGTAGCATATTCAAGCTTTGACAGCAAACAAACGCAAAGAAATACACTGACTTATCACATACTACATAAGCTTGGCCTGGTACCTGGGAAGGAGTAGGTGCTTTCAAAGGCCACAGCAATTTGAAGGGCACGCGCTTCATTCGGCCAACTTATTAGGTTCTCCTCCTGCATGACCCCCACATAAGTACTCGGCACACACGATGTACTGCTTCGTGAGCCGTCCAAAGTGACACACAGAATCTGTCAGCGATAGACCTGGAAACGTATAGTATACCGATAAAGTTTCCACTCAGAACTCCCTCAATTCCAATTGCCACTTTGGCATTTGTCCCTGCATGTATGCTTCTTGGTTCGCTAGGTACCACAAGGCAATCAAGAATTGCTTTTCTGGGCGCAGTGGTCGTCTCCCACGTTCTGCCGTTGCATATCCTGGTGCTATACGTGTACCGCATTTGCGCACGAGCGCCTCCAGCATGCTTCTTGTGATGCGGAAGTGGGTTCTAAACACTTCACAAGTCTGTCGCGGCACGTTGATTTCTGTGTACCCTTGTACCTTTCCGCTGACGGCTGGATCCGCGAAGTAACAGATCAGACCCTGAGCTTTACGGATTACTTCTACCCGACTTTGCTGCTCGCTGTCCATAATTTCGGAAATTGACGTACAGGCACGACTACAATACGCAGACTAGCACGACTCAAAGGCAGACCCCAGGCTCGGAACTGCACAAGTACATCCCCGCCGTGTATACGGAAAACTATTTTCCCGTAAGGTTCCCCGACCGATCGTCTCTGACCATAGGTCGTATGCAGTCCAGATCTTGACTTTTTACCGTTTTCTTTTTCACAGTTTTCTTTTTTCTGTGACAATGGTGGTTCCGCTTAAAGAATTCGCTGAATGATTAACCAGTGTCCTGCGACGCGCGCCAACGGGAAGCAGACGACGCAGGACCAGGATACTGCGCAAGCGCAAAGTCATTCTCGCTCGGTCGCGTATGGAATTTTATTTTCGCCTGGCTTTACCCCCACTGATCTCTATGTATAAAGGCTGGATCGCGCATGGGAGAGGGGCTCGTGGGGGAGAGGCGTGCCTTCGGGCCGCCATGTTGGTGGGCCCTAAAGTGCTGTGTGTGCCCATAGAAAACAATGGGAGGCAACATAAATTGTGAGTATTTATTGCGCTGCTAGCATTGATCGTTGTTTGTCATCACACAATTTTGTAAGGTACCAGTATACTGATGTATCCTAACAGTGTTTCACAGGTGTCCTGCCGTTCGATTCTTAATTACGTTATGTTTTGCATTCCGAAACTAGACCGTCACTGCAGTGCAGCGCTAGGGATTGTACTAGAGCACGTTTCCCAGCCAATATTTCAATAAGAAACGACTTGAGGTTAACAACAACCATGTATATAATATCCCGTACTGTGTCCTGAACAAAAATTGTTCCATAAAGAACGGTCCGGGAAAAGATATACTCGCATGGCAGAAAGAGATCGTTCTGTAGAATCACAGCCGTTGTTTTAGCCGTGTATGCGTTTAGTATGATTTATATCAAGCATCGCCTTAGAAAGAGTCTTTTAGTAAACGACAGCGGTGCTTTGCCTCGCAAATATGGACACACCGAAGCAGCGCAAATAATTACTTCACGCAATTAGATCACACTCGTTAGGACAGTTAATCAGGTAGTGATGTAAGCTTAATCAATTAAGTTACTTAGAAAGTGGTAACACCTCCTTGAGACACAGGACTTATCTCTTTTTGAAGTACAGCCCTTCTGTGTTTGTTTGCTTCTTCCTTTATTTGTTCTGATTATTTTGCAGGCGCGGTTGTGCCAGACTGAATGTCCTTCTCCAGCACTCACATGCTTTTGTTGAATACAACTGCAGCGTGAGAAAATGTGCTTGGGGACGGGGTCCTGCTATCCAGTGCTGACTTTGTCATGCTTGTTATGTGGAGCATGTTCCAAAAAATGCAGCTCCACATATGGTCTTCAAATTGCAACAGGACTATTTGGAGGTTGAAACAGTTGTGATTTTGTCATTTTGGCCCTCGTGTACCCAGTCTTTGAAACGCAAACAAAAAAGTCTAACACGATATGCTTTTGTAATGAAGATCACTGATGATGAGTAAAGAGAATGTACGAGTTCAAGTTTATTCAATATTTTATATCATTCATTATATTATCAACATTTTATGTCAAGTTTATACAACATCAAGTTTATTCAAGTTCAAGATTTATTTCTTGCACTTATGCGTTTCAGGATACAATGAACAGCACTATTTGCAGGGAGGTCGCAAAAGACTACATTTATTGTTTTGTGACCTTGCTACAATGGCAATATATATTTTAGGAATGATATTGGTAGGTACGCTCTCTAAATTTGTAGCACTCAATTTTAGGTTGGAATGAGCAATGAATAGCAACTTCCATCCTGATATTTTCTCATATATGCTAAATTTTAAATTTAATGTGATCGAATATGTGATAATATAATAATAATATATAAGAATATAATATGTGATAAATGAATGTGATCAACAGTAGATGTAAACAACATGAGCAGCCAGAGAAGTGCATTCTCAATAAATAATTTTCTTCTTATAGTGTATATGTGCACGCCTATTAACTGAAACAATTATCACAGTTCCCTGACAAGTTTTAATTTCTGAGAGTGTACTGTAGAGGCTGCTTAGATCTACAACAGTTCATACAAGGTATTATATACTGTGAATGCCTTTAAAAACCTGTGACACATATGCCTTTACTTTCTGGAGGTGCTGTGGTAGTCAAAGTTTGTGGGCATTGCGCAGGTTCTGCAACCATTTCTTAAGTATGTCGAGGCAGCTGTGAAGTAACCTGTATTGATGATGATTATTCCAATTTTTATGGTGCATCGACAACAAAGGAAATAATACATCAGAACATTGGTTTGGGTGCAGCTAGTTAAAAATGAATATGTTGTTTAATAAATGCATTGGACAAATGTTAAAACATCAGTTTAAAACATGGTTTACAATCCCTGTACCTTCTAAAAATTAAAAAGATTAAAAACTATTCTAAAAAGAATATGCGGAACTCTTCTAAAAATAATTATAATCTCTAATTATTATATGGCTGGGTGAAGGAGCCTAAAGTGTAAGGTGTGTTTCTGATGGTGAACATGTAAGAAAATATGCAAAACTGAGAGAGGCTAACCACAGTGCGTGCACTGAGGTTGTTCCTTCCTGTAAAGTAGAAACCAGTGGATGAGGAACGTGATACTTACCTGTACATCCAGCCGTATCACACTGCACAGATTATTCACTGGGTAGCCCTCATGACGAAACCTGTATTGAGAGACCACTTTTGCCTTAAAAACTGCTACAAATAGCCAGACACGCTACAAATTATTACTATCGTAACAAGCTGACGCTACAGCTCAGACACAAAGGCGTTATTCAAGTCGCGGCACACCACCGTTACGTAGGATAATTTGTCACAAATCAAACCAAGGCACAAAACAATACCAATACATGAAAAAAGGTGACAATCGTGGTCTCATTATGACGTAATACCGAACTTGTGCGTGAAGGTAATTCAAAGAAATGAATGTGGCACTTACTTCCGCAGAGAACACCGTGTACCATGCTAGCAATGCATGCAAAAAAGCGCTCGAGTGCTCGCACATATATTGATGACAACACTACCTGTGTAGTGTAACGTGTTCTTTCAAGCATATTATGCACTCAAACTGAATTTGCCGCCGAGTAAAATGCAAGTGTGCTCGATTGAACGTCGGAAGAGCGATCAAGCAACCTGCATCCAGTGCTCGTTTTGGGCAAAAAAACACTTCATAATGGTCAACTAAATATACAGAATGGACGCCTATTTATTCCTCGATAAAGAGTGACTCACCTGTATAAATTTAGGCCTTACCAGAACGACAGCTGGCGACCAATTAGGTGACACAGAAAGGCCACGCCTCCTGATTTTTCGTCTGCTTTCGACGACGGAATGCCACTGTGTGATGGGAACATGAAAATCGTGCGCGCTGACGGGGCGGCGGAAATGCGCCCCTACTTCCGCCGCCCGCTCACGACGCCGCGTCGGACGTCGCCAAGTGAGAACTGGCCCTTAGCCATACGGGCATCCGAAATGCCCGCCACTGGTCCGGCACGTCCGCTCGTGGAACGACAGCGCGTGGAGCGGTCCTATTGGCTGCCGTCGAGCGGCCGCTTCCGCTCTTCGACGAATTCTTCTGTCCACCGCTGTCGTCGAGAAATCGGTGAAGTTCCCATTGCTCGCGTCGGCTCACCGCAAAAACGGTGACGGTGGCCGTTTTTCCGTTGAGAATTCGTCGTATGCGTACGGCGCGTATTCGGCGTAATTCGGCGTATGGCCGAGTAGTATAAGTATATTGAGAAACTACGGCCATGTTAAACTACGGCGCCCCTGCCCCTGAGCCCTGCGCGTATTTTTCCCCGCGCGGCGCGTGTGCGGAGGGCGCGGCGCGTGTGCGGAGGGTTGTCCGCGCGCTTATCGGCGAGGGGAGGGCTGCGTGCGCGCTTACCCTCTCACATTTTTCAGCCTGGGCCGACTTCTTTCGTCATTTCTCCGCCTGGGACGACTTCCTTCACAATTTTTTGTCCGATACAACAGGTGTGCAGTGGGCGGTTTACATGCAAAGGATAGCCATACACAAAAGTACAAGTGAAAATATATTTATTAAAGTCATGAGTGTCGAGAATTATATTATGACTCTGTGTGAAGGAGAAAAACTTAGCAAAAAATCTGATGCAATAGCATTGAAGGGCTATCACAATTTTTATTAGTGATATAATCACGCAAGTTTTCAATTAAGCAGAAGGAGTAGCACATTTAATCAAAGAAGATATTTTTAATCAATATGATTACAATCAAAATTAAAAGTTTTATTATAAAAAGTCTAACAGTATTATACGTGACCACCATAGTGGAGCTTTAATTACAAGTGCCGATAGATGTAGTTAATTGCGGACAGCAGAGAACCTGGAAGACCATGGGACACGAACACAAGAGGAAATAAAATCTATAACACTACAAAGAAGATATTCTTAATCAAAACAACAGAGGAGGAGAATAATCTATCATTCTAACTACCATAAAATCATCCCCGTGACTTAATCTAGTCGAACCCCATACAATTTTCATTCTAAGAGACACTACAAACCTTACTTTGTTTTATGAATTCAACACAGAAAATATATTAATGAACTTGACCACATAGCACGCTCCTAGCCAACAATCAGCTCTAATAATATCTGCCCTGATTTGTTGAAGACGGGAGGCGTACACCTGTTTTGTGACAGTTATGAACATTTTCGAACGCAATGGGGAAGATTATTCCAACATTACACAATTAATCATTTTCTTATTAAGTAAACAGCATAGACATACGGAAATAATGAGAAACAAAACGATCAGCAGCTAATAGAGAACCAAAACCCATCACGTAAACGAGAGGTACACAAAGAATAAATAGTTGAAGAACAATCTAACAAAACGAGAAACATGCACGAATGAATAGCAGAGATAACACTTTGAACAACAACAGACACATGCAGGAAAATAAATGAAAAAGAATCTATCAAAACGATAAACATGCACGTATGAATAGCAGAGAAACACTTTGAATGGCACATGATGAATAATTTAATACAGCACACTGAAGAGCTAACGCTGAATAGCAGAGAAACACTCTAAACGGCGCATCTGCCAACGTGTAAACAACAGACAGGAAAATATTATTGAAACAAGATCAACAGCTAATAGAGAGCCAAAATCCAACACGTAAACAAGAGGTACACAAAGGATAAATAGTTGAAGAACAATCTAACAAAACGAGAAACATGCACGAATGAATAGCAGAGAAACACTCTAGACGGTGCATCTAGCCAACGTGTAAACAACAGATAGGAAAATGATTGAAAAATAATCTATCAAAACGAGAAACATGCACGGATGAATAGTAGAGGAACACTTTGAACGGCACACCATCCACATGTAAACAATAGCACACACACGAGGAAATAATGAAAAACACGATCAACAGCTAATAGAGAACCAAACAAATGCACCAAAGCAAACAAGAGGTACACAAAGGATAAATAATTGAAAAACAATCTATCAAAACGAGAAACACACACGGATAAATAGCAGAGAAACACTCTAAACGGCGCATCTGCCAATATGTAAACAACACACAGGAAAATAATAGCGAAACAAACTATCGAACATTACAAATTGAAATGGAAATAATATATCTTTTGAACTATCATAAAATCAACTTTGCGACCTAACAATATAGAATTTTCATCCTACTCGTGCACTATAAACTTTACCTTGACAGAGGTATCCAAACACCCAGCACAGCTATGCTTTACACAGTACAACCACACTCTTAAAAATGAACTTCACCGCATAGCACGCTCCTAGCCAGCCATAATCTCGAATGATATCGTTATCTGCCCTGATTTGTTGAAAACGGTAGGCGTACGCCTTTTTTGTGACAATTATGAACAGCATAAGTGTCACAAAAAAGGCGTACGCCTCCCATTTTCAACAAATGAGGGCAGATAACGATATCATTCGAGATTATGGTTGGCTAGGAGCGTGCTATGCGGTGAAGTTCATTTTTAAGAGTGCAGACTCGAGACCGGTGGGGTCACTCTCTCCCTCTAAACACCCCAAAGCAAATAATCTGTTGTCAATCTATGGGGTGGGGACACCCTCTCTCTTTTTCACATTCTTTCCTCCAAAAGGAAATATTCTCAGGACTGGTGTACAGAGATGAAATTTTTTGTAGATTGCAAATAGACATTGGAATTATTCGATTCTCAAGAACACAATAAGAATTCTACACTCTAAAAACTGAACTTCACCGCATAGCACGTCCTGCGCCAACCATTGCGACGAATGATAGGATTATCGCTTCTGATTCGAGGAGAGAGGGAGACGTACACCTTTTTGTGTCAATTATCATATATCCAAATTGACACAAAAAGGCGTACGCCCCCCTCTGTCTTCGAATCAGGAGCGAAAACCCTATCATACGTTGCAATGGTTGGCGCAGAGCGTGCTATGCGGTGAAGTTCAGTTTTTAGAGTGTATCAACAAACAATAGCACGCAAAAAATCTAGGAATAGACGTCAATATCAGTGCAAACTGGTTTTTAGAGAAACATTATCTAAGCAAATGAGAAATATTATCGGCGCAAACAATACCAAACGAGAAACGCTGCATTTTAATGTATTTCAGATCAGACATAACTATTATGCATACATTATTCTCAACTCACAAAATATCAATCGAGTGAACATCTGAAGCAAAAAGATAAAGTCAAATTTACTCAATGATAGAAACAATACTCATTCGAAAACGAGAATCAAATTTAATTACATCGTTTTATGACAACTTTGCAATAGTAATTTCTACATGCAGAAGCCACAAACAACTCATCTGAAATGCAAATGAATGTAAAAGTTTGCTACAGTGAAAATCAACGCACACAACTTAAAAATACATTCCCAACTAGTAGAATATTTTTATTAATATCAGTCGAGTGATCATCTGAAACAAAGCCTTAAACAGTAATTAATTTAGGCAAATATTTTTTCGTAACCACGCAGCACAAATATACATCACAGAAACATGTCTTTTTCATTCAGGACCCACTAGTGGAAACGAAGTGAGAGAGGGAAGCTGAGTTCCCATACACTTTCGTTAAGGTTACGCCCGCAGGAAGTGGGGGAATCCAATAATGGTCTTGGTACTGTGGTACACAATGTATAGTTGACAATCATAAACTCGCTCCTGCAAGTCAAGTTAGGGAAGGAGGGGCTCTAGCGCTGTCTTGTACGTAGAATCATTGAAAGCACACGTTTTTTCATTACACATCACATCTTTTTTGTAAATTGACTTTCATAATTCTAACGTCAGATTGAACATTCTAAACCTGATAATAAAATTTTAATAAATAAAATTACCACCGATATGATTTAATTAAATGTCGAGGCACACTACAAAACAGAACAGACAATTGCTATACATTGAAGAGATGGACGGATATGTACTCGTTACCATAGGTCATGGGAGGACCTGATAAAAAGTTGCTTCGAAAAGGAGGAGCCGCGAAACGATTCAATTATCGCTGCATTTCAATACATCCTAGACATGGTCGTATTCGGAGATATGGTGCAAATTATGGAATTCAAGATGCGAGAACTTGTATGCCGAATCTACAATAGTTATAAGAATATTTGCACGTCAACATCGGAAGGACCACTGGGATTGATGGTGGAGTTTTTGAGGTTTGCTAACGAAGAATTGAAATACACTAGACCAGATGTAATTGTAATCATTGCAATGGGCATTGCATTAATCAAGAAAGCAATCAGATCAAATTATCATATACAAGCAGTCTATATTTCCGACGCCGCGTCGTGAGCGGGCGGCGGAAATAGACGCGCATTTCCGGGGTCGGGAGAGGAGAGACGTCGAGTAAAAAAAAAACTGCCATGCCGAACTTCTTTCACGACGTCGGCGAGAGCTGCCGAGAACGGCAGCTGGCGACCAATTAGGTGACACAGAAAGTCCACGCCCCCTGATTTTTCGTCTGCTTTGAACGACGGAAAGCCACTGTAGTGGGAACATGAAAATCGTGCGCGCTGACGGGGAGGTGGAAATGCGCCTCTACTTCCGCCGCCCGCTCACGACGCCGCGTCGGGCGTCGCCAAGTGAGAACTGGCCCTAACTTGGGAAGTGGAAAGGATGCTGTCGTCCACCCGCTGCTGACTGAAGGCGCTTTTGTAGCGCTTGCTTCGCGAATATGCTTTGACCTCAAGAGCTTCTTTTGTGTGCTACTATAACTTTTCTATGTGTAGCAAAATATTTATCAGTTAATTTGAAGTCAAAATTTAACACGGACTAACGAAACGCCGGCTAGGGCGTCACCGTCCGCCGCTGTGGAAATCTGTGCATGCGTCACGACCATCTCTATAATACACGACCATAACACTCGCCCGTTCGCCTATGGGACTTCCGTCCGCGCCTCGGGGAGCGGAAGTGCCGTATTTACGCGCGGAGCGCCCGCCAGGGGCGCCACTTGCGGGACCCAGAAGAGCGTTTGTTGTAGCTCAGCTGTGTTCAATATGAGTGGTCCTTGTGGTTAATTCTTCGTGCGTACATGTTTGTGTATTGTCGCAGGTTCTCTGTTCATGTAGAGCTAAGAGTTCTGAAACTAAATACTCAGAAATAGGCTCTGCTCTGAAGCGTAGGTGGCATGTAAAACTGTGAAACTCGCGCACTATGTGCCGTACATCGTACACATAAACTTGGCAGCAGCACCTTGTGTGTTGGGCCAGTTATCATGCGCTTATGATTGTCAGATGCAAGCACGTTCAGACTTTACGTTTCACGTGAGAGGCGTTCCGTGTTAATATACAGGGCAGTTACAGAGAATGGGTGAATGCAACCGTAAGAAGAAACTGCTCTTGGCAAAGAGATGACTGATACCTGTTACGACGTCCAACAGAATTTGTTGCATAAGCAAGCACTTCAGTTTTAAATCAGCAGTTGCTTGTTTTGTTTTCCTACTTATTTACTTTTATTATATTTATTTTATTATTTTTTATTATTATTATTTATATTTATTTTTATATTATTTATTATATTTATATTATTTTATTTAGTCCGCTTATTGTTCCCTTTTTATTTTACTTTTTTTTTCTTCTTTTGCGGTTTGCCATTACAATGCTCTGCTAACCTTTATTATGCTGTTCGGATAGAAGCCACTCTGAGAATTTTTCTTGATGGTGGCTTTTCTGCGACGCTACCTTTTGGTGCCTTTTTTGTGTTCGTTTTGCACTCCTGGGAGATGCAAGGCTGTGTAAACTTCGTGATCACTAAACGTAGGTACCGTAGCCACGGTGCCACGTCCGAGAATTTTGCGCTTTGCGCCGATGCTAAAGTCTTCGGGCTTGAAATGCCGAGAACACGCAGAGTTCGAGCTAGCATGCAGGCGAAAAACGATTTTAGATGGAGAGTTTTTCGCTGTTGTTGCAGACAATGGTCGCGGCTGATTACTTTGTTGTACGAAGCATCTTCATCAAATTTAATGCAAGCCTTTGCTCATCGGCACCAGTGAAGATGCTGTTCTCCTCTGCGAATCTGATTGTACGGCCGAACACAAGAATCCTAAGTGATGCAGTCAAAAACTTCTAATATTAAAATTACCGTGATAATCTAACAAATAAATGCTATTTTTCCTTGCTGACTTGTTATGTTCATCGTTATTTCTGTAATTCCAGATGACATCTTCACCACAGTATTTATGGTACTAGTTACGGCATTTAAATACTGTATATTTTATATTTAAATACTCCTATCGAAAAGTATTTATGAAGAGTACTTAAACACCCCTTTCAACAAAGTATTTTGCATTTATATTTAAATACTCAAAAAGTGAATTTATGTCCACCCCTGGTCGGAGGCCATGCACTCTTAAAAATGAACTTCACCGCATAGCACGCTCCTAGCCAACCATTATCTCGAATGATATCGTTATCTGCCCTGATTTGTTGAAAACGGGGGGCGTACGCCATTTCTGTGACACTTATGCGGTTCATAATTGTCACAGAAAAGACGTACGCCCCCTGTTTTCAACAAATCAGGGCAGATAACGATATCATTCGAGATAATGGTTGGCTAGGAGCGTGCTATGCGGTGAAGTTCATTTTTAAGAGTGTGGTTCATTATTAGTTCTTTTTTTTTTTTTTTCAGAGAGAGATGCGTAAAAGGTACTCGCTATATTAGATAAAACTATTTATGGTACACACTGCCATCCAAAAAGTGCACCCTATATGAAATGAAACAATCGCAATTCGCAATGAAGTTACTTGTGTCAGGACGCCGCTATATATTTCGAGCCACTTCTCCAGTAAGACAGCATTTGAGCGGAACTCGTGGAATGAAATACTTGTGTTCGACACTGCTTTCTTCGGCTTGCAAAGCGGGACGGTGCAGTACACCATCACGTCTGCACCATGCACAAACCATGCACTGGAGACAAACTGTCCATCACGTGAAAAATAGCAAAAACCAAACGCGAATGACGGCAGCAACGGTATCCGCCGTCTGCCGAGGGTCCCGTACTCAGCGCCACAAACGCGCGGCGGCCGCTTGGCGAAACTACATCAGTGGCGCTGGGGCTAGGTGGGAGTGTGATGGTCGTGTATTATAGAGGTGGTCGTGGCATGCGTCGAGTTGCCGTTTTTGCGTCGAGTTGCTGTGCGGGTGGGAAAGTTGGCCGTTTTTCCGTCGAGAAATCGTCGTATGCGGTTACCGCTTATGCGGGTTTCGCGACCGCGAAAATAGTGTCGCCGCCGTCGCCGCTGGGATTTCCCGCCAAATTCCGGTTATTTGATTTTCATTGGCTCCGGACCCCCACGTGACCTTTCTCGATCATGATTGGCTGATGCTCATTTAAGCGGTGGATTGTACCGTCCTTTCTAGCTACCATAACGTCATTCTCAAACCCCTTATCAGCCTCGTCCCTCGTGGCCACATTTAGCTATTTCGTCCCGAAGAAGGCGGAGCTTCCGCCGTAACGTAGACGTCCTACCTAACTTTTATAATTTTTTAAGTTTTAATAAACCCTTTTTTGTTACTTCTCCTACTTTCGTCTTCTGTCTCCCATTTATTTCAACTATAATTACGTAGCCGTCCGACCCAACTCCAACTTTTCAAGAGAGATATATATATACAGGGTGTCCTTTTTTTAGGCGATACATATTTTTTATTAAAAACTATAAGGGCTATAGACATGCTGCTTTCATTTCGATCATCTCTGGGCAAGCGGACGTTCTTGGCCATATGTTGCTCAACCATCAAATGACTAATTACCTAAATATCGTTAATTAACTTTTTAATTGTAAAAGCTACGAAGTTGTCCCAATGAGAACATCTATTCCTTTCGGTGACCTGATAGCGTAGCCGTTTTCAGAACAAAAATCCGTTCGGTAGATCGTCCGCAAAAAAAATTCATGAAGGAACACAATTTTTTTTCTTTATTTTGTGTATTGCGCACCCTCGGAGACCCGTCTTTCCTTCATCCCCAATGTGGAGAGGGTGAAAGAGCACACGGTCGCCTCTTGCGTCCTGGAAAAAGATTAAAAGAACACAGAAAATGCAACCCAAGATAAGGGCAGTTCCAATAGCGTCACCCGATACATGTATTGAAGAACGTGTCGTGTCGCATTTTTTCTGTTCCATGTGTCAGGTTTTATCGTCGTTTTACATGTGTTATTGTTTTGTTTCTTTCTCGTTTTCATCAGAAAGAAAACCTTTTTCCGAGTCTAGAAGCAAAATTTTACCTTCATCACGCGAGGAGTATTCTCGGGAGTGAATTTAAACGGAGCGGCGAAGGGAGGACAGCTGGCGCCGCGCCGTGGCGAGCTGCGGAGCGGAGACACAAAAATGCAACTTGACGGGACCACGGCCGGCTCGGCAACACGTCATCGTGACGTGTGGCCGAGCCGAAGGATCCCGCCAGGAGCATGCGCTGTAGGATCCCGCGCATGCGTTCATCGGGAGTGGAAATCTCCATGAGACGGCAGCTTCCGCGCGATGGTCGCAGCAGTGTTGCCAAATTTGGGGAAAAGTCGCTAAATTTAGCGGATTTCGGGGTCTGTTTAGCGACAAAATTTTCTATTTGGGATTAGCGGATTTTTTGGTGACTTTCTGACATGTTCAGCGACTTTTTAGCGACACAAATATTCCTTGATGAAGTCAGGAAGAATCGTGAATTTCCTGTCACATTTCAGTGGCCGACAAGCTCTAGCGCAGAATAATATGAAATCGCGCCATTTTTCGCTGGCCCTCACTCCCCAGGGCCAATCACCTGTAACGGAGATCTCTCAGCGTGCTCCCTGCAGCGTGCAGTTTCGTTGTTGTTCTTTGCAGCGCTAGTTTATTTGGGCTGTTTCCATTTTGCCCCATTTCTGACGCGCCACGTGGCCTAGACGCAAGCGCTTTCCAACATACCTCTTAAGTAACATCAGAAATACCGCAAGAGCTGGGTGATGCTGCCAGTATTCAAGGGATAGCTTCGTCCAGTCAAAGACTGACACAAGGGTGCTGTGCACCTACAGGGTGTTCAAAATTAAGCTTTCACTAGCACTTTATAAATAGGCGAACAAAAGAAAACTGGTGCTACTTTTTCTGTTCCTTGAGTAAGAAAAGGTGCTACATAATTAGCAGCGCCTGTTTCTTACACAAGTAGTGTAAAGTTTACATCCGGTTTCCTGTCATCGCTGTGTTTGCGTAGCGCTCGTGAAAGCTTAATTTTGAACACCCTGTATATTGCAAGCGTGAGATTTATGCGAGGTTGTCAGAGAAGCAGGTCGCAAAAACACGAGAAGGCATCGGAACTTTTTGTAAGCAATAAAAAAACCATGTTCAGTGCCTCCGGTGACAAAACGAGAAAAAGTTCTGCAGACGATGTACAAGATGCCGAATTTCATTTACTTTCTCTCATTCTTATCTACTCATGCCCATTTTTTCATGTTCTCTCTTGGCCATCCACTGCGCTCATTCGCTGAATCATCTTGGTAGGGCTGTCACCATATTGTTTCATAACATGCAACGAACAAAAAAGGCACAATAGCAGCAGCGACTTTTTTAGCGACTTTCAGTTTCAATTTTAGCGACTTTTCGGGGCGCCACTAGCGACTTCCTGTGAATGAGATTTGGCAACACTGGGTCGCAGTCTATCGCAGTCGCATCCTGTGGTTTTCCTAATTTACGTTAATATTCACCTGGTATCGAATGTGTCCTGCTTCCCAGTGACGAGACGGACAGCTTTTGATGCCACGAAGCAATCGGACCGCCGGAGTGGAAAGACGATGTGATGCCATCGACTGCTCGTGTTTTTAGCGGACATTTGCATGATCGAAGGGTACGCTGAATCTCTTCGCTTTTCTCTCATCTGAATCAAGGTGTAGCAACCTGTCCACACCGGAGAAAGAACATCCACCTAAACGGCGCAAAGGTGTGAGTATTTTTCGTTATTGGGGCTAACAAAGGTCTCTCAGTCCGTGTGGTTCAAATGCTATCATAGATTTCAGGATTGCGTGAATGGGTTAATTCTCATCTGCGTGACTCTGAACCTTGCCGCCGCTTACGGCACAAAGAGAGTAAAAAAAGAAAATAGAAGTTACCGAATCTAGTCCCTAAACTCAGGTGGTGCACTGTTGATAAAAGTACACTTCGTTTAGCATGATCTTGGAAACCATACTTCAACAGAATATTTATGTAATATGTTGAACATACGTATCCGTTCTTTCCTCTTCAGTCAGCTGCTTTCATGTTCACAGGTGACTTCCTCAGCGGAGCCTGAAACCCCTCAGGTGCGACAGCATGATCACTGCAACCCACTATTCAGAGCAGACAAATGCTGTGCATCCTCTTTCCAGATTCCTCTTTAATGCAGTGTCTTGCCTACCATTCCGGCTCTGTATATTGTTCACAAGTTTTTTTTAAACCTGTTTTGTCATTTGATTTACAGTTTGCTTTATCATGTGCACAAATATGATATTGAGGGGGACATTTTCTTGTTGACACTTCTTATCTTATAATCATTGCTCAGTTAGATTACATGATTTGCATTCACCGGAACTGGAGTTGTATACTATGTTATTTTCTTGTCTCAAATCAGGGCAGCCCATGTGTATGGCAGCTGAAGTCTTTCACCAGGGTAACATGCCAGGACAACTCCAGCGAGTGTTCTGCAGGTCACCTCTAAATTAAAGGAACCTACCTTTGATGCACTATGTCCTCATGAGATTTTGTTCCTGCTACAACTCTGCGCTTTGTTTCACATTACCAAAAAATAACCCTACCAACCATTATCATACCAGTGTACTGCTGTGTTCAACCAGTTCAACTTGCTCTGGGCATCCTGCAAGGCCCTGCAGCTACTTCAGCCCTTATTTGCTGGTCACACTGGTGGCAATACAGTTGTTAGATCAGGTGTGACAATGTAAAATAAAACATATCCTGTGTTCTATTAAAAATAAAAATTATACATGTATTGCATATAATGTGTATATGTAGATGTTAGGTCTTAGTTATTGTACTATTTGAGCTAAACCAGCGGCATGGCCGAGTGGGCTAAGGCGTCCGCTCGTTGGTGATAACCAAGGTCGTGCTGAAGACTGGGAGGTGGTGGGTTCGAATCCTACCGCCGGCTGTGCTGTCTGAGGTTTTCCCTGGGTTTTCCGAAGACTTTCCAGACGAATGTCGGCACAGTTCCCCCTGAAGTCGGCCCAGGACGCATACTAACCCCCCTGTCCCCCACTCCTTCCTGCTATCCTCTCTCCGTCTGTCCACATCTGTACGTCGCTCATAGCCACAGTTGCTTCGCGGCGCTAACACCCAATCAAAAAAAAAAAATATTTGAGCTAAATGTCGAGATTTCAGCAGTTTGAGCCTGATGCCCTCGTCCTTGACGCACATACAAGTGTGCCCACACCCTTGGAGGAGCCTGCATAGCGAGGACTCTGTCCCAGTGGCAAATGGAACAGTTCTTTCACAAAGAAAGCAGATTTCTGCCAGAAGATCAACAAGCAGTTTACTTGAAATAGTACCAATTACTTGTCGTTTTTCTAATTGCAAAATATTGGTCATGCTACGTCAGTACTGGGGTTTTTTGCTTCTTTCCAGTTACCTCAACTGATGACTTCAAGCTTACGTAAAGCAATAATATAAGAGGGCATGAAGCAGGCGAACTGGTGTCGTGAGATTGTGTCCCCCAGTCTTAGGGATGTATTACACAGTATTGGAAACCTGGTTGAACAATAAATTTGTTAAACGACCAACACTTATCAGATGTGCAGTGACGATGTGCAGAATGCTCTTACACAATACGCTACAGCTGCGTGTTGTAGGCATGGTGGTTGGCAATGCTAAATGTTCAGATTTACGACGTGCTCAACATTGAATACACAATACGTGACGTGCTGATAAATAAATTCTTGCATGAAACATAATCTTCGGCAAACAAGAAGTCCTCCGACGGAAGGAAATACAGCCATCTGTAGAACAATAAATACAGAGTAAATCAAAATCGCCTGAAGGCGCGACCAGAGACAGTGTGACCTTCTACGTGCGACTGGACGGCGCCAGCTACAGTGGGCTCGCAGCATTACTTCCCATTGCGCAACACCGGTGACGTAACGGGGAACAGAAGTGCGGTCCGTACAGTTACACCATCGACGGGAGAATGTGCGCGGGTGAGGAGGAACGCGGAAGTGTTATTTCGAGCGCGCGCTCCTCACAGAGTGGGGCGATTTCGTCCGGAAAAATTTGTGGCATATTAGTTTCTCGTCGGGAGAACAGTTTCCAGCGAAAAAAGTACGGGGGTTCGGGAAATGTCATAGTCCCTTTAAAGCTCATCTTCTCCTCATCTTCGACGCATGAGGCGGCACTGTGGCGGCATCTTCGACGCATGAGGCTCCGTCACCCTCTCACATTAGGGGTGAAGGAAAGACGCGTCTCCGAAGATGCGCAATGAAAAAAAAAGAAAAAAAAAGGTGTTTCTTCACGAATATTTTGCGGACGATCTACCGAACGGATTTTTGTTCTGAAAATGGCTACGATATCAGGTCAACGAAAGGAATAGAAGTTCTCATTGGGACAACTTTGTAACTTTTATAATTAAAAAGTTAATTAACGTTAAGTAATTAGTCTTTTGACGGTTGAGCAACATATGGCCAAGAACGTCCGCTTGCCCAGAGATGATCGTAATGAAAGCAGCATGTCTATAGCCCTTATAGTTTAATAAAAAATATGTATCGCCTAAAAAAAGACACCTTGTATATATATACATATATATATATAAGTAAAATAATAAGACGTGGACGACAGATCACAGGAAAGTTAACAAAAACCAATTCATTTAATGGGTAATTTAACACATAGATTATAAAAGAACGGGCGGACGTTTCGACAGTGGCACTGTCTTCGTCAGTTTTTTTTTTTTTTTGTCCTGACGAAGACAGTGGCACTGTCGAAACGTCGACCGTTCTTTCACGTCTGTCGTTCACGTCTTATTATTTTACTTTTATTCAACTTCGTAGCCAACAGTACATGTATACAGGGTGTTTCAGTTAAATCCCCGGGCTAAATAATTCGCGAACCGGTGCACCAATCGAATAACTTTCTTTTTTACAATACCGCCTACAAGATGCGCACCACGTGAATGAGCGGGAGGCGCTCATTATTTAAATAAAAATGCAAATGAGTTTCGTAAAAAAGCGTAACTTCTAAAGCAGGGCGCTGTCGGTATTAAAATGGGTACTACCCCTTTTGGGACCTTCAGTGGACACCTTTCAGAGAAAAATCTGCCACCGAAGCGGGTCATTTGTTGCAGTAATTAATTGGTTTCGGTTTATGTATTTTTGTCGCGGCTGGTCGCGGCGAAGCGCAAAAGGACGTAATTCATTGGTGTAATTCATTGGTGTAAGGACGTAATTCATTGATGGATAAGGGAGTGAAAGAGCGTCTTTTTGCGCTTCGCCGCGACCAGCCGCGACAAAAATACGTAAACCGAAACCAATTAATTACTGCAACAAATGACCCGCTTCGGTGGCAGATTTTTCTCTGAAAGGTGTCCACTGAAGGTCCCAAAAGGGGTAGTACCCATTTTAATACCGACAGCGCCCTGCTTTAGAAGTTACGCTTTTTTACGAAACTCATTTGCATTTTTATTTAAATAATGAGCGCCTCCCGCTCATTCACGCGGTGCGCATCTTGTAGGCGGTATTGGACAGATACTTGTAAAAAAGAAAGTTATTCGATTGGTGCACCGGTTCGCGAATTATTTAGCCCGGGGATTTAACTGAAACACCCTGTATATATACAGGGTGTCTTTTTTAGGCGATACAGATTTTTCATTAAAAAACTGTAAGGGCTATAGACATACTGTTTTCACTTCTATCATCTCTGGGCCGGCGGACGTTCTTGGCCATATGTTGCTCGACCGTCAAATGACTAAGTACCTAAAAATTGTTAATTAACTTTTTAATTATAAAAGCTACGAAGTTGTCCCAATGAGATCACACAACCACCAATGTCCAGAGGACGTCCTGAAATAATCAGAATATCTTTGTCGGAATGTGACGTAAATAGGATGTCTTGTGGATGTCTATTTGCGATGTCCGTTGGTACAATAAAACCGTACATCCTGTAGATATCCTGCAGTCATCCTGTGGCTCATGTCTCATGTTAAATCAGAAGTTGCGATTGAAATCATGTGGTATGAATTCCCAAAGTATGTGGTGGGTGTAATTCTCTCCCGACTTGCATGTCACATTAATAATACAATGTACGTATTGTATATAGCAAAAAGCAAAATAGCTAAGCTCTATTGACATGCTACACAAATATTTTAATAATTAGCCCAAGACTCATTTTGTTTCTGATTACTTGATTTAATGTTTTTGTGGATCTCTTGGACGATCCATTCTTACTGGCATGAAGCACGGAGTCTTGCCTCAATCTGATCTCACTAATGAATGATTTCACACTAATTGTGTGTCGTCCCAAACAGCACAGAACACAAAAGGATATGTACAACAGCATATTAAAATGGTTAATGTCAAGTGCCACTGTGGTTGCACAGTCCTTTGGCAAATTCCACTGCAAGATTTGTGCAGAAACGTCTGAGCAGACAAGTCGAAGTTACACGGGGATTGAAGCATTTCCCGTCACTCACTCTTGGCGTATTGTGTGTGACGAGACAAAACAGTAGTTGTCATAAGACTCTTCAGCGCAGTTAGAGAGCTCGGATATCAAGTCACTTCAATTTCCCACTACCTTAGAGGGAATTCAAATACTGCTGTTATTGCCCTTTGTTTGGTTTCTGTGTCTTCAACACACAATTTAGGAAATTGTCCAAAGTGCGCAAACGTGAGCAAATAATTCATGCTCAAACATAAAAAGAAAAAAGAAATTAATTAATTAAATAATAAAACAAATAAATAAAATAATAATATAAATATATGCCAAAAGCTTACAAAGTTGTGCAGACAACTCCAAATACCTGAGTATTGCAAAAACTGATTGTGCAATACGATAGTTCCTGGCTTTAGTTACGTTGCGAGACGTGAGCTTTCCCGGTCTTTCAAACCGAAACTTAACTATAGCCACAGTGCTCTCATCGTCACATGCGACCAAGCAGCATCGGCATCAACTCGGAGTCTGTTTTCAAATTGGAAACTTCCAGCTGCAGCTCCTCCTGGCATCCGGTCACCGCATCGCGCTGCAGTGGATCCCATCCCACAAAGGCATCCCCGGCAACGAGATGGCGGACTCCCTGAGCAAGCCGGCCACCACCAAGACCCTCGTTCGCCAGGCACCACCTACCACCAGCCAGGCTAAGAAAAACATCGCCCTCCACGTGCGCAGCTTCCACCCAGACAAGCCCACGGCGGACAGCACCCCCACCCTGCATCACAGCCGGCCTAACCAGGGATGAGGCCTCGCTGCTGCTCAGGCTCCGTGCGTCGTGCGCCTTCACCCGGGCGTACGGCTTCACGATCGGCCTGGTCGACGACCCACGCTGCGGAACCTGCGGTGTCCAGGAGAGTGTTGCTCACCTAATCACCCGCTGCAGAGATACTGCTTCTCAGAGAGATCTTCTTTTTCAGAACCTGTCCACCGCCGGCATCTCCGACCACAGCCTGGTTAACCTGGTCTACCCCATGGGCCCACGACACCATCGCCGACGTATCCAGAGGGAGCTGCTGCAGTTCCTGAGCTCTACCGGCCTGGACACCCACCTGTAGCTGCCTCCCCCCGGACCTCCACTGCCTGACGCTGCCTAGGGCAGCGTAGGACCCCAGGACCTGCCAGGACACCAAAAGCCACCCCTGACCTGACCCAAGGACCACTTCTCCAGCTGCCGCCGCCTTCCTGCACCGCCTTACGTCACACACGGCGTCGTACGACCCCTATGGACCTGCCAGGACACCAAAAGCCACCCCTGACATGACCCCAGGACCACTTCTCCAGCTGCCGCCGCCTCCCTCCACCGCCTTACGTCACCCAAGGCGTCGTGCGACCCCCGCGGACCTGCTCGGACCCCGAGAGCCTGCCTGACTCACCCAGACCCCTAAGACCACCCCAGCAACCTTGGACCTTCGCCACCCCGACCACCCCTGACTGATTCCTTCCTTCTCTCTCTTTCTCTTTCCCTCCCTCCTCTCCCACCCCTTTCCCAGAGGGTGAAACTTGCCGTCGGTGTTTACAGGCAGACCTCCCCGTTTTCCTCTACGCCACTCCACTCCAGGTCACACTGTGCTGCTGTTACTGTTGTGCACCGAAGCCGTCTCTGAGGTCAGTGTATTGTGCGTTTCTCGTTAGTATGACAATTCGCTTTATGACCAAAATCTGCGGGAACGGTGGTGGTGGTTACTGTATGTTGCTCTCGGAAAGCACTGTGTGCATCAGCAGCACTGTGTGACTTGAAGCGCTATCCGTAATCGGCTAGTTCCATCTCAAATCGAACAATCCGGTACACTTGATGTCTCGAATGAACGGGGAAAAATATATGTCGAAGCCATCGGTGAGTTAGGAGAAATAAACGCTTTCGGAATTCTCTGCGCTGCGCGGTTTGGGAAATAGGAGAGGAGGAAAAAATTGCCTCTCAGAAGACGATGTCGTCGCGCGCAGGTTTGAGCGTTCCCTACAAGGCTATTTATTGTCGCATTGTAGTAATTTCTTGATCTGGCTTTAGATCACCTAGGGCACAATAGGCAGCTGGATTGGTAGTGCTGTGTCGGTTTTTGTTTGTCTGCAAAAAAATATCAAAGTTGACTCAAAGCGCCGAAAAGCACCATATTCACTGCAACTTTGCGGGCGATGTAACAAACGCATAAGATTGAGCTTTATGCCGTTTAATTTGTCATTCATGGGGCTATCGAATTATCTATAATTTGTTACTCTACTCTGTAAGGAACGTGAGTGATACCCCCTTAACTAGCACATACCACCGAAAAATGACGAATTTCGGAAGCCTTTATCTAAAAAAACCCACCAAAAACATGCCTCGAAAATTTTATATGTTGTAGGTACTCCCTTAGATTATGCAGAGAAGAAAACTAAAAATTCGGACTTGATCGGTAGGCGCACTGTCAATTTTTTGCCACCCCTAAATGCGGAGCGCATTCAAGCGCTGGCGCCGTGTCCCGTGTGTTGCAAAATCGAATTTTCCAGAGGGACTTTCAACTTCTGTCTTCACATGAAAGTAATTGCTAAAGTTTGGAGCCGTTCTGAGCGTTTATGTTCATAACAGTGTTGTAATCGCTGAATATAGATTGCGGAGCAACCAGATGTGCTCGCATTTTTTGCGGGATATCACACATGGATTGCAAGTGCTGGGAACTCGTGAAAGACAGAATGCTTTAGAATACTTTTGCGTCTTTATAAGAGGTATATTTGTTCACGGTGATCATATCGAAGCATATCTGCAGTACACAGAATGAAAACAACTTGACAGCGAAGAAGACAAAGTAAGAAGGTAACGTAAGTTATGCAGAGCATCCCGGGTGGATGAGTGTGCTCGTGTCATGAACTGCTTTAGGCTGTTGTAGGAGCCACTTTCCTTAATGTTATTGTTGTTAATGTTGATGGCAGGTTCTTGTCAGATTTTCTCCATAGACTCTTCTCACGTTACATGCTAACTCGCTGCAATCCTGGCAGTTACTCCTGGGTGTCCCTGGCAAGGCAACACCGAAAGCGGTTTCCAGTTTACGGCCTTTCTGCCCATTTCTTCACGTATTTCGGAGTGTTTGCCCTGTGCATATACCTCCACCGACTTCCTTCTTTACTTCAGCGGTGTGACGTTAATGGCTTCAGATGATATATACTCAATGATTTCTTCGACCACGTCGGGCTGGTGCACAAAGGGCTTACCCTGTGAGCTTCCTTCAAATGTAGGCTACATTGCTGCTTGCTGTGATTCAACCACCTTTGCTGTCAAGTATACTTGAAGCAGCATCTGCACAGCTAGGCCATTTCTCTTACGCCTTCGGTTTGATCCGCTGGAACCACATTCTTAATGGCAGCTATACGCCGATCTCCGAAGCAAAGCGAAAGTTCTTTATCCGAAACACTTTTTTCCTGTGTATGAGGCTGTAGTCAGCGCTGTACAACGAAGAGGCCATTGAGGTAGGTGTGATGCCAGGACGACACAGTACAGTAATGCAGATGTCTTCACATACTCTGTATAAGGGCACTCCGTGTACTTGTGTAGAACGATGCGAAACTTTGCGCAAGGTGTCTTCCGAGAGTTAATCCGACTAGGACTTTCCCATGGTCCCAGCATGTCGAACGGAAGAACCGTCGGGCTGTTTCGGCAAGGTTCACAAAAGGTACCATGACTTAGCCTTGAATGTGTGCGTAAGACACTACACAACGACACTTTCCTCTGTGCGATTTCCGCCGTCCGGGGTCATGGAGCCGTAGGAAAGGAAATGTTTTAAAGGAGTACAGAGAGCCATCCAAAAAAATTTCAGATTAAGACATCTAATGAAAGTGTATGTGTCATTATACCGAATAGCGCGAAAGGTTTTGATGTGTGCAATTTGTTTCCCAGAAAAAAAACTCACATAAACATAGCTCCGGGCGTTCACCCTCAACTCGCCACTCCAGCTATAACGAGGATGAGGAGGTATGATGGCACGTCACCGATGACGGCATAAGGAGACTCGTTCTGGTTTGCCGGTCAGTGGGGGTCAGCGCCTTGTCCCTTTGCCGCCGTAAACCTGTTTTACCAGTTTTCCCTGAGCGATTTCCCTGAGGGGATAGAAGGAGCGGCCGAAGCATTACCGAGCAAGGAGAAAGGCTTTATCGGAACCCCGAACAGCCGAGTAGCAGACGACAGCGGAGTAGCAGACAACATTTCTCTAGGCCAATCAGCGAGCGTTCTCCTTATAGCGTCAGCGCGAGGTTCCAGGCAGATCACAGGCTGGTACACCAGCTCCGGTGGCGCAGCGGTAACGCGTGCGCTTGGAGACTGGGAGGTCCGCGGTTCGAATCCGCGGGCCGGCTGTGCCGTCTGGGGTTTTTCCTGGGTTTCCCTCAGATGTGTAATAGGCGTATGCCGGCACAGTTCCCCTGAAGTCGGCCCATGGACGCAGCTATCCTTCCCCCGAGCGGATTCCGCTCGGTCTTCCACTTCACCCTTTCCTCTCCTCCACCTTTCCCTTCCCGAGAAACATGCCGCCTAATCAGGCAGGCAGACCTCTCGGGTTCCTCCCAACGACACTCCTCCTCCTCCTCCACAGGCTGGTACTGCTCTTCACCACCGTTGCGCACGGTCGCTTTTTGCGGCGTATTTTAAATTCAATTTCTGCGATAATTATGACACTGTGGTGTAAATTACTTCGCATGGTGCATCTTAATGGCCTACTTAACAGTTTTATTGGAAGAAAACTGGGTGTTAAAAATGACTTCTGTGCTACTTTAAAGCATGCTGGAAGTCACTGCGTCTCTCCTGACATAATGTGTACAGTAAATATGCTTGTTTATAATCACCCTAATGTGTACAGTAAATATGCTTGTTCACCCTGAACAGATATACCTCTTACAAAGATGTAAAAGCATTCTGTTCTTCACGGGCTCCCAGCACTCACAATGCATGTGCGACATCCCGCAAAAAAGTCCTAACACATCTGGTTGTTCCACAATCTACATTCAGCGATTACAGCACTGTTATGAACATAAACGATCGGAACGGCTCCAAACTGTAGCAATTACTTTCATGTGAAGAAGTTGAAAGTCCCTTTGGAAAATTGGATTTTGCAACACGCGGGACACGGTACCACCGCCTGAATGCGCTCCGCGTATAGGGTTGGCAAAAAATTCACAGTGCGCCTACTGATCAAGTCCCAATTTTGATTGGTCATTTTTCGGTGGTATGGTGCTACTTAAAGAGGTGTCGGTTACGTTCCTGACAGAGTAGAGTAACAAATTATATATAATTCGATAGCCCCATGAATGACAAATTAAACGGCATAAAACTCGATCTTATCCGTTTCTTACATCGCCCGCAAAGTTGCAGTGCATATGGTGCTTTTCGGCGCTTTGAGTCAACTTTGATATTTTTTTGCAGACAAACAAAAACCGACACAGCACTGCCAATCCAGAAGCCTATTGTGCCCTAGGTGGTCTAAAGCCAGATGAAGAAATTACTACAATGCGACAATAAATAGCCTTGTAGGGAACGCTCAAACCTGCGCGCGACGACATCGTCTTCTGAGAGGCAGTTTTTTCCTCCTCTCCTATTTTCCAAACCGCGCAGCGCAGAGAATTCCGAAAGCGTTTATTTCTCCTAACTCACCGATGGCTTCGACATATATTTTTCCCCGTTCATTCGAGACATCAAGTGTACCGGATTGTTCGATTTGAGATGGAACTAGCCAATCCCGAGGTCAGCAACATCAGGAGTCACCCGAAATCTACTTGCTAGCCTCTCCTTGGGGGCCGTTTGAGGGACAAGTGCCGCGGATAATATTGGGAGGGTAATACATGTGTTTGACCATACTCGTGACACAAATCTCTGTCTTTGTCGGATAAGCCGAACTGTAACGAGGTGGATGTTCATGGCGGTTCCCAAGGAAAACGGCCATAAAGTGAGCAGGTCAGATTAACGGGGGTCATATACTAATGAAGGTTCACCACGTTTGCCCATTCTTGATTCCAATCTTGCCATGTTTCATAATCAAAATACGTATAATACCGACCGTCTGTTCCAACAAACTGTTATGTTGGCCATCTCTTCTGCTACCCAAGCAAGCGGTTCTGCCGTGGGTTCTGCTGTTCTGCGTCTTCTCGACATGGCCCTCTCCGTCCAGATGGTGCCGATAAAAGTGGGCGCAAAAACCATTATGTTGATGGTAGGTCGCTAGGGAATATTCTGTTCAATCCTATCCATTCCAGTTCCCCGAGAATGGTGACAGCCAACGAATACAGCCTATAGCTTGGGTAGCGTGGGATTAATTAATTTGGCTCGTGATTGGCCAGGGAACTCAGATTCCCTTTTTATGCGCGGTTGCTTTTCTCCACGCCTTAGCCGTTGAGGCGGCAGTTCCCACAGTTCAAGCCGGCCGAAACACGCTGTCGCACCTTTGGAAAGGAACTTCGCGCCATCATTTTCTGGAGGGCCGCCCATTTACCACCTGATACAGACCACAAGCCTCGCACGTATGCCGGCACTGGATGTACACCACGAGAAATCAGAGAGCTCTCCTTATCCAAATTTTCCACCGACATCTAGCACGTCAGTGGTGTCAATAAGCGTGTGGCCGACGCGCTGAGCCGCGCCTCTGCTGTCACCCGCCAAACCATCCTCTCTCGCGACGTCCACAGACTCGCCCGTATCCGATGAACTCGCCCACATCCGCGCCAGCCCCACCTCGACAAGCCTCCGGCTTGAAGACGTTGCTCTCCCTCGCGCTTCGACACCTGTCACCTGCGACACGTCGGAATCTTCACCCAGACCTTTTGTCCCCTTCATGCTGCGTCATGCTATCTTTCATCACTTCCATGATCTACGCCACCCTGGCATCCGCGCCACCCAACGGTTCATTGGTACACGATATGTCTAGCCTGGACTGAATTCGGACGTCAGACTCTGGGTTCGCGCATGCGTACCGTGCCAGCGCTACAAGGTCCAGCGTCACACCCGCTTGCCGGCTTCAATCTTTCTGCCACCTAACGGGCATTTCGACCACATCCACATCGACCAGTCAAGGTTACTCACATACTCACCATGATTGACCGTTTTACCCGGAGCCGTTCATGGTTTTACCCGCCGGCCCGAAGCCGATCCTGTTTCTGACGCGACCGCCTCCATGGTAGCAGCAGCCCTCGTTACTACCTGGATATCTCGCTTTGGCACGCCGTCCATCGTCACGACAGACCGCGGTCGACAGTTCGAGTCCGCGTTATATTTGCCACTCTCACCAACTCTCTCGACACCAAACGAATCCGGACCATGGATTACCATCCTGCTTCCGAGTTCCAACGGACTGGTCGAGCGGCTACACCGACAACTCAAAGTTGCGCTCCGCGCCTCACCGCAGATCCCATGGCCCGAGGGCACCCCGGTCGCCCTATTGATCTTATGCGCCGCCTTCAAGTCCGACCTGGGATGTTCTGTGGCCGAGCTCGTCTATGGCACACCACTGCGACTTGCCGGAGAGCTGTTGTGCCCACTTTCGGTCGGCTGTCCAAACTGTGCCTCGGACTATGTTTCTCGGCTTCGTCAAGTCATGTGTCCGTTAAGCCCATGCCCCTCCCGCCTATCACGCTCCGCCAGCAGCTACCAACACCCTGATCTGACCACCTGTTCGCAAGTCTTCATCCGCACGACACGCGACACCGTACGAAAACCACTCCAGTCTGCTATGGCAGCCACTGCAGCGATTGTTTGTTGTTTTCCTTACCCGTTAGCCACAGACCCAGTCCAGGGGACTTCTGTTACAGCGCATAATTTATCTCCGTCGAGCCTTTAATGGTCACGGGTAACAAACAACGATAACGACGATAGTTTCTGGGACTACATATACATCGACCTGTGCAGTTGTCGGTGAACTCATAGAGAGTCAGAGCTGCGGCACCGTCACTATTTCCTATGTGGCCCTACCTCATTTTTTCATGATAAACTGAATAAATAAAACCGTATCCTGGCTCAGTTCCGTTTATGTAAATAAATAAATTAAACCGCGCATGTCATCACATGTATGTAAAGAGCTGAATGTCCGGTGGTTTAGACTTTGTTGACCAGTTCGAGGAGCATGGCCTTGATGCCAGCCCACGTTTCCTCTCCCGTTGGAATAATTTGTTCCCTCGGTAGCATGAAGCCATATCTTCCTTTGTCACGTAGTTCGACGGTGTACGAAAATGGGATGTGTGCCTCGCCGTGTGCCCAGTCGTCAGAACCGCCGGATGCCACATCTGCAAAGGAAGAAGAAAAAATACACTTTTCTTGCTTGCTTTTTTACTGGCTCGTTGAACTGTCAATATTGTAAACCTTTGCAGAATACACTTGGATGATCACAATAGGCACAGCCTGACAGCGGTAGGAGACTGTATTCTCTTCTTCTTTACATATATCCAAACGCATTCAAACTCAACTCTCCTAATTTTTTTTTTTGACAATATCAACATATCTCCAAAACTCTGCAGGGCCCAGCCTCGTCAGAACCTACACCATCCAGGCGACTGTGAAGGATTGTGTCTCTGCGGCAACGCAACCAAAAGGGTCAAGACGCTTCATGGGTGTCCGCGTCGCCTACCAAATTTTCCGCGACAAACAAGACCTCCGGCGCTAGTCCTGAATCATTTAATTCTCAGGAGCGTGTGTGTGCGTGTGTGTGCAAGGATATACAGGGTGTCCCAGAAAACGTGCCACTGAATTATAATTGAAAAACTACGGCACCTAGAATCATGCTGCTTGTTCTTACTAGGTTTTTGCCACCTCTAGATATGAATCCCATGTAACCTAAATTTAATTATGTAATTTTTTGCGACCTGAACTCGGAAATTTGCCAACTAAAGGTCACTTTTTTTGCTCCACCAATATGAAGGGAGTGTGCCCAATTTACTCAAATTCATAATAATTGATATCGATATTCAGGAGCTATCCCATTGGAAAAAATAGCCGAACATCTTGCGTTTCGGAGCACCCGAGTATATCGCGCGACGACTTTTTGAGCGCAGTTGCGGTCAGTCCGACGACAGGAGGTCGCAAACTCAGCCCACAGACTGATAGTAGAAAACGTGACAGTTCCTGAAATTGGGAGAAGGAAGGCATGATCACAGGGGAAGCCACGACGTGATAAGTCATGTCTGTGTTATCTTTTTCTACGACGCCGGTGTGGGCTGTGTATCAAACCTCCTTTAGTCGGACTGACAACGACTGTGCTGAAAAATTGGTCGCGCACTATCCTCTGGGAGCTCCGTAGAGCATGATGTTCAGCTATTTTTTCCGATGTGATAGCTCCTCAATGTTCCTTCAATTATCATTATTGGAGTAAATTCGGCACGCTCTTCACATTGATGCGGGGGAAAAAAAAGTGACCTTTACTTGGCAAATTTCCAAGTTCAGTTCGCGTCTGTACGCCGCTCATATATAGCCACAGTTGCTTTGCGGCGCTAACACGGAATTTGAAAAATAAAAACGAATTTATAAATATAGTTCAGTACGCGAAAATTTACATAATTAAACTTACGTTGTACGGCATTCACATCCGGAGGTGGCAAAAACCTAATAAGAACAAACGCCGTTGACCTCATGATTCTAGGTGGCGTAGTTCTTCAATTATAATGTTACACGTTTTGTGGGACACCCTGCATGCTTATTGTTATAGAGATTAAAGATTCGCCACACTAAGATCGGCTTGCTCGTTTGTGTGTCTAAATTGTGAACTCTGCCAAGAAATTGCGCACACAAATATAACTCAATAAAGCGCTAGCGAACAGAAACTGTCATTCGTCTTACACAGTAGGTTCGTTGACGTTCCCACGGTATATTGCGTCCCATGCACTTGCTTCAGGGCTTCCGTTGCGATTCTTGCTACTCGCTCCTGCAATGAAGGAATGTCCCAGTTCAGCACTCCCACCGGCTTTCTGTGCGGGAAATCTTTCTGGGGAACCTACGAAAACTACGCCTTACAAGTTCTCTGTAGGTCTTTGGCAAAGTGGGCGTAAATCCCCACGGCGTAAGCCATAGTTGGGAATAGGAGTGGAACGTAACGTAGGCCAGCATCTCTTTCCTTCTGGCGTAGATGAAGTTGGAGATTGCCTTTGTCTCTGGCTCTGAGAACGCTTTACTACCAGCGTAGATCTCCGAACATGGGCGATTGCTTGAGCCGCCAGCTGCCGAAGAAGGATATGTCGCTGTCATCTCGCGGGCAAACAAATAAGAATACAAAGAAGAAACACAAGTGCAGCAGCTGGTTCTTGCCAATGCAGTCTAGACCAATTAGTGGCCCGTTTCTATGGCCACAGCTACTGAAAAGTATGGCTGAAAGGATACCCTGGGATCATGGGAAGTACGGAGTTCAACAAATCCTGTTTGCTCTAGATGGCGTTGGCATTGCCCGCCTTGATGTTTCCGGGTAATCGCAGCTCACCCATCCATATTCCCGCGCTTCTAGGCAGTTTCATGAGCAAGGGGATTTGTGCTACAAACAAGTACGGAAGACGCCCAGTGTCGTACGTTTCGCCACGCGTGCCCCCAATCGTTTCTCCACGAGTTCTCTCCAATGGATATATGGTGTATCGTATTAAGTTGCGCAGAAGGTATGTGTTGTTTTTAAATTCCGTGTTAGCTCCGCGAAGCAACTGTGTCTATGAGCGGCGTACAGACGTGGACAGATGGAGAGAGGACAGCGGGAAGGAGTGGGGGACAGAGGGGTTAGTATGCGTCCTGGGCCGACTTCAGGGGGAACCGTGCCAACATTGGTTTGGAAAGTCTTCGGAAAACCCAGGAAAAACCTCAGACAGCACAGCCGGTGACAGCCCGTGTCACCTCCCAGTCTCGAAGTGGAAAGCGGCCACCCTAACCACTACCAGAAGGCATGTGCATACTCACTGTACCACTGATAGCCAAAATTTCGATTTGGGTCTGCACCACGGCAAAAGTAACTGGACGTTGTAGACCGGGTCTTCCTCCACAAGCGGTTCTGAATGAGAAAAAAGACGAATATGCAGGGACCATAGACAGGATTTTATAAAGCAGGGAAATTCCCCCTTTTTTTCGGTAATAATAAATAGCGATTCTAGTTCAAGTGAGGCGCCTCATGGCCGCACTAGCGCCCTCCTGGGGCGTTACCCTAATTATTTTATTTTTTCAAATGAACTGCTTAATTGTGAAGGATAAAAGTTCGGCGCAATGACAACATCTGTTCCTTCCGGTGCGCTGACGTCGTTGCCGTTTTTCAGAAAGCGCGCCGCGCAAAAAAAGGCGAGGGAAATCGTTCCCCCAAAAAGGGCAGATTTGGGGGTCGTGTTTGTCTCTCCACCAGAAAGCGCGGTTCTGGCATACGTAAAACGCATAGAAATCGTCTGTACCGTATTTTCACGCGTATTAGCCGCACCGCAGATAAGCCGCAGGACTCGTTTTTAGATACATTTTGAAAATGTTTTTGTAGATAAGCCGCACTCGCAGATAAGCCGCGGGTAATACGACGCGACTGCTTTGTGCGCTAAACCAGTGATGCACATACAAAATCAACAGAGACGCTCAACGCTCGTCAGCGCCGTACTCCCTGCCAGCTGCCCTGTTCCCGTACTTGTCCGCGAAGTCGACGACTGTTAGTTTGAAGCCGCTGTCGTGGCTATGCCTCAGCGTTGGAGCCATGCCTCACCTCTAACTGCCGTGCCCGTGTCCACGAATGCTGCTGCTCTCGTCAAATGAGAACTGGCGCTTAGCTGACCAGGTTTTATCCCGATGACAGGTGTATTGAACCCTTCCTGTGGGTCTGCCGACAAAGGAGACTGTGGGGACGGCCATAAACCCTGTCCACATTCCGGTGTCGGCATGATGTATATAAGGAGGTCAGTTCTAGTGTTCTACTAAGATCGGATTGTGCCCTTGTTGCGTGTTTTTGGTGGATTGACGGGTTAGTCCACTCGAATGTGGAGTGGATCCGCCCCTGTTCGGTATTGTTCGTGCACTGGCAGGGCGGTCCTGTTCCGAAAAACATGAGGCACTGTCGGCTCTTTCGTTTAACCCGCGGTATGGGGAAAGTACCAGGGAAAAATAGTCACCAGATAAGCCGCACCCACGGATAAGCCGCAGAGCGTCCGCAAAAAAAATAAATCGCGCATAAGCCGCGGCTAATACGCGTGAAAATACGGTAATTACCTCTAAAACCCATAATGTTCGCCAGCGCATTTTCGCAGATTTTGCCAATTTTAAGGGCACGCGAAAATTTCGATCGGGATTTGACACTTCAGAAACTGTGCTGCAATCGCCAACTTTTATTTTTACAGCTGGTTGCTCAGGTTACCAACAAGCGTTCAAATTACTTTACAGCACAGAGATGCGCAATGCCGATTTTATCAAGCGTGGTATACGGGTAATCTCAGACTTATCGCGAAACGAACCAATAAGAGTCATAAATTCGCGCATCCATGCAGAATCCAAAAGAGCTCTGCGCCGTACTCGCGAAACATTGGGGCATCGAAATTGAAGGGTTCTACAGTATATGGTACGGTCACGAAAGTGGTTTCTAACAACATGGTTCCACGTTCTGGCTCTCTGTATAAACTTACATATTTGTGTGTGTGCTCGTAGCCGTCCGGATTGGCGACTGGCAGGCCGTAGATGTCGAACGTGTCTAGTATCTTAGTAGTGTCATTATCGTTGCCGTAGCCTCCGACCAGCTGTCAACAGAACACTGATGGTTAGGACGTGAATTGTATTGCAAATGCATATTTTCCATCAGCATGCAACGCTGCATGTTCATTAATCCGCTTCATGTATATCCAGCATAAATGTTGCCTGTTCATTTCTTTGTTAACTTATACCTGTCAAAAAGGATACGGGTACGACAGCTTACCTCCTCGAGGATATACGTGACAGTGGCAGGTGAAATCCATTCTCTAGCGTGCATACCGCCATCTAACCACACGGACATTTTAGCTGAGCCAGTAGAAAGCTGCAAAAGTGTAACGCTATTAGAGCTTCAGCCACGCGATTCGTAAGGAAGTCTAAAGGTAGACTGAACAAAAAAATTTAAAACGCAAGATAAAAATTCACTCATTCAAATAGAGCGAGGTCACCAGCATTGTTTTAATCCGGACGTATAATGACTCTAGTGCATTATAACGCTACGTGCTGACTCGGTACCCTTCTGTGCGTTCTGCTGCGAGATCATGCTTGTGGCTAATTTTGAAATGCTTAAATGGACGGTCGGGTACAGCCGGGGCGATTCAGAGACTTAGCCAAGGCCATATGCACGAGTGCTGCACACATACAACCGCCAAAGTTTCATTCAGAATAACGAAGTCGTTTCAGAGCAAAGCAGCAGTTTTTCAGTTGCCGCCGTTTCCATGGCACTTGTAACTTACAGAAGGATCTTGAGTTGAATCATTTCCATAATCTCCCCTTTGCTCTCGAAATCGACAGACGTATATCTCCGCGAGCCGATAATGTAGTCCGTGCATTGAATGTGGGGTTTCCGAGAATATGGCGCATAATCGGATACGTGGAGGCTAAGTCACGTGTTTTCTTTCCGCGAGTATCTAATGCGATTTTTATGAACACGCACTGCTTCTCCATGTACATCGTCAGCGACACTTTCGGAACATGATCAGTGTGCAACGGGGAGTGTAATGGACGCGCGCGTGATATATTTTTGGTCGGAGCTGTAACGCGACCACACGCCGACGATGGACGACTTCAGGTTTGTTGGTGGTGTTGGCCTGCGACTTTTAACTTGTCTGTGAGTATTGACATAGTTGTTCTAAACCAGCAAGTAGGCCACTTCATAGGATGTGCGTCTTTCGCCGGAGAACTGAAAGAAAAGGTACGAGAGTTCCCGCCGGTCCCCAGTCACTTCTGAAAGTCGTCTGCTTACACCGGTGCACTAGCGCTCGCAAGAGCAGACGATTTCTGCATCCAATGACGGACTTTACCGCAGGGCGACGCAGCTGTTCTAATTGTTGCACACACAGATCGCGGTATGCTGCGCAATCTTTATCATTTTAAGGCGGACTTAATTCTATGGGGAATTTTTGTTCACAGGGTTCTCGTAAACCTCGCTAAATTTCGGGAATGACATATTTTTGAAGGCCTGACGCGATCCGCTGTTTTTTTTTTTTATTTTGCGAATTAAAGTTTGTAAAATTTTCAATACATGAGAGTCTATGGGAGATGCAGCAAAATCGCTTCTCTCGACACGCCCGCCCGCGATATTTGGGCCAAAATGATGTCATTCCCTATAGTAACAGTTGGGGAATTGATTGCAATGAACAAATTTGACAAGCTTACTGCAGTTTTCCGGATCCCTGCGAATGAAAATAATGGCTTTGTCGTTTGGTAGCATGTTCTGCATGCCGGCGCCGATTACGTCACTTCCTTAAAGCGCGGCAGCAAAGCAACGTGAAGAAAACAATTTTGCGACAGTGCAGCCAACTCTCTTAGCGAACGTTAACTAGACCGCATGAGTCCGCCTTAATTCGTTTATTTAATAACCGTGACGTGCTTTGTCGAGTAAATTCGCAGTATTCCATTTTCAACAAATGCCAATCCAGTGATACACTTCATGGGAGGGGCGGGGGGTACGAGAAGTGATCGAAAGAAAATATGTCAAGAGGAATAGAAATTAGGATTACAAGCCATGGGACACACTTGTTCGCGACGACTGGAGTGCGCCATCCTTTTGCGCAAGATAGCTTTCCAATCTCGGAAAAGCCTCTTCCCTCGCCTGCCAGTCTCTGACGTAATCTTGTCCGCCCAATAGTGATGCGCGCGCCTTCTTTTTTCCTTCTTTCCTTTTGCTGTTGTATTTGGCGCCGCCGCGACCCTCGTCTGACACAGAGCAGTCGACAGGTCGCCTTGCTCCCGCGTTTTAGTAGATGCTTCTCGGCAGCCAGTAAAAGCGCCCGGATGAGCTGACGTCACAACACAACAAAAGGAGCTGGGAGAGCTTGCCGCCGCTGCGCGCATTCTTGTAAACGAATTTTCTAAGGAAATGCGTGCTTTCCAAATGAAATATTTTGAGTGTCAGTTCCTGAAGGTAGTATTTGCACATTACGCGGTAATAAAAAAAGAAGAAAAAAAGAGAGAGAGAGAGAGAGAGAGACAGATGTGTTCGAGGTGCCCTCCACGCTCCTTTAAGGCGGCCTATACTGCAATGAAGCCTGAAGTTGCAACCACTTCGGTATTCCCCTTATTCAGCTTTAACTCTAATAATAACGTGGTTTCACCTTCAGTACTCGAAGTTCCTTGCCTTCAAATGACTTGCCAATGTTGACAACAGTAGCCAGTTCCTTCCTTCTTATAGTAAGTCCCTCTAGATAGTTGTGAATCTGCAAGGCAAGTCAAATGCAGATATGACACATTTTATGAAAAAAATACATACAGGAACACATGCAACTGGGCAAGTTTTTTCTTGGTGAACGCCAAAGCAACGCCTTTTTTTGGTGTTTGCGCTTTTGTCCAGGGTGTTTGTTTTTATTGCATACGGGATTTGTTATGACAAGAACACGCATACCGTTTTTGCAAGTGGACCAATGTGCAAAAACGGGGTAGTTTATATATCAAAAGGAGGAAAACCGAGACAAAGGAGCACAGCACAACACGTTCTTTTGAGGTTCCTCTGTGCTGTTTGTCTCAGGTTTCCTCGTTTTGCAATGTAACAGCTCCCCTGCAACCGAACACTTTTGCCGTAGTTGGTATAGCGTGATGTGTACTTGAAGCACAGCCAGAGGACGAAGACACAAACCACACCTGTGACAAGTCGCTTTTCTGTATAAATAGAAATGTCTGTGCTTAATAAACGATCAGTTGAGAGTGCAGCGGCGTCGGGTGCGTCTTTGTTCTCGGGCTGCTTCAAGTACACTTTGCACTCGGCACACTTTGCATTCCGTGCAGGAGAGTATGTGATTACCAGATGATTAACACTACCTAAACGTATTAAAATTTTACATCGATAGCTGTAGCAGGGAGGTTTTGCGGCGTTGACGGTGATTATGGCGAGCGTAGCAGAAACAAGATGACGTCACTGGCGCCAGCGTTACAACATCACGTGATACAGTGGATGCCACCAATGATATATCACACCACCTGCAGAACCGCCATTGGCCTGCGCGGTAGTCAAGCGCATCGCAGAGAGACCAGACTCCTCACGCCAGCCGAAGAGCGAGAGTGACAAAGCGCAACGCGCCGCTGCTGCTCGTGAGCGTCGTCATACACAAACTGAGGCACAACGAGAAGCCGCACGTGCCACGGATAGGACTTAGGAGAACGCGAGAAGTCTCAGAGGTGAATGCAACGCAAAGCGGAGGTCAAAGAGACGCAAGTGAGAAGAAGACCCGGAGGTGTAGCAACGCGTAGCGGATGCAATGAAGCAAAGACGAGGAGACACCGCACTGGAGACCATGCACGCGATATCGAGGAAAGGAGACGTACACGGTTCGGGATGTGCACGTCAAACGAGTGCGTATCCGGCAGAGTTTGCGGACAAGTTTGTCAATAACGAATTCGGATGCGCGTGCGACGTGTGCGATAGACTGCGGCTTCGAACCGACGTGGCACCAGCCAGCACGCAATATCACGAACTGTTGGGCAATGAGTTTTCTGGCGAACAAGCGGTGTGTGCCGTGCTACCGCTCTCACATCTTCGCACATTACGAACGGAAATGCGCGGCTTTTTAATTAGATTTTATCGGGCACATCTTAGATAGCGGAATTGCAGGGAGCCATTGTTGTCCTGAGACGCGCACGTACTTTGAGATACCCATTGTAAAGGTTAAACCTGTAACTACGTAAACATTTTTATTTTCCTCTCCATCGTCGCCAGACTGAACGACCAGCTGAATATCTCTTTGTGCTCGCAGCGTGCAGCTGCTCTTCTTGGAACTCTGCCACTCGTGACCCATTTGGTCAGCTCGCTTTTGAGCCGAAAGCACTGTGGACACTACGACATGTCCAAGATGGCGGACGGGATTAACAGATTTAGTCCAAGTGGGGGCGGAGGATTTCACGTGTCCAACCTAGTTAATGTTACCAATTAGACGGTTGGTTTCGCTTTCTTTTGAATGTTTTGATTGGCGCTACCATGTTGGTGGGCAGCGGCCAATTTTGGTCTTTATAAGCGAACACCCCCTACAACATGAGAGAACTGATGTTCTGAGGCTGGAACGACATAGAAGGGACAAACACATACAAAGCCTCAATTTTCTTTCATCTTTCTTTGACACCCCCTAATTTGCGACAGCTCGAGCGGGGACTCTCACCACCGGAAGGTCTGGGACCTTGTCACCTTCACGTCCCCCGAGTTCTTAATCAGTAAGCCTTTGCCTTGATTTGTATATGCCTTGTATATATTTGTATTAAATATTGTTGCTGTTGAGTTATCCCTCTCGTCGGACGTCTCCTGCAAGCAGCTACCGTACTCGCAACACATCACCGAACCTCTCTACGGAAAGTAGAAACTATACTCCCATCACCAGATCTCTCGCCCTTAATTCAACCGAAACCCAGCGCGAAAGAACACCCAGAGAACGCCGGTAGCATAGCCATCAGTTGAGGGAAGGTGGCAAAGCCTCCCGTAGTGCATTGTTCTTCCGGCACACGGTTCTCGCTTGCCGTTTGGTTTTGGCTGAATTCCGTGGAAACATGGATATGTCGAATTACGTGCCCGTTTCAGCGTTTTTAAAAAGCATTTTTAAAAACTGCGGAAATTGAGCTGGCTTTAGACAATGACTGTCTCCAATACGCTACGCAAGTAGGTGCGCAGCCCCGCAGTTTCTCTCTCTTCCCGTGCGTCTGGGGAACGACCTCATTGAACCTTCCAAATAAAGGGATAACTATAGAGTCACTAAAAAAGGGTACAGAGTGTCGCATTCCTTTTCCGCGCCGGAGCCGCCGTTCGGTGTCCTTGGTTGGGCCGACCGTGTCACGTGGTTCGTCCTTCCACGAACGCGCCGTCCATGTCGAGCCCCCTCCATCCAAAACCGGTTTCCTCGGTTGCGCGCTGGCTCGACTACGCGCTGTTCTCCGGCGGAGAAGGGGGAGGTTGGTGTCCCATTGATAAGCTACGCAGCCGCGTCGGACCCAAGATGGCGGTCTCGCTCGCCGCTGTGGCTCAGTGTCACTACCTCGCTACTCTGCTCCCTATTTAGTGACTCTAGGGATAACGGCCCAACGCGAGACGCACGTGGCCTTCCCTGTGAAATCCCTTCCCTCTGTGGACTTCCCTTCCCTGTGTGGCCTTCCCTCGTGAAGCGAGGCCTACGAGCGAGCACCCTCTTATTGCTGCCATGTGAGTGGACAGACGCTTCGTCACGTGGTTTGTCTACACTTTACCTCCCGGTGCCGGCTGTGCTGCCTGGGGGTTTTCCTGGGTTTTCCTCAGACGCTTTCAGACATATGTCGGCACAATTCCCGTAGAAGTCGGCCCAGGACGCGCATTCCCCCAGGGCGTCAGTCGTGACGTTGCCCACCTCTGTGAGGCAGGCAACGGCGAGCCCTTTCACCAGCACCTACACTTTACCTCCTCTCATGCGCAGAGCTGTTATAGCGTATTTCGCAATCTAACATGTTGCCAGATAACCACAAAAAAATTTTATTAATGAATTTTGGATAATTAAATATTCGTCGTGCCAGAAACGTCACTGGGCAGTATGACCTGCCTGCAAAAACGGCATTCTGTGCTGTTTGTCGTAGCTTTTCATAAAAAAAAACTTCGTTAAAAGAAAAATGTCTGCATACACCTGGGCATTGTGAAAAACGTGTTTAAATGCCAAAAGGGCAAGTGTGCAGGTCAGCTGGTACATAGTGAAAAAAAAAAAAAAAAACGGAACCCGAGAAAGGGACAGAGGAGGGACGACACGACGTCGTGTCGTCCCTCCTCTGTCCCTTACTCGGGTTCCGTTTTTTTTTTTTATAAGGCCATCGCTGGCGGTAATTTTTTGATCGTGTGGTACCCGTCACGTGGCCCTATAAGGCTATGGACGGACCTACACGGTGGTTGACCTAATATCAATAGGGTTAAGCTTTATTTTTTTTTTTTTTATTCCGGGTTAGCGCCGCAAAGCAACTGTCGCTATGAGCGGCGTGCAGACGTGGACAGAAGACAGCAGGAAGGAGTGGGGGACAGGGGGTTAACATGTGTCCTGGGCCGACTTCAAGAGGAACTGTGCCGATGTTAGTGTGGAAAGTCTGCCGGAAAACTTGGGGAAAACCTAAGGCACCACAGTCGGTGATAGGATTCGGACCCACCACATCCCAGTCTTCAGCACGAATGCTTTCACAAGCTCGGCCATTCATGTCCCGCAATTCGGCTGGAAGTTTCAGAGTAATGACGTACCGTACTTAGTCGCTGATAGTCGTTGAAGAAGCTTCGCGAGTACCTTAGATCGGGGGTGTCGTTGAATCCTGTTGTAGAGTTGTGGATCTCGCTGGAAACGAAGCCGCCAAAAAATAGGTCATGTAACGCACAAGAGCATCAGCTTGCACAATAACATGGAAACATAGAAAGTAAGGAAAACAATATTTAGGAAAGCAAACTCGAGTTTACTGTCGTACGCTTGTACGTCCTCGATGAGCACTTCGCTAGAGATGTTTCTCTCCTGTAGTTCTTGGACAAAATGCCTCTTCTCCTCAGGGGCGACACTGACGTCTACGAAGCGGTCCACGTAAGAGGGCTCGATCCAGAAGTCGTACTGCAACCACCAACAACACCGTACGTATCAGTATCCCGTGCCTCTAAAAGAACGTTGCAAGAATGTCCACAAGGAGGTCCTCTCTTCACGTAGTTTTTCACTGTGATAGAAGCACGTACGTTGTTCTGGAAATTAACCACAATCGGGACAATATGGCGGACTTTTCTACCAGACACAGATTGAGGGAAGGCACTCTTTGAGTATAGTTATGATATTGCGATTTCCACCGCAATGAGGTACGTGACAGTGTACAGACGTTCGGTGTATATGCTAGCAGGCGCGTCACACAGAGTTTCAATTTACCTTGTGTAGTGTATACCGGGTGTTTCTCGAATGTTCTCAGGCTGAATAATTCGTAAACAGGTGGTGTTCTTTTCAGTGATCAACCCTGAGACTTCGGCCAAGAACTGACCAGTGAGCGGCTAGTTTGCATATACGCTCATTAATTAAATAAGCCTCCTAACTTTTAAATTTTACCTCAGACGCTTTCTGAACCTCTGTTTTACCGGTCGTGACCTTCAGCGAGAAATACAACAAACAACAACAAAAATAAACAAATAAACGCGTCGAACTTTGTGATTGTGCGAGTAATTAATTGGTTTTCAATTTACGTATTTCTTGTGCGGAGCAGCGTACCAATTCGCTCTTTCGTTCAGCTATCCGGCTGCCACTTACGCGTTCATCCGCCTGGTTCACACACGGGAATGACGGAATATAATTAACAGGAACCCTCATGTGTGAACTAGGCGGACAAACACCTGATTGGCAGCCGGATAGCTGACCGAAAGAGCGCATTGATACGCTTCGAGATTGGGAGGTACCGGGGTTCGAATTCCGGTGCCGGCTGTGCTCTCTGGGGGTTGTCCTGGGTTTTCCTCAGACAGTTTCAGACATTTGTCGGCACAGTTCCCTTACAAGTCGGCCCAGGACGCACATTCCCCCAGGGCGTCAGTCGTGACGTTGCCCACCTCTGTGAGGCCGACAACGGCGAGCCCTTGCACCACCGCATTGATAAGCCACTCCGCGCAAGAAACATGGGCACCGAAACCAATTAATTACTCGAAAAACCACAATGTGTCGACGTTTTTCTTTGCCGGAATACTTTTCACTTGAGGTTCCGATCGGTAAAACAGGGGTTCCGAAAGCGTCCGAAGTGAAATTTAATAGTTAGAAATTTTATTTAATTGATGAGCATACGCAAATGAGCCGTTCACTGCTCAGTTCTTGGCCGATGTCTCAGGGATGCTCACTGAAAAGAAAGCTTTTCGATCGAGCCGCCCGTGTACTAATTATTCAGCCGGGGGACCTTCGTGAAACATGATGCTGTTCATGGCCGGACCCACCCCTGGGTACAACAACTCCACATTATCAGTACCGCTGCAGCATAGCGAGAACATAGGTGAACAGTTTCATTACGTCATTCAGGTACGGGCTCTTGCAATACGTCCTTCCTCCCGCCGAAGATGCACGTAACTGATGATCTTACCCCCGCCGTGTCGTTGTCCTCCAGGGAGTACAGGAACTCCAACTGCGTCGTGCTACGTGGGTAAAGTCGAAACACTGTGTGTCTGGAAGAAAGTTGTATGGCACTAGTAGAACGTTCCAAAGCTGCGTTGATGTAAGCAGGGCCGGCTCTATAGGCATGTGCGGCCGGTGCGGCCGCACCGGGCCCCGCGCCTTGAGAGGCCCCCTTGCCGCGGGCGAACATCACTCATTAAAGGGGAAAAAATAGCGCTCCCCAAGCGTGAGGCCATCGCGCCATACCACAGACCGGCCCTGCAATGATCTCGATCGAAAAAGAAGTACCAGAATCTCTTGGTTATCAGGTATTATTTCGGAGATCGCCAGAACCAAAATTAGTTTTGTAAGTTTGTAACTACGTACCTAACGCTTGTTCTGTACTCACGTGAATATGTATAAAATACGACGTCAGGTAGAGTGCACAAAAGCGTAGTAAAACAACGCAGTAAAATTTTTTGTCGTACTGCTTTAGCATTTTTGTCGTATTTGGCGTTTTATGGTGCAAACGCCCCTTTGGCCATGATTCAGTGCCTCCATCAATTTTGTATCTGGCATCGATTCACAGCACTGGGACCTGCGTTGTTCCTTGAGACGGCCCTGGATGTAGGGTACGTTTAGGAGTCATGGGGATGGCTCACCAGTATATCTCCACATGGTATACGTCGCTCCAGAGGTGTACGCGTGGTATACTGTTTACGAAAGGGGATATTTCCTGTTACTTGTGTTGTTCAGACGATGCGAATTCAATGAAGACGTTTCCTGTATCTCGGATTTAGTGACAAAAATCAGGTACAAAAAAAAAAAAAAGAAGAAGAAAAGAAAAACGAGTCAAAGTCGACGCCAAGCGTCTTAAGGACTTGGATTAAATGATTCCGACGGTGATTAAATGTTTGCATTATGATTGTTAGTCACTACCACACCTTGGATGAACTATACGTCGAACAAGCTACTCACGAATGATTTCCAGGCAGTACACGTGCACGGGCAGAGCAGTTGGACATTGGAAACTTCATCTATTTTTTTTTTTTTTACTTTCGTGTGAGCGCCGCGAAGCAACTGTGGCTATGAGCGGCGTACAGACGTGGACAGATGGAGAGAGGACAGCAGGAAGGAGCGGGGGACAGAGGGGTAGGAAACTCCATCATAGTTACTGTGATTTCTTATCATGGGTTGTTGCACGTCACAACGTAAAACCAGGATGAAGGAATACTGTTACTGTTCATAACTTATGTCACGTACGCTACATCTTTTTTCTCTTTTTTTTTTTTTTTTGTGTGTGTGTGGGGGGGGGGGGGTACGCCACAGTCGGAGCACAGGGAACATGTAACGGGATTGCTTCTTGCCAGAAAAACTGCCCCACGAAATGAAAATGAAATGAAAAATGTCTCTCTGTTCCGTTTGTTGCATAAGCGGTTTCTGTATCTCGATTCGAGAACAGTTGAGTCTATGTGACGGCACTAATGCCGTTATTAATTCTGCTTTCATACTGCGAAGCACGTTTATTTATTTATCATGTTCTGTTGGTTGCTCCGTAACTGAAACAAACCCATTGAGACGAGTTTAATTGAAGCATCAGAAGAACCTTGCTCGACCCCTAACCTAATCCAACCTAACCGACATGCTTTTCGCTTTAGGGCCCTAGAGGGAATACTGAGACAATACAAGAGGCCAATGAGGGGCTTTTGTCGGGAAAACCGCTTTCCTTCCATCGGGTCTAAGTATACGGCGTCAATCAGTGGAATATGACGTGTTTCATCATTAACCGTCAAACCCAAGCTTAGGGACAATGACTTTTGTACACGATGATGTAAGGATGCCTGTGTGCCATTCGAGATTTTCAATATATTTTTATAACAAAAAATTGTTCGGGACAACGGTGATGGAAAAGTCCGAGCCAGGGGCGAACTATAGGATGGACGACACGAACGTGTCAGTGTCGTTCATCCATCTCGTTTGCCCAAGTTCAAGTGGTCCCCGTCATGAAGTTTATCCACCAGCTTGCCAGTGTCTACGCTGTATTATCAAGAGATGAGGAAGTTACTCGACAAAAGTAACGAGTTACTTTTAAGTTACATGCTATCTAATATACACTTTTTATTTCTTTACATTCCTATAATTAATTCGGATCTTGATCTCACAATGGACAGTGAAAGATGTTTTATAATAGTTTTCATATGACGAAAGAAGTGTCCCTTGAGGCTCTTCTTTAAAGATGTACTTCATTAGGGAGGCATTTGATGATTTTGATCAATCAGGTTCTTCAACGCACAAACAGGCATAGAAAGCTTAGGCTCCATGAGTTGTCCTCTACGCACATTTCGCGGAACTCCACAAATTTTTAACCTTGCTACACCGTGCCCTCTGTCATTATAAATACACTGTTAGACACTGTGATGGACGTCACGAGAATCTCCTAATGTAAGGCCAAAACAGAATTTGTAGCGTTCACCCCGCAACAATAAGGGAGCGGAGTCAGACGCGCCGCGCAACTGCTATCGTCTTATTAGAGAGTGAGGAGTCTACCGACGTTTGTAAACCAGAATCGAACAAAACGAACTTGGAACCTACCCAAAGCTACTTTGAAAAAGTTGGCTAAAACAAGAACGAAGTCCCTCAAGAAGTTACTGGAGTTCAGAAGCAACGGGTTAAGTTAAAAGTTGAAATAAAGTTAAAAATCGGGCGGGTTGGTTATCCATTCTAAAAACGACAAAAAAACCCAATGCAAGGGGACAACGAACCCAACGAAAGGGACAAAAAACGAGACAAACACAGCACTGATTTTTTGTCCCTTTCGTTGTCCCTTTGCACTGTTTTTTTTTTAATCGTTTTTAGAATGCAAGTTAAAAGTTTCCGAAAAAGTAGCTCAGTTCCAGTAACGAGCCACCCCCAACACTGATTTTATCTTTATGCTTCAAGTAAATGTTACGTTGTTCTTCGATGCGTAAAAAAAGAAAACAACCGAAGAACAAATGATTCTGAAAATGACTTTCTTGAGAACCTCACGAAGAGTAAAGCCTGAGCTTGGTCAGCAAACACAGCAGCGAGATGACACGAACTGCCCAAGCTCAGGCTCGTGCCTTCGTGGATCTCATATCCACCAGCTTGCCCGCGTCTATGCAGTCTTTGCATTTCACCTTTCGAACCACACACAGGACACACTTCCACTGCACAGCACTCACCCGTCGTAGTGGACTTTTCCGTCGGGGTCGAGACGCATCGCCCAGGAAGCGGCGACGAGCAGCGATATCCCGACCAGTAACTGTCGCAGCATCCTCCACCAACTGTGTACTGGGCCAAACGACCTGCGACCGCTATATACACCTCGAAACAGGTTCAGAGGAATGCACTACTGCCCTTGCCCCCTCTGTTTACATTGGGCTCATAAGTCGTATGTCACCCTGATCGCACGTGGGGGAACCCGTATCAATCTAACGATAAGTATATAGCGGCACACACAGTGAGTTATGTATCTTACCGTTGCACAACTTGTCTAAAAAGAGCAGTTGTGTTTGTTGATCGAGCATGTCACTAAGATGTTTATGCAAACATATTATAGCGTTGTTTATTTTTTCTTTTTCTTCTTGGTCCCCTATCATGCGTTCGCGATTTGTCAGCATGTCTCGGAGGCACTCATTCTATCGGATAACTCTCATAGTGCCTCTAAACATCTATTTCAGCGTCGCAGTTCAATATGCGTTTATATATATGTTTTTATATGTTTTAGTGGCCATTTCGGTGTTTACCGATGCATGCATATAAAAAAGAAAAGAAAGGAATGGTGCGATGTCTGGTTTTGCCCATATTAGGTGAGCAGCCAACAAATTACGTTGACAATAATATATCACACAGGTCGTTATTGTGAGATTTCAAGGACGGAAAAAGCGGGCGATTTGGTGCTAACAGAGCAAGAATCCCGGCGCCTTTTATCTTTAAACGCTGCTCGTCGAGACTGTGCAATTTCTTGTGAGTGGCAATTTCGGGTACAGATTGAATGACGCCTTGCAACCTAAATATTATAGCCACCACCAGTTGTTTAAAAGTTGCGTGCGAGAATCGCAGTTGCAGTCGCAGATAGTTCAAGCTATATACACCACTTGTGGCACGTACGTGTTGCTGGAAAACCGCAAACCATGGCCCCGACCTTGACGATCGTTACCGTTATATTTAAAGTTCGCGCGCTCCAAAACAGCTTTGGTAGGCTATAGCGCAAGCAGGGTGAATATACTGTAAGAGTGGTTAATTTCGCGCTCTTAATAGTTCGCGAATTCGTGTGGGAGCGTGTTTCTGGAATATTTCGCGGTACCTTAATGTTGCGAATTCGTGTGCGAGCGGACGGAAGCGGAAATCGCGGAATCGGGGGTTCATGACACTGCAGACATTAAGCAAAGAGAATTATCCGACCTCTACATGCCGGCAGGCGCCTTACCGTTAACTCCAATCCAGTAACAATGATAACAATGACATACGTGCTGGTTTTGTGAAAGCAGGTGTCTGCAATGCCAAGTGATACCCATATACTTATATATATATATATATATATATACACTCATGGAACGATGCGACAGCACCAGAGGACACGTGTTTCGCCGTGTTTGCGGCTCGTCAGCCCTGGGTAGCTGCGCATCGTTCGGGATTGGCAAAGCAGGGGTCACTCAGCGAGCGATATACACCTGGGAGGGTGACTGAGCTTTACTTATTTTTTAATGGCTTTTCCCCCTCTTTATATATATATATGGATGTATGGATAACTGGGTACAGATGGACGCGAAAAAGATATAGACTACAAGTAATGAAGAGACTTGGGAAGCCGTATAAGAATTAAAAACAGTAGCTGCTTTTATTACATTAATAAGGGGAAGGTACTAGAAATAGACTTACAGTTACAGTTAGGGGTCGACGTTTCGGCAGTCAGCGCTGCCTTCCGTCCTGTTCAAGGCAGCGCTGCCTGCCGAAACGTCGACCCCTAACTGTAACTGTAAATCTATTTCTAGTACCTTCCCCTCAATTATTAATGTAATAAAAGTAGCAACTGTTTTTAATCTTTATACGGCTTCCCAAGTCTCTTTATTGCTTGTAGTCTATATATATATATATATATATATATATAAACTACTGATGATGTGGCGTTTCAAATATAGAAATATTTGCGAAGAAGGAATTTTAGACAATAAAGGTCGTCAAGTATAAGGCGGTTTGTCTTTGTGGACCTCATATTATCATGAATTCCAGTGCCCATACTTTCTCATCCCCGCTACCTATATTTCGCGGAACCTTAATTTCGCGAAAAAAGTTCGATCGCGAAATTCGCGAAAATTGAGTCCTCGCAAACATTTATACTTTTACAGTACACGTTCTAATGTTGAGTCGCCAGCCATTGTCGAACGTAATAGTCAACGTGGAGAACTTACGGTAACATTGCTGGGGAAACTCCGTACTAATCATAGTACGGAGTTTCTCCAGCACACGACAACGGCAACTATAGAGTTTGCTGTTCCCTTGACTATTTTTCTTCGAGGCTACGCCAATGCGGCCGGTGCACTACACTGTCAGGTATACCTCCCGCTGTCATTTGTAATGAGGACACTACCTGCATAGCTCGTTCGAAAAAAAAAAAAAACTGCATTACTTTTGAGCTTACATGTTATAAGGTCTTCGCGCGTACAGGGTATACCTGCGGCTTCTCTAAGAAGGCGCCGTAATAGTTTCTTGGAAGAGGTCGCGCTACGACACAGTTGAACATTGCAATAACAACACGGATAAAAACTAAATAAGCGCAAATACACAACACAAACAGGATGCATTCTTTCAAGGTCACTAGGCCAGTGCCCGCCATATATGTAGAATTCTGACGGGGATTTCCCATGACGAAAGTTACTCGCATGTCTCTCTACGTTCAATGCATGTTCCATATGTAAGACATTTTTCATTGAATTCCAAGTAACTCAGGGAATCAATTAATTTCTGCGCGTTGGGGGCTTACGCGTTCGTGTCGTCCATATTTATAGCCTGCCTCGGCTTCTAGTTGTTTACGACATTTTTCATGTTTCACCTTTTCTGAGGAGCAATTTGGTCAGGTATACAGAAAGTATGGAGCGGACGATGCGTTCCCTCATCGGAACTAAAGGCTGCCACTGAACGAGTGATCGAGTGACAATTAACTCATCGGAAAATGGGCGTTTCATCAAGTGACGTTCACTGAAAATCACATACTTCCTCAAATGACGGTGCACTGAATGGTCCATCGCCCATCCTAACACATTTACCCAGTTTGATCTCGTCATATACCTCCTTTGCGGACCCATTCAGATAGTCGCGACACCACCAATCATTGCCCAGATGTCTTGCATCGCCTGTCCTCGCGTGGAGGAGATATATGGCATCCGTCAGATCCCATGACATTACGGGACAGGGCATCCTCCTCTGTAAGACAAAGTGGCGACACTTCACGTTCGTATACCTCTGGGCAGTTCGCCTCATCAACCAGTTATCAACCAGTGTTAGCAGGTAACTTAGTAACAAGTAACTATATGTACAGTAGCTAGCCTTATCCATCTTCTATCCCACTTCAACGGCAGTACCCTGTTCATCCGCGACAGGCATGCACTGGGAAGACACATGACATACAAAGCGGTTTCTTCGTCCTTTGTCTCCGCATCCACATCCTCTAACCATCTTTGGCCGCAGTCTTCGTTCCTTGCGCCTCCGGACCATGCACGTGTCTACACAGACTAAGCACGATGCACGACATTTTTATATTCCCCTTAAACTCTCATTCACTATCTCTTTAACTTCGGAAGCGTATAATGGGAAGGCAGATGAACTACAAAACGATTTCTTCGTCACCTTCAATCATCTTCAATCCCCGCATCCAACTTCTGAACATCTCGTCCGAAGTCTTTCTTCCTTGCTCGACCGGAGCATGCACGCGACTATAAGCAGAAGAACCACGATGCGGCATTTTTATTTCCCTTCAATTCTCATTCATCCTCTGTTCAAGTTCGGAAGCTCTGTCCTCTTCCTGCCTCACTGACATACATTGGAAAGGCAGATGAGCTACAAAGCGATTTCTCTCGTCTCTTTCAATCCCCATCCAATTTCTAAACATCTCGTCCGAAGTCTTCCTTGGGCGACCGGAGGATGCACGCGGCTAAGCACGAGAACCACGATGCGGTATTTTTATTCCCCTTCAATTCTCATTCATCCTCTGTTCAACTTCGGAAGCTCTGTGCTCTTCCTGCCTCACTGACATACATTGGAAAGGCAGATGAGCTACAAAGCGATTTCTCTCGTCTCTTTCAATCCCCATCCAATTTCTAAACATCTCGTCCGAAGTCTTCCTTGGGCGACCGGAGGATGCACGCGGCTAAGCAGACGAACCACGATGCGGTATTTTTATTCCCCTTCAATCCTCATTCATCCTCTATTCAAGTTCGGAAGCTATGTGCTGTTCCTGCCTCACTGACATACATTGGAAAGGCAGATGAGCTACAAAGCGATTTCTCTCGTCTCTTTCAATCCCCATCCAATTTCTAAACATCTCGTCCGAAGTCTTCCTTGGGCGACCGGAGGATGCACGCGGCTAAGCAGACGAACCACGATGCGGTATTTTTATTCCCCTTCAATCCTCATTCATCCTCTATTCAAGTTCGGAAGCTATGTGCTCTTCCTGCCTCACTGACATACATTGGAAAGGCAGATGAGCTACAAAGCGATTTCTCTCGTCTCTTTCAATCCCCATCCAATTTCTAAACATCTCGTCCGAAGTCTTCCTTGGGCGACCGGAGGATGCACGCGGCTAAGCAGACGAACCACGATGCGGTATTTTTATTCCCCTTCAATCCTCATTCATCCTCTATTCAAGTTCGGAAGCTCTGTGCTCTTCCTGCCTCACTGACATACATTGGAAAGGCAGATGAGCTACAAAGCGATTTCTCTCGTCTCTTTCAATCCCCATCCAATTTCTAAACATCTCGTCCGAAGTCTTCCTTGGGCGACCGGAGGATGCACGCGGCTAAGCAGACGAACCACGATGCGGTATTTTTATTCCCCTTCAATCCTCATTCATCCTCTATTCAAGTTCGGAAGCTCTGTGCTCTTCCTGCCTCACTGACATACATTGGAAAGGCAGATGAGCTACAAAGCGATTTCTCTCGTCTCTTTCAATCCCCATCCAATTTCTAAACATCTCGTCCGAAGTCTTCCTTGGGCGACCGGAGGATGCACGCGGCTAAGCAGACGAACCACGATGCGGTATTTTTATTCCCCTTCAATCCTCATTCATCCTCTATTCAAGTTCGGAAGCTCTGTGCTCTTCCTGCCTCACTGACATACATTGGAAAGGCAGATGAGCTACAAAGCGATTTCTCTCGTCTCTTTCAATCCCCATCCAATTTCTAAACATCTCGTCCGAAGTCTTCCTTGGGCGACCGGAGGATGCACGCGGCTAAGCAGACGAACCACGATGCGGTATTTTTATTCCCCTTCAATCCTCATTCATCCTCTATTCAAGTTCGGAAGCTCTGTGCTCTTCCTGCCTCACTGACATACATTGGAAAGGCAGATGAGCTACAAAGCGATTTCTCTCGTCTCTTTCAATCCCCATCCAATTTCTAAACATCTCGTCCGAAGTCTTCCTTGGGCGACCGGAGGATGCACGCGGCTAAGCAGACGAACCACGATGCGGTATTTTTATTCCCCTTCAATCCTCATTCATCCTCTATTCAAGTTCGGAAGGTCTGTGCTCTTCCTGCCTCACTGACATACATTGGAAAGGCAGATGAGCTACAAAGCGATTTCTCTCGTCTCTTTCAATCCCCATCCAATTTCTAAACATCTCGTCCGAAGCCTTCCTTGGGCGACCGGAGGATGCACGCGGCTAAGCAGACGAACCACGATGCGGTATTTTTATTCCCCTTCAATCCTCATTCATCCTCTATTCAAGTTCGGAAGCTCTGCGCTCTTCCTGCCTCACTGACATACATTGGAAAGGCAGATGAGCTACAAAGCGATTTCTCTCGTCTCTTTCAATCCCCATCCAATTTCTAAACATCTCGTCCGAAGTCTTCCTTGGGCGACCGGAGGATGCACGCGGCTAAGCAGACGAACCACGATGCGATATTTTTATTCCCCTTCAATCCTCATTCATCCTCTATTCAAGTTCGGAAGCTATGTGCTCTTCCTGCCTCACTGACATACATTGGAAAGGCAGATGAGCTACAAAGCGATTTCTCTCGTCTCTTTCAATCCCCATCCAATTTCTAAACATCTCGTCCGAAGTCTTCCTTGGGCGACCGGAGGATGCACGCGGCTAAGCAGACGAACCACGATGCGGTATTTTTATTCCCCTTCAAACCTCATTCATCCTCTATTCAAGTTCGGAAGCTCTGTGCTCTTCCTGCCTCACTGACATACATTGGAAAGGCAGATGAGCTACAAAGCGATTTCTATCGTCTCTTTCAATCCCCATCCAATTTCTAAACATCTCGTCCGAAGTCTTCCTTGGGCGACCGGAGGATGCACGCGGCTAAGCAGACGAACCACGATGCGGTATTTTTATTCCCCTTCAATCCTCATTCATCCTCTATTCAAGTTCGGAAGCTCTGTGCTCTTCCTGCCTCACTGACATACATTGGAAAGGCAGATGAGCTACAAAGCGATTTCTCTCGTCTCTTTCAATCCCCATCCAATTTCTAAACATCTCGTCCGAAGTCTTCCTTGGGCGACCGGAGGATGCACGCGGCTAAGCAGACGAACCACGATGCGGTATTTTTATTCCCCTTCAATCCTCATTCATCCTCTATTCAAGTTCGGAAGCTCTGTCCTCTTCCTACCTCACTGACATACACTGGAAAGGCAGATGAGCTACAAAGCGATTTCTTCGTCTCTTCCAATCCCCATCCAACTTCTAAACATCTCGTCCGAAGTCTGTCTTCCTTGCTCGACCGGTGCATGCACGCGGCTAAGCACGAGAACCACGATGCGGCATTTTTATTCCCCTTCAATTCTCATTCATCCTGTGTTCAAGTTCGGAAGCTCTGTCCTCTTCCTGCCTCACTGACATACACTGGAAAGGCAGATGAGCTACAAAGCGATTTCTTCGTCTCTTCCAATCCCCATACAACTTCTAAACATCTCGTCCGAAGTCTTTCTTCCTTGCTCGACCGGTGCATGCACGCGGCTATAAGCACGAGAACCACGATGCGGCATTTTTATTCCCCTTCAATTCTCATTCATCCTGTGTTCAAGTTCGGAAGCTCTGTCCTCTTCCTGCCTCACTGACATACACTGGAAAGGCAGATGAGCTACAAAGCGATTTCTTTGTCTCTTCCAATCCCCATCCAACTTCTAAACATCTCGTCCGAAGTCTGTCTTCCTTGCTCGACCGGTGCATGCACGCGGCTAAGCACGAGAACCACGATGCGGCATTTTTATTCCCCTTCAATTCTCATTCATCCTGTGTTCAAGTTCGGAAGCTCTGTCCTCTTCCTGCCTCACTGACATACACTGGAAAGGCAGATGAGCTACAAAGCGAGTTCTTTGTCTCTTCCAATCCCCATCCAACTTCTAAACATCTCGTCCGAAGTCTGTCTTCCTTGCTCGACCGGTGCATGCACGCGGCTAAGCACGAGAACCACGATGCGGCATTTTTATTCCCCTTCAATTCTCATTCATCCTGTGTTCAAGTTCGGAAGCTCTGTCCTCTTCCTGCCTCACTGACAAACACTGGAAAGGCAGATGAGCTACAAAGCTATTTCTTTGTCTCTTCCAATCCCCATCCAACTTCTAAACATCTCGTCCGAAGTCTGTCTTCCTTGCTCGACCGGTGCATGCACGCGGCTAAGCACGAGAACCACGATGCGGCATTTTTATTCCCCTTCAATTCTCATTCATCCTGTGTTCAAGTTCGGAAGCTCTGTCCTCTTCCTGCCTCACTGACATACACTGGAAAGGCAGATGAGCTACAAAGCGATTTCTTTGTCTCTTCCAATCCCCATCCAACTTCTAAACATCTCGTCCGAAGTCTTTCTTCCTTGCTCGACCAGTGCATGCACGCGGCTAAGCACGAGAACCACGATGCAGCATTTTTATTCCCCTTCAATTCTCATTCATCCTGTGTTCAAGTTCGGAAGCTCTGTCCTCTTCCTGCCTCACTGACATACACTGGAAAGGCAGATGAGCTACAAAGCGATTTCTTTGTCTCTTCCAATCCCCATCCAACTTCTAAACATCTCGTCCGAAGTCTGTCTTCCTTGCTCGACCGGTGCATGCACGCGGCTAAGCACGAGAACCACGATGCGGCATTTTTATTCCCCTTCAATTCTCATTCATCCTGTGTTCAAGTTCGGAAGCTCTGTCCTCTTCCTGCCTCACTGACATACACTGGAAAGGCAGATGAGCTACAAAGCGATTTCTTCGTCTCTTCCAATCCCCATCCAACTTCTAAACATCTCGTCCGACGTCTGTCTTCCTTGCTCGACCGGAGCATGCACGCGGCTAAGCACGAGAACCATGCTGTTGGGCAGCTACAGGTAGACGGTAGTGTTCCGTTCACTGACTGAGTGGCGAAGTCGAATGTGCTGTCGCGCGCCTCACCACAGTCAGCCGTTTATTCGTCATTTTTTTCCCAATAACCAAACAAACAAAAACGAAGCAAAAGTTATCACGAAAATACCCAGTATTGTAAACAATGCGGTCTCAGCTGGGATGAGCATTTGTCAACAGATGCGGCATTTTGATTCCCCTTCAATTCTCATTCATCCTCTGTTCAACTTCGGAAGCTCTGTCCTCTTCCTGCCTCACTGACATACACTGGAAAGGCAGATGAGCTACAAAGCGATTTCTTCGTCTCTTCCAATCCCCATCCAACTTCTAACCATCTCGTCCGAAGTCTGTCTTCCTTGCTCGACCGGAGCATGCACGCGGCTAAGCACGAGAACGACGATGCGGCATTTTTATTCCCCTTCAATTCTCATTCATCCTGTGTTCAAGTTCGGAAGCTCTGTCCTCTTCCTGCCTCACTGACATACACTGGAAAGGCAGATGAGCTACAAAGCGATTTCTTCGTCTCTTCCAATCCCCATCCAACTTCTAACCATCTCGTCCGAAGTCTGTCTTCCTTGCTCGACCGGAGCATGCACGCGGCTAAGCACGAGAACCATGATGCGGCATTTTTATTCCCCTTCAATTCTCATTCATCCTCTGTTCAACTTCGGAAGCTCTGTCCTCTTCCTGCCTCACTGACATACACTGGAAAGGCAGATGAGCTACAAAGCGATTTCTTCATCTCTTCCAATCCCCATCCAACTTCTAACCATCTCGTCCGAAGTCTGTCTTCCTTGCCCCTACCGGAGCATGCACGCGGCTAAGCACGAGAACCACGATGCGGCATTTTTATTCCCCTTCAATTCTCATTCATCCTCTGTTCAACTTCGGAAGCTCTGTGCTCTTCCTGCCTCACTGACGTACACTGGAAAGGCAGATGAGCTACAAAGCGATTTCTTCGTCTCTTCCAATCCCCATCCAACTTCTAACCATCTCGTCCGAAGTCTGTCTTCCTTGCTCGACCGGAGCATGCACGCGGCTAAGCACGAGAACCACGATGCGGCATTTTTATTCCCCTTCAATTCTCATTCATCCTCTGTTCAACTTCGGAAGCTCTGTCCTCTTCCTGCCTCACTGACATACACTGGAAAGGCAGATGAGCTACAAAGCGATTTCTTCGTCTCTTTCAATCCCCATCCAAATTCTAAACATCTCGTGCGCAGTCTTTCTTCCTTGCGCGACCGGAGGACGCACGCAGCTATAAGCAGACGAACCACGATTCGGTATTTTTATTCCCCTTCAAATCCTCATTCTTCCTCCTGTTCAAGTTCAGAACCTCTGTCCTCTTCCTGCCTCAGTGACATACATTAGAAAGGCAGATGAGCTAGAAAGCCATTTCTTCGTCATCTTTCAATCCCCATCAAACTTCTAAACATCTCGTCCGCAGTCTTCCTTGGGCGACCGGGGGATGCACGCGGCTAAGCAGACGAACCACGATGCGGTATTTTTATTCCCCTTCAATCTTCATTCATCCTCTATTCAAGTTCGGAAGCTCTGTCCTCTTCCTGCCTCACTGACATACATTGGAAAGGCAGATGAGCTACAAAGTGATTTCTTCGTCTCTTCCAATCCCCATCCAACTTCTAAACATCTCGTCCGCAGTCTTTCTTCCTTGCGCGACCGGAGCATGCACGCGGCTAAGCAGACGAACCAGGATATGGTATTTTTATTCATCTTCCTCATTCACCACCTGTTCAATTTCGGAAAGTGCATCCTCTTCGTGCGCCAGACGTACACTGGGAAGGCTGATGAGCTATAAAGCTGTTTCATCATCCTTCAATCCGTATTCATGGATGAGCATGCACATGGCTTTGAAGACACACCACGATGCAGTAGTTTATCATCGTTCCCTTGAAAATTTCCATCCTGCTGCATTTTATGTTCCCTGCGTATGTAGCGTGTTTTGCTCGCATGGCATGCCCATTGCCTAGTTTCTGGTGCCCTTACCACATTACTATTTACTATTACCATCATGTCTTGGCTTTGGCTGTTCTTGGGCACGTTAATAAAGATATTATTATTATAGATATTACTTACTATTCATGATAGTTCATGATAGAAGGACTTCTCACCAGCCCATTATTCCGGTTCTACAACTTTAAGGGCTTACCCTAACTTCTGCATTAAGCAAAAGCTTATTAACACATGCGGGGTGTCAGTCCATTGGCCTGCATACAAACTTTATTCCAACAACCTCATCAGCCATTCTATCATTCAGTTACACACAGTTTCTACTGAAATTTCAGCACACTCTTTCTCAGATATGGTTGTACCATGTCTAATACTTCTAATGCAAGAACACAAAGGTGCACTGGAAGACACAAAAAATTCGCAAAGCTACGAGTGCAGCAATTTTTTGGGGGTGAGGTTGCGCCACTTAGGCAACTACTGCGCAATGTATTTACTTTTCTCATATAAAAAGGGGTGAAGTGCCCTCTTGCTCTACTACAGTGGCATTGAAGACAGGCTAAAAGAAACTGCGGAGTGAAATAAAAAGCTGCTGGAAATGCTGCTAACAGCAGTGCAACAAAGAATAGACATAAGATATCGTGAAAAAATATCAAGAAAAAAATATGTTAACAGAAGCAGTGTTACAAGAAAACATGCTGAAACCCCAGTTAGAGACGAACATGAGAAAAAGGTGTTTTGCCAATGGAATATGTACACACATAAGCTCTAGAACAAAAAAGAAAAGAAATGCACGACTAAGTAACACGTTTGTTTCATTTTAAAGCATGTTTTACCACTGGAGCACAAATAGTAAAGTTTTTTTTTATGTGACATTTCTCAATGGAGGCAAAGCTTGAACTGATGCCATTCTGCCTTGAGTTGCATTCACGAACAACAGACATTGCGTGCACACCAAGAAACACTGTTCACCTTCATGCACACTTGAGAGCACCACTGAGCTTCTCACCAGCTTATTACTTGTCACATAACACAGTGAACAAAAGTATTATGTACTGCAAATGCTGTGTTTACAAATATTAAAGTTATACATACAATGTGCATCTTTCTTGACTATTTCACGTGAAGAGCCACACATCACAGCTTTCCATAGCTAGGGGCTGAACCTTTTGGGTTGAATCAGTTTCACAGATCAGGAAGCGAAAACAAGGTACTACATTTAATCGATAATTCAGGGTGAAATCAGCTGTTAGAGATGCATTCGGGTGTAATGCGGTTGAAGTATAAGAATGTATCTGGTGGTGAGCATTGCAATAGAGCACATGAGGTACGTGTGGGAAATATGCACAAGTTTTCAGCACACGTTAAAACTTACATCATACAGTAGTAATCGTTTTTGTTTTGGTCATATCAGGTGCACATATGGTGCAATGGCACTGTTGGCCAGTGTTTGTGTACTCTAATTCTTGGAGGTTTAACCTAATTTAGATGAAAATTAATTCAGGGTATGTACATTTATCGGGTTGCAGAATCAAATTACATGTAAATATCAGGCCCTATCCACAGTCGAGAGATTTTTTTTTCCGATGTTGCATTTTCATCAGCATCTAACAGGCACTTTACAGCCTTATTTGTAATCATGTCATAATGCAATGTTAACTTATATGGAATACTACATCGACCTGGACTGCACATGCCGACATGGCATGACAACTCATACAGTGCAAATATCAGTAACATTAAGGTACAGTACGGAACATGGCTGCATACTACAGGTTAGTGAATCAGAACTTGAGGTAGACAACAAAAATCATACTCTGAAGCAAAATAGCAAATTGAAGTATGGTGGAGCACCTCATGTATATCACAACTGAAGCTCCCTCAACACACTTTGTCTTTTGTCAGCACTGAAATGACAAATATAACCTCCAGGTTATTAACCTGAGTTTCAGTATATTTTGAGTCGGACATTTTTTGCCGATTATTACAACAGTTCACTGCTTTCAGACTTTACAGGTAAAGTGCACAAAACCCCCATTAAGGTAATGCGCACCTGAAGTCCCTTGTGCATCTGCTGGTTTTTCAGAAAAGCTGTCGGATTATGAATTCAGTTTGTGAGCCAACTGGGGACTCACCTTTTTGAAGGAACAGTGCGTAATGTGCTCTGGCAGACAAGTAACCAAAAAACATTTCTCTTTGTAGTGTGGTAATACTAGCTGATGTCAACCTGAATTATTGATAGTTTATTGCCTGACCTTTATCCTCCAATACGCACAAGGATAGCAAACTCGAAGGGAAAAAAAAAGTGACACCAGTGCAGTGGGCAGCTTGGAATGTTACGGACTGACTTAAGCACTGGTGCACATGCTAGAGATATCAGCGCCATTACACACTGTAAGGCATAGACTATAATGGTCTCCCCCTCCCCATACCCACAAATTGCACATGTCAAATCCTACATAACTTTGCAACTGGCAAACATTATGCAAATATTAAAATATCTCCCACACTTCTGACGACCTAAGTCATACTGTTTGAAGACTTTTTCCAAGAGAAGTACAAGCCGTGGTGAACCCATGAAGAGCAAATATTGGGAAACTTACGTTACCGCAACATTGATGTTTCACATTCCCAAATATAGTTAGCAGCATGTGTTTTTTTCAGGCATATTACACTGTGGAGACATATCCAATGAGCTACCCGAAAGTGTGTTTATACTTGAGAAGAAACAAACAGAAGAAATACCATGTGACCAAACAGATAGAAGGCAACGTGCCAAACATGCAGCCTTTTTTGGGGGAGATTTTCATCGTTGATTTGATGTGCACTGTCACAAATGTTGCGACAATGCAGAAAAGCACGTGGCAGACAAGATTTGGTGGCCCAACTCAAAACTCAACCAACTAAATATATTGAAACGGGGGATGGGAAATCCTACAAGATTTGGAACCAGTCGACGTACTTTGGTAGCCTATGATGGAAAGACTAACAACACAGAATATACTTAAATCTAGTTATACCAATGCCACAATCATAGAGTGCCCAAGGAGGTTGCTTGGGACAATTCGGTTGTTTGCATAATTCATCACATGCCTCGACTGCCTGCACATGCCACTAATGTAGAGTAGAAACTATACCTTCCCCATCATGCTGAAGCACCAGAAGGCTGCTCCACACTGTGCACCCGCTATAGGAGAGCCCCAGTGCCAAAGCCATGAGCAGCCCCACTACAGCATTTTCTGCCATAGACAAAGAGTTATAAATGCTATTCTTCATTCTTCCATGTAATGCTGCCAGTCTTCAGCAATTTCGGGCAGCACTGAAAGCAAACTTCTGCATGTGTCCTAAAACTATACTGTGCCCACTGTCCATTTGATTGATAATCAAGGCATGAACTATGGATACAGTCGATGGATACAGTCGATGTACATATTTCAAAGGATCAATTTATTTCACCTTGGATGTGAAGCTTTATCGTGATGGGCACAAAGGGGGAAAAAAAAAAAAAAACAGTAGTATAGTTTTGATGATCCAGTGCGGATTTTCCAAAGTTAACTGAGAACCGTCATGCTTTAAAGTATGCTGCACTTGTTAGCCAGGCACTGCACACAACAAATTTTTCATCCAGTTGTTCATGTACGTGTGCCTGCTGGGTTCCAGTTGCATAACACCGCTGACCCGCACATAACGCAACAGAACTGTAAATTTTGAACAACGTAATTGCACACTATGTGCATGTCACACATGTATTAGGTAAAACACTTAAAACAGGAATACTCAAGTTCAAGGCTAGACTACCACCAATTCAAAAAAGATAAAAAGAATACCTACTCTATAAACTCCAAGTAACCAACACAATGTTCCCACTAAATCAACCAAGGACGAAGTGCTCACACAACTCACATGCACACACTGACCATTAGAGAGGCAGAAATTTTGCTTACAGCATTCAAGTACCAGCACAATTACTGAAAGCACAACATAAACGTACTTGACAGTTCACAGAAAAGGAGGAGTAAAAAGAAAGAAAGAATGCGGCCTATTTACGCACCGTAGACATACATTCGTGTCTGCATCATGCACCATCCATCTTCTTCCTTGGGTCAGAGCTTAGTGAAAACATTGCAGTCATCCTTGCGAAGCTCTATGCCACTGCTTTACAGCACCAGCTCTAAGAGCTGTCATCGTGGGAGTTTTCGTCCACCAATATGAAACAAATGTCTGTACAGGGGTATTTACACATCGACGAAAAGGGAAAGCTGGGCCTAGGAGGAAGCTGCTGTCGGTGGAGGTGCCACAAAAGCAGGAGCTCGCCGATGTTCGTAGTTGACTAGGCGGCGGCCAACAAGGTATCTGTAAGCAGAGGTTAAATATGAGACACAAATTGCAATGAACAGTGTTAGATAACTGGGGGGAGGGGATCACTCCATTTGAGCCCATCATGAAATTGCAAAAATTAAATCAAACCAGATTTCATCTCTATGACATAAACTATAAGGCATTTCTGTCACTATGCCTAGGACCCAACTGTCATGAGTACAACCAACACATCTCTCACTTGTCATTCTTGATGTGCTCATAAAGACGGCAGAACTGTCGCACTTGGAACACTACAAATGCCGTTAGGACGCAGATGGCAAGCAGGGAAGGGTAGATCCTTCGTAGAACAAGGTTCTGCATTTCTTCTGTGGCTCCTGAAAGAATCAACAGAATGTAAGGTAGGCTAGTGAGATAGTTTACTACAGAGTACTTTTTGGATAAATGCAGCACTGATTAGGGAACGTTACAGTATCTTCGTATATTCTTGCATAGGGCTGTGCAAATATTCGACATTTCGAATACGAATCATATATTTTCAGTATTTGTATAGGTCTGTTGTGCTCAAGTTTGCGTGGCGACGCTGGGCATGTATCATGGATAAACATGCCGCCTTTCAGCCCCACTTCTGCGGCTGCCCCGTGCATGTAGCCTCTTCTTCTTTGTTTAACTAGCAGCAGACTGCGTGTTCGCGCTTTCAAGTAATTGTCACCTTGCAGATGCATGACGCACCCTGCACTGTTCGTGGGCACTTGAACACCCGTGAGGGACACCAGAAGCGCGAAAGGATGGCTGAGAAGCAAGTGAGCTGTAAGCTTAGACTTCGCGTGTGTCATCCTTTTTTCGTGTTGCTAGGTGTACCCCACTAGTGGTGTACACCTGAAACTGTAGCAGTGCACCTGAGCAACTGTAGCAGTGCAAATTGTCTTGTGGGAGTGGCAACCCTTTCCTCATCCTTTCATAGTTGATACTTCCCTACACATTTCTGTGATTATCAAAATGTGGTTGTATTTGCTGTATGTGGACATTGCAGTAAACAGGGCTGCTTCAAGTCATTATTCGACTCGATAGTACTCAAAGTCAAGTATTTGTAATACTCATATTCCATTCGTACTCAACATTATTACTATATTTGCGCAGTCCTACACCATAACTAATAAAGCCAAAAACATAGGGAAAAAATTTGTTACACTGCATAATTTGTAACGCGTACCAACATTAACCATACATAATTCTAATTACTTTTACGAGAGAATGGCTGATATGGCTTACCAAAAACAGGCACAAGACTGCAGGAGACAATGTATGGGATAGTCAAGGACAGGCCTAATGCCTCCACCACAGGCAGGACCAACTCAGTCACAATAAGGTACAGGTTGATGTTCCGCAGTCCGTCATGGTATACCTAAAACACATGCAATGTGTATATCTCTTGCCTCCTGGTATGTGATAGCCATCGAGCATTCAAAATAAAGATAAGAGATCTTGAAAAGTCCCTTGTGACTGCTAACACGTTTGCGAATGCCCCCTTAATGCTGCTTTCTCAGTGTACAGACGCTTTGTCACGTGCTTTCTCCAACCTTTTTTCTCTCATGCGCAGAGACGTACTGTCGTAGTGTATTACAAAATTTCCACAGAAAGCTCAATAGCATCTACAAGATGGTAAATTTGGAAGTGAGTGAAAATGAGAGCAAAAAGTCAAAACCAACAATCAACACAGTGCCAAGCCCAGTAGGTAGCAGATAAGAGCGCAGAAGCCATACAAGGCGTTCCACTCCACATGTCACAAGATTAATTGATTTGTTCACAGATGCATTTTGTCAAACACTTGTCCTGCTCTCAACCTTGGGTACCATAAATTGCTGTAACCAATATGTGATCGTATCATATCATCATGTAAGAAGAGTTCAGCTAATGCGGAGGAAGTGAATAACCTAAGCATAAAGCACAAGAAATGTTCAAGGGAACAACAAAAGTGGTGCTTACCTCTTCAATTACCCTTTTGAGCCACCAGTTGGGACCCATCAGTGTAATGGCACAGATAATCTTGGTATGTAGCACCCCTAAGGCCCAGTCCTAGAAAGTGGTGCCATCATATTATTATAACAAATCACGGTTGTACCAGGTTCAGGCCACTTACATGCCAGAGGTAGAAGAGCGGAGTACTGTTGAGCGGAACCCGAAGAGGGATGATGATGATAAGGTCAAACAGAAGACCCATCAACAGTGGAATCAGTCCAAGAAGCAATGTCATTGCCATGAGAGACTTCAGGGACTACGAAAGGAACAAGCAATACTCCAAGTTTTTAAGGAGGGTATCTACTGTACCATACACAAAATTAGCGACCCAAAGAAAAGTGTTGATATGATCAACTGCAATGTGGAGCAATGAACCTACAATGAGTAGCCAAGAACGTAGCTTGGCCATGATGGCGTTCCATCCCTTGGGCAGCCAGCTGCAGAGCAAAGTGAGGAAGCGCAGCAAAACCCAGCAGGTGTACAGGCCGCAAGCCGTTGTGTAAAACTCATGTACTCGACCACTGCCCACGACAGTGCTGGCAACCCCAATGCCAGTTGTCCCAGCAGCAGCAGCAGCACCAGCAGCAGCACCACCTGCTGTACTGGCAGCAACAGTGGTAACCGTGGGAACCACAGCTGCTGTACTAGCACCCAGTGAAATGGACATGAGGAGCCGTCCAACAAACACTGCACCAGGAGGTATACATATTTAGTTTCCAATGAACTTGTATGGGAAAACAACAGAGTCTAAACAACTCCAGTGAAAAAAAGAAGCCTGAGCTTTGGTGACGAAAGGAGTACATACATATGTGCACATAAACAAGTGTGACACAGAAGTGGTGTTGGAAAGGGAGCATGCCCTAGCCAAGACAAATACAAAAAGGTTGTATAACTTAAGAAATAACACCTTCCCTCTTTCTTCTGTTGTGGAAGTTAATCAATCGCTCTTGTCCAGTCTTGGGCCTTGTTTTGTTTGCACTTCACCATCGAGAATGAATCAGTACCAGCTAGCCCAGTTCCTTATTATAATCAGTCACCCTTCCGTGATTTTGCTTGAAATTTTGTAGACAATATAAAATTAGAGGCGTGTGAATATTCGAAATTCCGAATACGAACAGAATATTTGTGATATCTGATTCGTATTCGTATTTGAAAATTTGATATTCGAAGTATTTGAATATTCAATTTTTACATCATAGCAGCGTATTATAAAGTTGTTACAGGCTACGTGCTGGAATTTGTATGTTGTGGTAACAGCTACGAACATGTATAGTGGAACAGCAGCTACGCGACGCACTGAGCTTCGAGGTACTCCCATTGTACCTGAGGTACGCCGTCGGCATTAAAATGGGTACTACCCCTTTTGGGAACTTCAGTGGACACCTTTTAGAGAAAAATCTTTCAACAAAGTGCGTCATTTGTTGCAGTAATTAATTAATTGGTTTCGGTTTACATATTTTTGTCGCGGCTGGTCGCGGCGAAGCACAAAAGGGCGTAATTCATTGGTGGATAAGTGAGTGGAAAAGCGTCCTTTTGCGCTTCACCGTGACCATCTGCGACAAAAATATGTAAACCGAAACCAATTAATTACTGCAACAAATGACCCCTTTTCCGTTGCTGATTTTTCTCTAAAAGGTGTCTAGTGAAGGTCCCAAAAGGGGTAGTACCCATTTTAATACCGACGGTGCGCTGCTTTAGAAATAACGTTTTTTGACAAAACTCATTTGAATTTTTATTTAAATAATGAGCGCGTCCCACCCATTCACACTGTGCGCAGTTTGTAGGCGGTATCGGACAGATACTTGTAAAAAGAAAGTTATTTGATTGGTGCAACGGTTCGCGAATTATTTAGCCCGAGGATTTAACTGAAACACCCTGTATAATAGAATCATGGTCGCGTGCAATGACGGCGATAATCTAGGAGTGGGACGTGACAATATTCTGACATAGTTTCTACAACTCCGGCGCTCTGCGGCCATATGTTAAAAGTGTCAACAAGGACGACAATAACGCTGCAAAGTCATTTGAAACTGCACGAACTGTTGTTACAGATGATAGCAAGACGCATATAGCCTTAAGCCCGACCCGCATGGAGCGATTTTGCTCACGACTCACGTACGTCGGCATCAGCGAGACAAAGTTTCGATGCGCACCCACAGGTTTTTGCCGTGAAATGAAAAAACCGCTGAACATGAATGCTGCGGAAACAATCACTCGTCATGAGCACAGCCATACAACATTGTTGAGGATCGAGGCTTCACTGCACTAATGAATGAGGCTGTTCCAAACTATGCATTACCGTCAGGAATGATGGTCTCACGTGTGACATTGCACGTGAGGGCACAGTGGAACCGTGCAGTTTCTCGCTTACACGACAAATGCGGAAGGCACTGTCAGTGCAAGAAGAGAGCACTTGCCATCTTCAATTTCCTTCTGAGATATGCTCATCACTAAACCATCCCATATTTTGAACACGTTATTGCCCTTTACTTCCATTTTGTCTGTTTCAGCAGCACTTACAATGCCAACACAGGTGTTCACTGTTCATGAAAGATGTTTGTTGAAAGATGAAGTGCAAGTTGTTTTTACGGATTTCAGCTTGCCTCATGAGAACTGCACATTGTTTCATGGCAAAAATAATTTTACTGAACACACATGTGCACACAGGCATGCATGCCCTATGATAAGCCAATACATTCATACATTTTTCTAAAGATCAGCAGAACACAACTGTGACCATGCTTGTTTTCGAGGGCTTTATTGTTACTCTTAGAAGCCTTTATCCTATGTCGTGATATATTCGATTTGATATTCAAAGAACAATTTTGCAGATATTCGTATTCAATTCATATTCAGAAATTTCAATATTTGCACACCTCTATGTAATATTAAAACGGCTCTGCATATAGATAACGCGCTAAAATAATGGCGTTTACAGCTGTGAAACATACCTCTCAATATACTAAAAAGGTTCAATAAAAACTGTGGTATACACACACACACACACACTGTGTTTACAGTCACAGTGCACTTTCCAGAAAATCTGTCAAAAGCTGGGATAGGCTTGTAGTAAGGCATTGTGCACTCTGCAGAAAAGTCATCTTTTACATTCCCATTCAACCTAAGCACTCTGGACAAACATGACAGAAGGTTTCCTGTCTCTCTCGCTAAAGCACTCACTGAGAACGTTGACAGAGTTCACAAAATAAGCAAAATGTATGCTAACTTACCAGGGAGGGTAAGCAAAACGAGGCTCGCTGTAGTGAGGCTGATGCAGATGAGGACAAGAAGCAAAGCGATGCGCAGAGGAAACAGGGATGGCTTCTTATATGCCTGGAATCCCACAGTAGAACCCCCTCCTGCGACAACACCTTGCAAAAGAGCTTGGTGAGCAGCCGCCAGTACTCCCCTTTGAAATCCTGCATCACCTTCCTCTTCCTCATTGTTAGCCTGCTCCTCGTGGCCATGCTCATCAACATCTGCAGCTCTTGCCTCTGCAGCAGCATCCTAGAGAATAAGCACTGTTGTGTAATATGCCTCACAACAATGGAACGCTGCTTTCGCTATCTTGATCTGCACGATATAATGATATGTTAGTGCATTTTCAAATTGCAGCAATCAAACAGCGAAGTGCATCAGCATCATAGATCGGCTGACTTAGCGTAAATTGAGCTCGAACTGTTAACAAAACGGCATACTCCAATTCCAACTACAGTTCAACCTCGATATAACGAAACTCACGGGAACTGCAATTTCAAATTGAACAACTGCAACGCAAATGAAACAACTACAAATACGGCACCAAAGGGCACCTACAGCATTTATTCTTGAGTAAAATAGCCGGTTATTCGCATCTGCGTTGCGTCTAGAACATGCGGTGTGATGCATTGTTCGTACGATGCCAAAGTCTCTGCAGCTTTCTCCATACCATGTTGCAATCCCACAAACCTAGGTACATCTATGGCAGTGCGTCTTCCGTAAGGCTCTACACTCTATGATGCTACGACATGTTTGTCCCCATCAAGAAAATCATCTATGCTGATTTCGTCACGTACGCCGCCATGCAAACGAAGCGTGCGCGATAACGCCTTGCATCTCGTGCTCTTTGCTTCGTGCTGTACTTGGCTGCCACCAGACAGCTCAAAACCAGTGCGAAAGGACAAGTCTTATAAGGAAAATCCCCAGCCTTCCAATGACTCAGACTCTCTTTTTTTAGGCACCAGATCCCTCCCGACCCTAATCGCGCAAGCCATCTTTCGCTGCGGGAACAGGACGACGCTTGCGCCCTTTGTTTTCGTGACCCTAAAGTAGGCTTTGGGGTCAGAAATCTTATCTCGTTCTTTCGCTGTATCGAGGCGGTGGCTAAAAAGTATTTCGTTGTCTATGGGCCTCTGCCGGGGAATCCAAATTATTTCACTCTATTTCGAATTTCGTTATATCGGGTTTTGTTGTAACGAGTTTTGACTGTATGAAGGTTTATTTACTCCATTATTCATGAGGTAAAACAACAATAATTCCAAATTTCATATCTGTTTTGAAATCTACTCAGCAGTTGTCATGGTACAGCACTTCAAAAATAGATGAAGATGAAAATGGTGAGCCAAAGGAAAACAATCGAAATGTCATCTTTATAGCTAGGAACGTACTTGGGTATATTTCAATGAAGTTCGGTAGGCTCTGTATTCACAAATGGTCCCAAAAATGGATAGTGGTAGAGAAGTCACGCAGCAAGCCATAGAACATGGTATACGCCTTATGTTCTATTTGCTTGTGGCTCTCTGTTGTCAGGACAAACAGCAAATTCTGTCAGCATCTGATAATTTTTCCCCAGCAGGAGCACTACACCTCTCGACTAAATACAAGTACAGGACAGCTGTCCCACAAATACTTTTACCCATCTTACATTGACAACTACAAACACCCAAGTTCATTGAGATACAGACGCTCAAACTTTAAAGCTCAAAGAAAACTTTTCTGATCAGGGTGCCCTATCAGAAGCAAATTTTTCAAGTGCTTTGCACACAGTAAGTTTTTGTGCACATCTAAACATTGACATCAAACTTTTGCGACATTTTTCAGCGACTTATATATTAAGTTAAAAGCATTTGCCATCCTTCTTCGAAGCACAGGTGGCAGTAAAAGTATGAAGGGCCAACTGTGCCACTCACATGGTCCCCGTCAGACCCAGGAAGGGCTGCAGCAAGCGGTGCCTCTTGCTGTCTGCTGCCCTCTCCAATGTCTCCTGCCCCTCCTTCATCAGGAGGTATGTTTTGGGCACCCACATTGCCATTATTGTTGTTTTCTCGGCCACCAGCCTACGCAAACATGCACGCAACGGTAAGTCACCAACTGCCCAATGGTAGGTTATCAACACAACGCTAGTACAATCATTCCTACTTGTCACAAGAACCTGGACTTCTAGACAATAAAAACACCTCTCAGAATGAAAGCATTGGGGAAAAAAAAAATGAACACAAAGAGGGGTTAAGAGAAGAGACAAGCAAAGACAGACTATGTATACGTAAATCTGTGCTAGTAATCTACTGCATGGTTGGCTCCTGGTAAGTCGACGAATAAAACATGTTTTAAGCAATCTGAAATGTCATTTTCGTTGCTCCTTTAAGTATCGGGGCTCTTTGAATATAGAAGGAATCCTCTCTGGGAATTCTGAGCTTGTGCAACAATACGCTACAACCGTTTTGTCTCTGCACAAGGAAAGAGGGCAAAGTATGCAGAAGCAACATGACACCGCCGGAAGCCACGTGGTCTTTGCTGGTATCACCGACCTTCGTAAACCTTCCGAACCTTCTGGAAAGAAGAGATCAGGTTCCACCTCAAATCCTTCAAGCCCATTTTTATGCTCTGGTATGCTCTGGTAGTTTTCTACGTCTGCAGCAGCATATACAGATGGCGCATCCAGAAACGGCAAGTCCGCCTCAGCATTCATCATACCATCTGCAGGTGTAGCGCAAGGACGACGCCTTTCGCATCCAACCTGATCAACAGCTGCAGAACTCTGCAGCACCTCATTGCTTTTACCCTGCGGGAATGGGCAGTCTTCATTGACTCAAAATCTGCACTGCAACCTACTGAAAATTCTGGCATGCGAGGCTCCTCCGTGCCCCTAGTGACAGATGTCTTGATGGCTTACCACCATGTGTACGAAGCAGGCCACAGGCTGGTTCTCCAGTGGGTTCCAGCCCATTGTGCTGTGGTGGGGAATGAGTAGGAGGACAAAGCCGCAGAAGCAGCCCTCATAAAATGGAAGCGGACAAGTATTGCACTGCTGCGAGGAGACAGTCGTTCCATTCTGCGACGCCTCTCACGCCATTCTCCCCCCCTCTATGCTGAGCAGAGTTGATCCAACGCTAGCTTTCCGCATGCCACGAAACACCTCTCATCTAGATGCTGCATTAATTCATCGAATGCGACTCGATGTCGCTTTGAGCTCAGTGGCGTTGAGACAAGTTGACTCTCCAAGATGCTGTCACTGCAGTGCTCTCGTGGATCTGGAGCACATTCTACTTCATTGCCCACACTACCAAGCTTCCCGAACTCCACTCTCCGGGTCTCTTAGTCAGCCGGACTCTCGCCCCTTCTCTCTATCAAAATTGCTTGGTCCTTGGCCGAATCCAGCTCCCCAACGCTCTGCGCTCAAAGTTCTTTTGACCTTTTTGTACACAATAGGGCTTCGATCCTTCTTGTGAACCGGGCTCATTATTTCATTCCCCACAGCACCACCAGCAATAGGGTAGAGTATCGCCCCTGGCGATAAAACTCCCCATTCATCATCTTTCAATAAAGTCTGTTGTTGTTGTCTGTCCACTCACAAGGCAGCAATAAGGGGGGTATTCGTGGATCGGCATGGGTCCACAGAAGAAACTACGCATGACTCAACCTTGAAATGTTGCCCCCCATTGCCCCTTTTTATTTAACTTGTTTTGTTTTTGCAATCAAATACGGGTGCTGCATTTTCTATTGATGTGCTTGCTTTGATTCTGGTATGATGATGTTTTTGGGTTATACCCCTAACTTTAGTTTTGGTACATGTTTGATCAATAGAGCTGTTTCGGTAAATTTTTTTTTTGATTGCGTGTTAGCGCCGCGAAGCAACTGTGGCTATGAGGGTTTCGGTAATGATCTCTTTGATGTGCGTGCTGAGTTGAGTTGTATAGGTTACTTGATTGTTAGGGCAGTGTTCGTAATATTGCATACATATCGTGCATGTATTGTACATGTATTGAAAGGCTCAGTGTAAAATTATATATATATTTTTTTTCGCACCTGCCACACACTGCACTGGTGCCATGCACCTCGCCAGTCTTGCGCCTTTTATGCCTGGCGTCTACATCTCTATACGAAATGAAATAAAACTGCTTTGATTTGATTTGATTCAATTATTTGGGAGAGGGATTAAGGAAGCCGCTCTATGGGCAATAGAGGAATCAGGGGAGCTGCGTAGACGGCTGACCTACTTGCATAGCGTATTGTTCTTCCCTTCCACATGAGATGCTTGACCCTGAGAAGGTCGATGATACAGTTGTTCAGCTTTTTGCACAAGTGAGCACTGTGTAAGCAGGATGACAGAATCCTTCACCTTATCCCTAACACCAATCAGGAAGTTACTAGGTATGTACATACGTTCTCGATAGCATTAAAGGTTGTGGTGTTTGAGAACTTGAGTCCCACTTGTTCTAATTCGAATACCTGCACTACGTTCTGACCTAAAAGTTGTCTGTCCTGACTGTCTTGTGGGCTCCAGAATTTTAAGGACCCCATCTACCAGTCTCAAAAATGAATTTGGACTTGGAAGTGAATTTCTAGACCTACACTATCAGGGCAGTCAGTATCATAGATGCTGCACGTACAACCCTAAATTAAAAAAGATATTGCAGTCATTCAGCTGAAGTCACTTGAACACAGAAGACAGTGAAAAGGGGCATTGCGCTGTCGACCTTAAATGCAACCGTAGCTAGGTCTTGCACTGAGGCCATCGATGAAAGCTTTGAGTACCAATCAGAGGGGCTCCGCGGGGCAGGCTATCCGGAGACCGTTATCAAAATTTGTTTGGCAATCCAAGATCTAAGGATAAAGAATTACCATCCGTTACAAGCTCCTAATGTAGGCAATTTCTGTGTATTGGACGAGGGTTCGTTTAATCAGCAAGCCTTAGCTCCAATCAATGGAGAAAAAATTTTTGGCGGTAAAAGTCAGGCCTGGAACAGCGACGAGCGAAGCTTGGAGAATGTGTGAAGAGTGGGGACTCGCTGAGTTGTGCAAAGCCACCTCCAAGACTTAGGGCCTCTACCTGAATGTCTTCTTTACTGTGAAGACCCATAAAAGCAGCCTACCTCTTAGATCGATTATATCTGAAAGGGGAACGTGGCAAGGCACCCCGAGTTTCATACTGCCAAAGTGGTTGTTGATGCTACCGATTGAGGACCCTTTCTTGGTGAGGAGCTCGGTCGAGGTGGTCGAGTTTCTCCGGGGGCTGGAGCCTGGGAACTGGAACGTCAGGATTCTGGATGTTGTCTACCTATATTATTGTCTGCCCGTTGAAAGGATGTGTGAAGCAGATTCTAGGGCCCTAGACCGCTTCGGTTCAGTGCGCTTCTGAAATTCTATGGGATGTGGCGTGGACCAATTAATGCGGTTGGTTAAAAAGTACCTGAAGTCCACGTACGTGCAACATGGTGATCAGGTTTTTGTGCAGACTGACGGTGTTTGCATCGGGTCGAGGATTGCTACTATCTTGAGTGACCTGGTTATGGCCCTCGTCGACAAAGGCGTGCGAAAGTATGTAGAAGAGCAACAATTGGGCGTAAAAAAGAATTTTTCGTTACGTGGATGACTATTTAATTATCATGAACACAGAGATCATGTGTGATTCAGATCAACTCGTGTCACTCCTTGAAAAGTAAGCCCCTGGGCTTCAGTTCACACTAGAGAAAATGAGCAATGATCAGCTCCAGTTTCTCGAAATAGCAACGATTCGTAAAGGCCGGCTCCTCTGCTGGAGGTATGAACAAAGGGGCAAGAAACCCGGTATGCCTTTTCACTCTAATGCCTAATAATGCCTCAAACGCAGTAAAAATGAGGATTGCCTCTAAAGTTTTAAAGTCGGAACTAACCAGGTCGTGTCCTCACGAGTTCAGTGATAGCTTTCAAGCCCAGCTGGAAAGGTTGAAGTGCTCCGGATACAACAAAGACATATTGAAGAATATTTGTTATAGAATCCTCAGGAGTTTGAAATGTAAATGGGATAGAATTGAGGAGGAGAGTCATAAGTGTGTGGCAGATATTCCCTACGTATACGGGTTTTCACACCATCTTATGAAGTACACCCGTAAGCATGATGTGAGGTTTGTATATGGTGGCAACATGAAGTTAAGCAATCTACCATTTAAGATAAATGGAAGTGGAAAGCTGGGGAAAGATGGATGCAATGTTCGACAAGAAGGTGCTGCTGTAGAATGTGCAACGGGAGTGGTGTACGACATTCCACCGTCTTGCGGTAAGACCTATATTGGTCAAACGGGGCTTTGTATGAACATGTGTGTCACGGAGCACAGATATTCGGTTAAAAACAATTCCGGAAACTTAGCCTTACACGTGACGGGCTGTGAATGCCAGTGCGAGTTCGACAAAACTGTGATTAGGGCTAGACACAGGCGGCAGAGAGAGGGGGAAATTTGGGAATCTGGCAAGGTGGGGACCAGTGCGTAAGCACAGCTTCTATATCATTGGCTGAAAGGGAGGTAAGTTACCTGCCTATTTAACCACAGTTGTTTTCCGGTGAAGAAATTGTTTACAGTAGTGCGCTGCGTGTGTCGTCCGTATTTCGTCCTTGTTCAGATTTTAGCATTTTTAATAATGAATTCAGCACTGAGATGCTCTCTGATATAATCTGCCAGACCAAGATCTGGCCTGGCAATCATGCTGGCAACACGACTTCCTATCCCTATGATGATTACCCTATTCTATGATTCCCTTTCAGTTCTCTCAGTTAATTTGCTACTTATCATCTGAAACATGAGTGCTGAGAGTGCTCAAATCTTAATGAATTTTGTCGTACAGTTTCTTTGTTACGCTACATTGTTGGGCTGGATATGCAACTCTCAGCCTCATCTGAAGTAATTTTGCAATAAAAAAGATTTTAGGCTATACAGGAAATTAATTAAATGACCCAAAGACACAACAGACATTTTGTACTATTCTTCCTGCGATCCGTACTTCTCCAATGCTCGTCACGTGAGAGGTGTGCCCCGGTGTGGGTGTACTCAGAGCTGGTGCTTAGTGCAGGTAAGCCCACAATACCCGCACCCCTTAAACTAATCTTTTGCAACCATAACTTGCTCATTAATTTTGGCATTTTCTCCAGGAAATTTTCGTTAAGAAAAATAGCCAAAAAATAAACTTTTTTTCACATAACCCATGGTGATAAGAACCAGGGTGTCGAACCGAACCCGAACCCGAACCGAAAACCGTACCCGAACCGTTATTTTTGCCGGAACCGAACCCGAACCGAAATTTTCATGACACTGTTGAACCCGAACCGGAGCAGAACCGTAAAAAATAATAGCGGTAACCGGTTCGCAACAAAACGGTTCGGACATAAAAGAAGTCAGCATAAGAGTTCCTCTCTATCCCCGAACGAAGACACATTGGTATCATCATCACGCGCCTATATCATAAATTTCAGAAATGTTCACCTAGCAGTCAGACGGCGACGTATAGTAAGTATACTTTCAGCGTCTTTTTAACATGTTGAAGCGCAGTTGTCCTTGTGAGTGCCGCGGCTAGCGCTCCACGCACGCGGTGCAGCGTCTACTCTTCAGAGACCAGGTGCCACGCGGACGAATGAAACACGAATGGAGTAGGCCAGTTATATAGCTCTACAGGACGAATATGTGATCAAATAAGCGCCCAAGATTTCCCTTTACACGTGAGCAGCACAAATTAAACAAGTCAGAAACATGAGAAGTGGAGAAGGAGCGTACGCAGAACGGTGCCTGTTTGATTTGTCGTGCTTTGAAAAGTAAATGTGGTTCTGCTTATTGGTAGCGCAGTTGTGTCGTCGTGACACATTGCCGTTCTGTTGTGGATTAACAAGTACACTGCTATGAGCTCGGACAGAGTAAGGCTTGCAGGCTTATTTTCGACATGCTTCAGTACGGTTTCAGATCGATTCACGCTGCGAAGGCAGTTTCCGGCAAGTACTGTCGCCTGTCGTCTATGTTACGCTGTCCATCTTATTAGGCTTCCTTTAAGTGTATCTTGCTGGCACTGTGCGTGCGAAAAAATATATTTTGGGAACAGAAAGTAGCAGGACTACACCGCTTCAACAGCGTGAACTCTAGTTGCAATAAGTGTTCATCCATATCTCATTTCTCTCACTAAAGGGCTACCTCACCGCTAGAGACGTCAATGCAGACAACAGCAGTAAGCTATTAGCCACGCATTTCCTGATAAAAGCAGTTTTATGGAACATATATAACGGAAGCGTTGAACCGGTTCGCGAACCGGTTCGGGGCTGCGAACCGGTTTGCGAACCGGTTCGATTTCTGGCCTGGCCGAACCGGAACTGAACCGGAACGAAATCAAAACAACGCGAACCCGAACCCGAACCGAACCCGTATTTTTTGCGGTTCGACACCCTGATAAGAACATTCACCGGAGCACTTGTGGCTTTGACTTAAACAGCTGACAAATTTGGCGCCAAACGTTAAGCAAAACAGCACGCATTCGCGGAAATGCCTCTGGTTCCTTTCAACTCAACTCTATCAGGCAACACACGAGCTGATCATCTCACGATATCGCGTGTCGTGTTCTTCCTTTAGTCCTTGTTCTTTTGCTGTGTTACATCACCCTGTTGGAACACGACCAGCTTTTCTCCACAGTTTTCCGAATGTCTATGGCAAATGCTGGTCCTCTGCTGCAAGGGAAGCTCTTACCGCTTCATAAACTTTGTAATCCAGCTCCTACTGGCTCGAAAACCGAGACGGGGGGATGTCGTTTAGGCACGGGAGAACTTGGGTTCAGATTGCACTAGTTGAACAATGTAGAAGACTGGGCTTGCTGGTACAACAAACATAAACTCGGAAGCGCAGTGCTATTGAGACAGGGACAGAACATCCGTCCCGGTCGCAGTAGTTTAGCACTTCAAGTTACTTCTTGCCCTATGTCAGTCGTTTTCCCACGCTAGCTGTAACAACAGAACCTCACCTCATAACCCAAGCAGCACAACATCTTGGCCCAATATTGGAGCAATATTGGCAATACTGACCCAATATTGGTCCAATATTGGGCCAAGGTGTTGTGCTGCTTGGGAACACACTCAAAACGAACAGTCACTCAGAATAATATCGTTCTCCTACCCGATCGTTTTGCCGCTTTGTTATCTGTGAGTAGAAATTCGGTGGCACTGCAGGTCGGGCGTAAATGCTGGTGCACCCGCACCGTGTCCACGGGTATTCTGGGTGTACCCGCTGTAAAGTGTAAACTTGCTGTGCGACAGAAGGGCTCGTTATTTTGCATTTTTACTTCTGCCCGCGCTTTCATAGAAAACGACTGGCCACTGGCTCCAAGACACGCAGGATCGGGTTTCTGTGAGCTGCGCCTCGCACGGGTCCATAGCCGACGACAGGAGGTCATAAATTTTCAGTTCGAAGACGTTTGGTCATTCAAGCTAACGGTTGTGCGAGGTGTGTTGTTTTGTTATATTTTTGCTGAGTGCGTGGTTTGAGTAGAGTGAAAGGAGGTCATCTGGGAGACGGAAAACAACCCAGAGAGCGGAAGAGTTTGGAAAATTGGAGGGACTTGGCCTTCGGACTCCCTAGCAAACGGACCTGCTCGGAGTGACTTTGCCATATGATGTAAATCTTGCCCGCTTAAAATCCATTGCTGTAAATAAACCTGTTACCAAGCATTGAAGATTGTCTGCTGTCGAGTACTTGCAACTCAACCGTCATCATCAACGACAACTGGCCAGCCACAGGGATCAAAAGAGAAAAGAAAAGAACCACCTGTACTCGCACATCACACACCACGGGCTGCGTGTACGAATTTACTTATCCGCGCACGCCTCTCACTCATCACATCATGGATGTCCGTGACAAGGAAAGAAAAGTGGCCGATTTGCACGTTAGGACCGTCCCTTTATTCCGAAGCAGAGGGAACAGCCTAGGTGGCAGTTAAAATGTAAACGTGCACTTGCTCTGATGCCAGAGACCCTCTTCCGCTGCGGAGCTGTGCCTGCTAAAGTTCGTGCCTTGACAAAAAATTGTGTACAACTTACCTCATTTGCCAGCGTCAAAGGAACATCACCCAGGAGGTACGAGCGCAAGTCGAGGATGTAAGACACCGCCAGACACCACGTGCGCACCATGGCTTTGAGCCACTGCTTAGTGTGCCCTTGCTCCAGCAGTGCAGGCAACACTACCTGGAGTAGGATCAGCTCAAGAGACAGCTCTTGCGTAGGTGTATCACTGGAATGAATGTCAAGTTCAGTTTGAGAAAATGTGATTTCTGCACTTTTCCACATGTTCTAGCCTTTCCTAGCAATTTTATTGCAGTCAAACTCATCTCAAACTAAATTCAAGGGAATGGAATTACTTTTTGTTCAGGAGGCAGAGCATTAAAGTGGTATCTAACATGGCCAAAAACTGCTGTCATCTTGTAAAGCAGTATGTGAAAAGCATTCCCACAAAATATTTCTGTCCAAAGTTGTGTCACCACGGTGCAATTAATTTGGAAAATCGCTGCCGCGGTGACAGGCCGGAGCGCTCCAACTGCAGACCACACCCACTCAGATTACGATCACAAGAGTAATATATCCGTGACTTCTGTGCAATCTCAGAATTCACAGTAGCAGAAAGCAAGCAATGGCGGCGGTATTGTGGCGCCACCTGTTAGCCACTGAACCAACTGCGCTGTGAAAACGGTCGGACAGGCTTCACACTGTCGGTAAGCACCGGGTTTTCGCTGTACAAGCGCAGTTAATTTCGGGCTGCAACACTCGCTCTTCCCGTGGTGTCCACGGCCCCCCAAAATCGTGGTTGTGTCGTGGACAGCCTTCAAACCCTCTGTTTCGGACATCACGAAGCCGCAGAACGCATGGCGTCTCCGAAGCGGTAGCAGACGCTCCGGCCTGCGCGATATTGCTCACCTCGATCATGTGATCCCAGGTCCAATGAGGAGCGTCCTCACCATTTGCATCACATAGTGACGCGCGTGGTGGCGCTCATCACGTGCCTATCGTGAAGGCGAAGGATGGTGTTTCGCCCACGGGAGGTTCGGGGAGCTATTGCAGGCGTCCCAATTTCGCTACGATTGCACTAATTGTGGGAAAACTGTTTTCAGCCGCCTAACATTCCATACTGACCAAAAACAGAAACAAAGTTGAGGGCCGCTAGACTGCTCCTTTAAGTGCGCTTTCCCAAATTTGCCATTTTCCTACACAGGCACAGGGCCTCTCGTTATAGCATTTCAACTTATTTTCATGGTGAAATAATGAGTATGGTTTAACGAGCTTTATAGTGCTCCTTTTATGTAATGGCCTAAATTTTATCAGCTTCTGTTCCATATGATATAATGCATGCATAACATTTTGTTTCACAGGTGTAAATCGGCAGGAAGTTCCTAAAGTCTGCTAAACTGAACTAAATGATGATGGCATCAGCATGCAACTTTGCAAAAAAAAAAAAAAGAAGAAGGAAAAAGAGGATGAAGGAAAAAAACATGCTCAGAAATGTTGGTGTGCAGGTGATGCATCCTTCTGATTTTTCACTGTCTTTTTTTATTTTTTTATGTTAATTAATTCAGAGGAGCAATTTAAGACACTCGGAATAACACCAGAACCCTAGGCTCAATTGAGGCTCCTGATAACAGTAGCCCCTGCGAGCATTTCACCTCAAATGTTGCCAACTATACACACTATGGCGCCTCCAGTCTTTGGGTCGCACAATTTTGTTTCTTCAATGCCCTACATGGATTCAAGCATTTCTTGTGGCCACCTATAACTCATCATTCTGCAAAAAAGAAGCTACGTAGTAAAACACATTACCTGGAAATGGTAACGTGATAAGGCAAAAACCCAGGAAGAATCCACTGAATGGCTCTCACAGGAACCCACACCATGAGCAGAACAGTTGTACCAAAAATTACGAGCGACACCAGAAAGCGACGCACATGTTGCAGAATAGGCAGGTGTATCATCTGAAATGTTAAGTGAAGTAATGTCACCTCAAATGACTAGAACAAAGGCTCCGAGCTTAACCTAAACTGAAAACCAGGAAAACAATCATGAAAATTACGTTCAAGACACCAGAGTTTCTGATTGGCCTTTTTTGTTATGTCCAGGATGTTTATTTCAACGCAGGTCTGATGTTAGAATAATGCCGTGGTACTCATGCTCACAGACCCTTGAGAGGTTCGTTAAGTTTATACTTCATAGCATACTAGGTGGTGGTAGGTAGGTGGTTTCTTCTTACGGGTAACTGTCATTACAACACACTTGTTCATATTGAGGTCTTATTTCAATACCGGCATTACATTTCAACTGCCAACTCCAATCAGATCGCTCACTGGAGATTAATAGAAAAAAATTAATATAAAACAAACAGGATAGTAACGCATCAAAAGCGATCTACTAACCTCTTGTATGGGGTTGAAGTCTGGATCATTGAGGTTCTTGAGGAACCAAAGCAGGCCTGGGCGCAAGACCTCTCGTAGCAGTAGCACAAAGGACGCAAAGTAGAAGACATAAACCATGCCAACTAGCCAATGGATGAACATAGAGGTGCCGGGTGCCAGACGAAAGCTTGCTTCGCGGTCAGAGAGGGTGGCTTCAAACATTGTCTGCGGTAGGAATAAAATTAATTTTACCATTATGGAGAGCCATTCTTTTAATATGCTTCCAACTCCTTTCCCATCCCGTACTCGTCACTGAGCACAGGGTTCAGTAATTTTGAATGTTGCAGAAGCAACAACACTGAAGGGATCATTTTACAAGGCTAGCCATTTATGAAATAACTTATAGGGGACACTGATGCACAAAGAAAGGCACAGTCTAGCTTCGATATAACAAAAACAAGAAAAGACGAAACATCTATTTACTGCGTAGGTTACAAGCTTTCGCCCAGCTTTCACCAAATCTCTGGGCGAAAGCTTGTAACCTACGTAATAAATAGATGTTTCATCCCTTCTTGTTTTTTGTTATAGGGGACAGTAGAAGAAAGCTGAACTTTGTAAGTTAGCGAAGAAGTTTCCTAGAAATGGCGAAGGTTTCTTATGAGAGAACACCTAGCCCAGCCAGTACTTGCTTTTCATGTCCAATGCTATCCTAACAACTTTTCTCCGGCATTTTCTATCACACTGAAAGGAACACTTGTAAGGATCCCCCAAAACACCATCTCTTTGCAAAAGCTTACCTGAACCCCCCCTGGTCAACAAAGTATACGAAGTTTCATAAGCTGCTCAAGTACCATAGCAGTTTAATTGTAATGTGTTACCCATTTCCGTTTCACCATATTCTTGTAATGATTTCTGCTTTAGTTCACCCTTTATGTACATATGTGTGAATAGATTGACTATTATTATTATTATTATTATTTGATCTGCATTTGCTGACCAAAAATTTGGGCTCGAACTTCTGAGGCATTTTAGTGCCAAGTCCAATTCTATGATATTGCGCATCAAGCAATATTCATTGCGGCAGTTCAGCTTAGTGTAGACATCAACGATGATGTTATGTAAAATTCTGTGAACTGTAACATTCAACCCTGCCACTGAGACACTGTGATGCAAGCATTTTGCGATACATAAACCACATAGAGGGCGTTTCACCTAAAGTGTCACAAATTTCCATTGAAAAGCTTACTTGTTTGAAAATTATGGGATCAATTAATTTATCTTTGGCCAACTTTTCCCATGACCTATGAGCACCTTCACAAATTTTCAGTCGCGAGAAATGAAATTTTCTAAATTGAACTCCAAAATTTGCCACATCAACATCAGCTTATTTGCCATTAACAGAGAGCACGAGTCCAATTTACCCCACTCCATAACAAGATAACGTTCTCTACTACAACAGTAGTAGCTGAAAAAAGAAAAAAGAAAAAAAGAGAACCGTCATTTAGATGTGTGCAAATTGTCGGCCACCATCAAACATACGTAAAGTTAGTGCAAGAAGCAGCAGAAGAAAATGGTGAACCGTCTCTTCCTGTTTCCTTCCCACTGTTGTTTCAGATAACTGTGGCATTGTAACCCTCTACTGTTATCAGCAGAAGTGTCGAAAAAGGAAGTTGAGGTAGTCTCATGTTCTCCTCATGTCACTGCCCGATGGAGAATCGACAGCTGACGACAATTTGCGCATGTGGAAACGACAGTTTCCATTTTCGTTTTTTGTTTTGTTTTTTCAGCTACAGTCAAACCTCATTACAACGAAACGCGATATAACGAAATTCGCGATAGAGCGAAATAATTTGAATTCCCCGGCAGAGGGCCATAGAGATCAATGTATTTTAACTCCCGCTACAACGAAACACTTTTTAGCCGCCGCCTCGATACAGCGAAAGAACGAGATAAGGTTTATGACCCCAAAGCCGACTTTAGGGTCATGAAAACAAAGGGCGCAAGGAGCGTCCTGTCCCCGCGGCGGATGGCACGGATGGCACGCGCGATTAGGGTCGGGAGGAATCTGGTGCCTACAAAAGGAAGTCTGAGTCATTGAAAGGTTAGGGATTTTCTTCCGAGGCGTCTCCTTTTCGCGCTTGTTTTGAACTGTCCAGTTGCAGCTAGAGCCACTCTAGTTGCATCCAAGTAAAAAGAGCACGAGACGCAAGGTGCCATCGCGCGCGTGGGAAATGCTTCGTTCGCGTGGCGGCGGAACTGACGAAATCAGCCTAGATGATTTTCTTGACGGGGACAAACATGCTGTAGCAACGGGAGCCTTACGGAAAACGCACTGCAGGAGATCGCAACACGATATGGAAAAAGCTGCGGCGGCTTCGGCGGCGTACGAACAATGCGTGACACCGCGTCTTCTAGGCACGACGCAGACGCGTATAACCGGCTATTTCACGCAAGAATAAAATACCGTAGGTGCACTTTGGCGCTGTATTTGTTGTTGTCATTTTTCACGAAAAACTTTTCCGCATCGTAGCGGGAGTTATCGACGCTTATGTACAGCGCGCGCCCTCGCAAAGGTCGCGATCCATGACCTTCAATTCGGTACAACGAAATGTTCGATACAACGAAAGAAATTGCAGCCCCCGTGGGTTTCGTTATATCTCGTAGAAGGAAAAGTATTTTGTGTAATGGAATTGTGCAAATCAGGTACGCACTTCCTTTTTCTGGCAAATTTCAGAGTTCAATTCAATTTCTCGTGACTAAAAATTAATCGAAATGCTTGAAGTCATGGTAAAACCACACCGAGGGTGAATACCGTTGATCCCATAACTGAATTTTGTGACACATTAGGTGAAACACTCTGCATTGTCAAACGCCAGATACAGTGAGCTCTTTCATGGGAGCGGCCAAACCTCTATTGAATTAAATGTAGTTCACATTCAATAGGCAAATATTTGGAATCAGTTCATACAAATTTTTTGGTAGTTATTTAGTTCCCTCCACACACATGTAAAAGTTCTTGTACATGATGTCTGGCCTATGGATATCCTTCGACGAGTCATGGCCACACATTACAGCTTAGACATCTTCCTAGTTTTACATGAATGGCCCGCACTTCATGAGATGCATTGTAAATAGTTTTCCTTCAACCGTTCTGCATTAGGGACACATTTTGTGGTTCCTGGAAGTAATCCGGGAATGTCAAAACTGAGTCAAGTACAGCCAACATGAGTGATAAAAAGATAAAACATTGAAACTACTGTGTTTTATCTTTTTATCACTCCTGGAAGTAAAAATGGTTGGCTAGTGACTATGCACACCACATTACCCATTTTCCTACAAGTAAAATACATTAGCCACGACACACAATTTTCGCTGAACTTTGAGCAGCCTAAATATTACCTCAGATTAATTAATGTAATACATATACTATCTGAATTTTAACTTTTGACAGCTGTCACTCAATTGTCAGCTGCTTTAATGCAAAAAGCAACCACAGATTTTTCTTTTTTTGTGTGTATAGTACCAAATTAAACTTAAAATGGAAATAAAAGTAGAAATCCCATTTTCAGAGTACCTACAGCTAGTACACAGCAGTTACACAAATGAAAAAATACTCACGAGAGAGCAGACGTCTAGCCACCATCCACACACCAGTGGGAAGAGACCAATTTCGACAACCGAAAGCAGCGCAACCTTTACCACCACATAGCATAGGCCAAGCAGACGCTGCGTACGCCATAGAAGTGCAAGTGATGCAAGTTTATGGAGCAAAACCAGAGTGCATCCTGCCACAACATAGCCCACAAGCGCCGTCAACAGCCCTTCAAACTGTGATGCAGTCACCTGGAACAAATGGAGAATATGGTAAAAAGTTTATCGGCAGAAAGAGAGACATTTTTAACAGTGATAGTGCATGTCTGCTAGATGAATTCCTGAGGAGGTGTGCAGGCCATTCTGTGGTCAACTCACATATTCTTTGAGGCGAAAGCCGAGGATGGCAAACTGTCCAATGTGGTACGGGCAGAACGCTGTTGAAGAAAATGATAAAGTTATCACGCAAGGCTATGCAACCCAGCAGAAGTGTACTGAATTTACATCTTCGTAAAAGCCATCTGTCACTTCAACTGCACAGAAAAGAACAAGTGCAGAGAAAAAAAATGTGTGCAGAGACAATAGAGCAGAGATATTAGAAGCGCCATATGACGATGTTGTGTCCCCTTAGCACCAACGATTATTGAAACCCTGCTACCCATTTTTGAAAAATGAGCTGAACGCATGGAAGGGGTCTGCGTCCTCAGGGAATGCAAACCCCAACAAGAAAAGTAGAAATTGCATGATATGTGCAACTGTGTGATTGCAGCCGATGCTGGTGCAGATCCAATGTGAGACATTGGATCTGTGGGAATCAATGGCAGAAATAAGAAAGGTACTTAGAAATATCAAAGTGACATACCAAATACCAGGATAAACAATGTGTTGAGGGACACCACCCAAAAGACATGTTCCTGCAAGAAAAAGTGACCAAATTAGAAGACTGCATGTGCGCATAAACCTGCTATTGAAACAGCTTGATGGCCGTCGCCTTTGTTTTGAGATGACGTTGTAACGTTTCACTTCTAACAGCTGAGTTGCGGCTTGCACACAGACTTTTCATTGCAAAAACTCGTGTTAAGATGCACATCAGTTTCAGCAACGCAGCATTTCCTTTTGTTACTGTACTTAACACGCCAGTTGTTCATACATAGGGCCCTGTGTGTTAGGGACAAGTTCAGTTAGTTAAGTTTTTTACCCCCCACTGATGTGCATCATCATCACTTACGGGAACTTACAGGAAAACAAACTTGGCAAAGTGCCAATTCAGCCACCAACATGGGCACAGGAGCACGCTGAACACTGAAGGTTCAGCACAGCTGTTCCGCGTGAAACATCATGTAGTTATAGGCATGTTATGATTTCACTGATTTACATTGACGGCTTCTGATATAAGACCAGAATTTACCCCCCCCCCCCCCCCAAAGATTTAAAAAACCAAAAAACCCGAAAACACATAGGGCCTTAGTCACGCAAGGTTCAGCAGAGGTGATTGCTATGCAGAAGATGAGTGCATTGGCACATAGTATCTCTAAGTGTCAGTCTTTTGCTTTTATTCACTTGTTCAACTGCAGTTGTGTTCTGCAAGACTGAACTTCAGCAAACAAGGTTTTTGAAGAATCACAACACGGGGCTGACCGTAGCAGAACAGGATTTATCTATGGTACTGAAAGCACAGGTAGGTCAGGTATGTTGATTTACCTCCAATACTTCCATGAAACTCAGCAGAATTTGAATGGTTGTGTGCAAAAGATTGATTTTTGCAGGAAGGTGATGCCACAACAGTAATTGCATAAATTCAGAATGTGAGTATACTACCACAAGGACCTAAAATGGTTTAACTGTTTCCTACTTACTACCAGACACACAGACACATTTCTTCTGTGGCAGAGAGTCCTACTTACCAAGAAAACAAGTGATCCATCTAATCCCAAAAGCTGTGGAACGTAAAGAAGAATGTTGTACGACATGTAATTATAACTATACAACAGAAACAGGTGCAAACAACATACTCGTTCCCACGTGAGCTCTTCCGCTGCTCTATCCCACTCGATCGGGTTCCAGTTCACATCATCTGAAATAGAAATGTGCACTATTCTTCGATTGCACCACATGCCAAACTATTACATGCTTCCTTCAGACACAGAACACTTAATTTTCCGACATGTACGCGACAGTAACCTACATGTCCTTGAAAGTGGCAAATCAAAACAAAACGTTAATGCTCTGTTTGGAGGCAAATGGAGTATCTTTTAATGTACAGGGTTAGCCAAGATAAATTTTGGGGGTTGTAATGGAGATACATAAAACAAATAAAAACAGTGTCGGGAAGCTAAAGTAGATGTTAGAGTACGTATTGTGCACCAAAATTTTATATCAATACTGCAAGTTGGCCAGTTTCTCTGCGGATAAATCGTGGAAATTAAAAAACCAGCTGTACCCGTGTTTCCAATCGGCTATACCTATGTTTCAGCTCCTTCCGTCAGATGGCGACATGGTCGAACGCGGCGTTGTAGACGATATCGAAACCAAGTGAACAAGTGGAACTGAACTTCTCATATCGCATTAATATGGTTTCAATATCGTCTGCAACGCCACGTTCGACCATGTCGCCATCTGACGGAAGGAGCTGAAACACAGGTACGAGGGTGGTTCCATAAGTTTCTGGCCCGATCAACTTTTAATAGTCAGAGACGAAATAAGTGTATCACTTTTCGACATAGTCACCCTTAACTTCGATGCACTTTTGACACCTTTCAACCAGCATTCTTATACCCTTGAAAAATAGTCCTAAGTTTTGTCCGCAAAATGCTGGAAAACTGCCTCTTGCACCTCACTATCGTTTTGAAATCTCCGTCCTCTGAGATCCCTCTTCAAGTTTGAGAACAGGAAGTAGTCACTCGGTGCCAAGCCTGGACTGTAGGGTGGGTGGTGGATTTCTTCAAAGCCGCACTCCTTCAGTGCAGACTTGGCAACAGAAGCCGTGTGGACAGGGGCATTGTCCTGGAGCAACCGGACACCTTGACTCAACCTGCCGCGCCTCTTTTCCTTGATGGCGTCTTGCAGTCGGTGCAGGAGTGAAGCATAATAAGTCGCATTCACTGTGGTGTTCCTCTCTTTGAAATCGATGAGGAGGATCCCGTGACAATCCCAAAATATTGTTGCCATGATCTTCTTTGTGGATTGTGTGACCTTGGCTTTTCTTGGGGGTGCTTCCCCTGGTTTGCGCCATTCCATCGACTCCTTTTTCGAAAGGGGATCATAGTAGAGCACCATAGTCTCATCCCCTGTGACAATTGACTTCAATATTTCTTCTTCGTTCTCTTGACAGAGCTCCAAAAACTCACACACACAACTTTGGCACAGACGACGCGCTGTTGCTTTTGAACTGACGAGAGAAGTCGTGGCACCCATCTCGCACTGACCTTTTTCATGTGAAGGCCCTCGCCGATGATGCGAAAAACGGTTGTTTTGGAAAGCCACAGCCTTTCTGAGATTTCCTTCACCTTCAGACGCTTGTCGCTCAGCACTTCCTCCTCGACAAGAGACACATTTTCTTGTGTCACCACTTCCACTGGACAACCATCGCGTGGATCCATCTTCAATGGACTCTCGCCCCAGTCGAAACTGCTTAGCCCAGTCTTTTACCGTTGTGTACGACGGAGAGGCTTCCCTGTACACGTTGTCCAGTCGCGCTTTAATTTCTTTAGGCGAAAGTCCCTCTTTTGTCAAGAATTTTATCACAGCGCGGTACTCGATTTTTTCCATTTTAACTGAAGAGTGCACCCTAGCTGTTTGAAATGCCGCTCTCCAACCGACAAAAGCATGGAGAGGATTGAGGGTGGTGCTCTGGCCCTCCAACAGATGGCGCCACACGTCCTTAATCGCATTTTCAAATTCGCCTGCATTTTCTACCTCAGGCCGGAAACTTATAGAACCACCCTCGTATATAGCCAATGGAAACACAGTTATAGCTTTTTTTTAATTTCCATGATTTATCCGCAGAGAAACGAGCCAAGTGGCAGTATCGATATAAAATTCTGGTGCATAATACATCCTCTAACATCTACTTTAGCTTCCCGACACTGTTTTTATTTGTTTTATCTCCATTACAAAACCCAAAGTTTATCTTGGCGACCCTGCAGAATACTTTTTCACTGGTGACTAACTTGGCTGAACCAGCAACACATGAGTGCCAAGGCTTAAGTTTTAAGGGACCATGAAGAGATCCTCAAAACCTCTGTAATGCATTCCTGGCCGCTAATACATTCACCACGCGGAGCAGTAACCAAGCATTGATTAGAATAACGGATAAGTACACTCAAACCTCGTTACACCAAACTCGCATATACGTACCGTAATTTCACGCATATTAGCCGTGGCTTATGCGCGATTTTTTTCTCACAGGTGTTCTGCGGATTATCTACCGGTGCGGCTTATCTGGTGACTATTTCTCTCCGGTATTTTCCCCATACGCCGGTTTTAACGAAAGTGCCGACAGTGTCTCTGGAACAGCACCGCTCTGCCAATGCACGAACAAAGTGTAACCCCGTCCACATTGGAGTAGACTGACCATCCTTGTGCCTTCCCCCACTAACAGTGATTCCTGTCTTCTGGAAGGCTACTGACCCGTCGATCCATGAAAAACACACAACAAGGGCACAATCCGATCTTGGTATAGAACACTAGAACTGGCCTCCTTTGTTGTACACCATGCCGTCCACCGAGTATGGACCACAGGGTTTATGGCTTTCTCTATGGTCCCCTTGCCTCACAAATCAGTCGCATCGTATTGCACGCGGCTTATCTGCGAGTGCAGCTTACCTGCCCAAAAATTTTCAAAATGTTCCTAAAAACAGGTCTTGCGGCTTATCTGCGGTGCGGCTTATATGCGTGAAATTACGGTACTACGAATTATTGGTTATTGCGAAGTTCCATTTCAGTTTGGTTGGTCACGTTTTATTCCTACGTTCATTTTATTTTTATAGAGAACCAAGTTTCCCCTCTACCGGTGGAACACAAAGTGTCTCAGCTTGACCTCAAAATTCCGCTGCCCTTCCGATGTTCGTGATACGCGGCAGACAATGTCCCTCACTTCCCCACAAAATGCTTGGGGGTATTAGCTTTCAGAGCGAGAAGGCAGCAACGGTGACCCCAATAAACTAGGGAAGCCTCTATTGGGTGCGCGTTCCGACTCTTTCTCTCTCTCACTCCCTCACTCGCATTGGGGCGCTTCACTTTACTTGTGCGTGTTTCCCATAACGTCCTGCCTGTGTGTCCACATGCTTTTGGTTCACCGTCTGATCTATGCAGCAACGTCCTGAACGCGGAAGCCTTTAGGCTTGGACATGAAAATTGATATTTTACGGGACGTCAACAGCGTTACGACAAAAAAGAATGTTGCCACAAACTATGGGATTGTAGGACCAACGGGAGACACTCCAGCCAGACGTTTGGGTACGCTTGAACGTTACATTTGATGTTTTTGTATCGGTCGGCCGAAGATGCCATTGTCGTGGCACTTGGATTGACTGACGTAGAAATCACAGCCGGCTTAAACACGCCGAACAAAAACCGCCGAACGAAAAAGACGAGGAGACGCCCGTGGCAACAAAACTCGTAAACACTTTACGTGGTTCACGCTCTTAAGGACTTGTCGATGCACCCGACGGCATCTGAGGAAGAACTCGGATGCCTTTCGTTGCATCAATAAGGTCGAAGGCATCATTGTGCATAAGGCGGTCGCGATGAAGTAGCAAAAAATCACCCTTTTTCTTTTTTTAAATAAACGCATTTGGTTTGCACGCTGTGTTTGGGCTTCATCATATTAACTGCCGATACGGCTGGCATCATATTCCGGAATTCGTAAGCAGGATTTACAGTTTTTGTATCATACTGTTGCAACGAAAATCGGATACAACGAACATTTTCGTAGTTCCCGCGGCACTTCGCTATAACAAGTTTGACCGTATCAACTAAAAACCACGGCCAAAAGAAGCTACTGCTGTGACCCGACCAGTGCAGACGCTTGTAGGGGGTGTGTCGGGCGACTGCTTGACGCTTTTTTTTTGCGCATGAACTGAGCCCACACTGAATGCAATACGGCAAAAATCTGATACATTTTAGATAAGTCTTCCTTGTGAGCTATTCTCCACCAAGAACTCAGCTTTTTCGGGGATCTCTTCGTGGTCCCCTTAAACTCTCAAGTGACGTCGATTCATGAAAAATCTTTTCACTGCGGGGCTTGAAAGTGGGTCCATTATTTTGAAATCACATGCATCACTGCAGAAATATAAACAGGGTGCTACATGTGTTATCGCAGCACCACTGTGATAAAGAATATGCATGCACGTGTATGAATGCAACATGGAAAGAGACTTTGGGTTCGTCATGTGGCTTGTAGTTTGCCATTGTCTTCACAGAAGGGAAAACGTTCAAGGTGAAAAGCACGGCCGAAGCACAAGTGGTACATGACTCAAAGCAACGATTTTGTCACTGATGACAGACATGGGAAATTGAAGCTGCCTATTGTGGGGCTTTCTCCTTAGTTATTATTAGAGCCCAAAGTTTTGGGGTTTAACCCGATTCTTCCCCAAATTGAAGGTTGCCTCTTTGGGGTGAAACCAGATTATTACACAGCAAATTGCCCTCACTGAGACGTCTGTAGGAATGCACATTAACTTGTTTGGCAGCAAATGCAGTTACGTTACTGTTTGTACCAAACCAGTACAGTTAGTTTGAGTAACTGAGCCAGATTTCTCCCCAAATTTAGCATACTGGAAGTTCTTTCACCCAAATTCATATGAATTTAGAGCACACGTTTATTTTCCCGATTTTTATCCCCCAACGTAGAAAAAAATATTTCCCGAAAACTTCAGGTTCTAGTTATTATAATGAAATGTAAAATGTTCAGCCATATTCCTATGGAACGTTTCTTCTGTTTCAGATGCCTAACATACTGGTTCGAGTTATTTAAACAAAATATTAACAGTTTGAGCCTGTCGTACCATTGCCTGGTCAACTGTTAAGAGGAATTTCTAGCATACATTTTCGGAATTTTGAGGTACGTGTCGGTGATTTGTAAAATTTAGCATGCGCCAATTAGTGATAAGCTGTAGGCACAGAACAAACAATAGTAACTGCTTTGCAGCTCATAGCTGGTAGACTCTATAATCTTTGTTAATTTAAACTAATCTGAAATTTGAGATAAAACTTGTGCAGCAAAATCAGAAAACCAAAGATCAGGTGGCACATAGGAAGCAGTAGTGGACCAACGTCGACAGAGGACGTGAATTACACTTGCACTGGTCTTCCATGATTTATCTACAAATTGCCTCAGGAAAGGTCTGTGAAGCTCAGACTACTGCCACTGTCCATCATCGTTAGTCCATAGAAATTTGGGTTCAATGCCAACAGTACTAAACACTGCCTGCATGCGAACTGTCAATAATTTTTTCTATATTGACTGCAAATTCAAGAGTGATTAACAACCATACGTTATTCACCTATGTCTGGCATATGATGTTTTCAGAGCTTAATGAATTATTCCCAGTGTTTCAACCCCAAGACTGCACAGGAGGCAACACCCCTCCCCGTAAGTAACAGTAAATAAATAGCTGGGAGTAATGTGCTATGCTTAAACGACATGCTACTTTTTCCTACGCTGTGTGCAGTGGAGTCTGCTCTGACCACATATTAAAATATCTTCAAGTGTACAGACGTTTTGAGTCAAATTCCACGAATTTGGCGTTGCATGTATTCAGACATTCCCAGCTTCTGCCCTAAGGAAACAGTACAGTAAAACCTCATTAATTCGACCCCCGATAATTCAGACTGCCCACGCGGTCACGGCAATCATGCATAAAAAGTATAGGAATGGACGCCCGCTAATTCAAAAGCATTTAGGCCAATTACAGATAATTCGGCGCTCCCGACATTCGCTCACGGGGGCCACGGAGCGAAGTTGCGGTTCGAGTGGTGGCGCCAGTAAACAGCAGCAAAGTGAACTGACAAAGCACCCATCGCCATCACAATGATCATTAGCGTCACGTGCTTGTCTGTCCTTTGGCATAAAGACCATCAACACGTGTTTGCACGTATTTGTGTGTTTGATATCTGTGGTCTCATGAAACTGCTTTCGGCACTGCGGTTTTGTGTACCGAGTGAGGCGTGAGGCTGAAAGATCGGCGTGGACAAGGACAACGATTGCCATTTTGATAGCGCCTTGCCTGCTGCTGTGCAGCTTTCGGAATACTTTGCAATTGACGAGGGTGTCGCCATAGCCGGACTGTTGATGGAGGACGAAATCGTCTACCACTGGGCATCTGGAAATCAACGAGCCAGACGCTGCACAGGACGACGAATGTGAACGGGGGAAATAGAATGTTCCACCCCGTCGCACCGTCAAAGAAGCATCAGAGGCTCTTGCCCTCCTCGAGGACTTTAGCAACAGCACACTTGACGGTGTTCAGGCGCATGGGCACCTATCCGCGACAGGGGTTTTCAATGTGCATATTTTGTCCCGGAAGCAAACAACAATTATACAGTTTTTCTCTAAATAAACCATGGTTCACATAGGCACATATAACAGGCATTTTGTTGTCCTTTCGTTATTTCGACATTCGGATAATTCGGACGTTGGTTGTAGGTCCTGTGACAACCGAATTAACGAGGTTTTACTGTACTTACCATCTAGGTACATGCAGACACTTAAGAATTTTGAGTGGAAAATCATGAATGATGGCATTCCCAATGAAAATGACCCTACCTTGTGCCCCATTGTTTGCGTCTGGAGCATCTGCATGCGGAGCATCCTCTGCAACGGGCCCAGGGGGCTGCACAGCCCCTACTACCCCGTTTCCATCTCCGGCAGCATGCTCAGCACCAGCTGCGTCTTCTGCAACGTCAGGATGCTGTAAAAAGCATGAAGAACAAAATCCAGATGGCAATTTTGCATAACTGGTGATATGCAAAAAAAAAAAAAATGCAATAGCCAATATTACTGAACAGCTCGTAAACATTTCGAACGAGTAAAAGAGCGTCATACAGAAATAGGTCTAGGTCAGGTAGTAAAAAAAAAGAATTCGCACAATTCTAATGTATACATTTATTTTATTTTTTTTGTGCCAACTGTCAGCAAATAACTGCAAAAATCAGCAAGTAGGTCGTGAAGAGTAATAAATTATTCTCTATTATTACTTCACATTCAAATTATAGTTGCATGAGATATGTACAATGACCTGATGTAATAATTAAACAGCGTTTTATTTTGCGGTAGGCTACAGTGACGAGTGATGAAACAGTTGTCGGCCTGTCAGGTAACTTTCCTAACCTGAGGGCTGTTTTATGTAAACTGACATGGGCCGCCATTTTCTGGCACGAGCCGGCCATTCAGAAATGAGGCCTGGGCCAGTCTGAGTCCATCAGAGAATGACCATGCCCGCCGGTGGCCCACCCGCCCGCTAGGAGCTGCCAAAAAAAAAAAAAAACACTCCCGAATACCAAGGGACACCGTCCAAGCACACACAGACCAACACACAACCACTTTTGTTGGCTGGTTAGAGTTTATTGCACAAAAAAAGGTGTGTCTGTTGTTTTCAGAATAAAGAATATTCATACTTGAGTGGAACTGCAGCAAGGGACGTGGACAAGCGGGTTAAAACAAAACGACAGGAGACCTGCAGACTCACAACTAGCAGAAGTTTAATGGAAGGAGACAAATATATACATTACACAAGGCAAACAACCAATTGCAACACAGTAGTAGCATGTGGAGTGATAAAAAAAGGCATTCTCACGTGTAGTCTTAACAAGCAAGGAAATCTCTTTCCAGCTGAGTTAAGGAAAGTGATGGTACGCTTATGCGCGTGTTGCCATGTAAACTAACGTGGAACGCCTCTGCTTCTCTGCCTTCTGCTCCACATAGATTAGTCACTTTGCCAGCACATAAATTGCCCTAAGCAACGACAACGTTGCGAAGTGAGACATAGGAATTTGTTTGTTCAGTGTGATATCGGAGTGGTTTACTCCATACCGTTGGGTTGTGGTAATTTTCATATTGGTCAGTCCGGACGCTGCCTCAATGTTCTACTCCTTGAGCATGCATCGTCTATAGGACGGACTCCTTCAGGCCATCTGCCAGTGCATTGTAAGGATTGGTCTTGTTCGCCGGGATTCAAAGGTACTAGAGTAATAGGCAAGAGTTCAGAGAAAACTGTTCGTGAAATTCTAGAGATGTTCCACATTAGTTTACATGGCAACACGTGCATAAGTGTACCATCACTTTCCTTAACTCAGCTGGAGAGAGATTTCCTTGCTTGTTAAGATTACATGTGGGAATGCCTTGTTATCACTCCACGTGCTACTACTGTGTTGCAATTGGTTGTTTGCCTTATGTAATGTATATATTTGTCTCCTTCCATTAAACTTCTGCTAGTTGCGAGTCCGCAGGTCTCCTGTCGTTTATGTTTTAACCTGCTTGTCCGCGTCCCTTGCTGCAGTTCCACTCAAGTATGTACTTCAACCAACTACCCCGCTTCAACCCACTTGTCTAAAGAATATTCACAATGCATAGAACAATCCAGGCCAACAGCCAAACAAGTATGGGTTGCCCGAACCCCTCCCACGGGCCTCGGGCTGGTCCAGCCCATGTCAATCTTTAGTTCTATGTGCGCCGAAATCATAGCGCAGGGTTGCCCAGATTCAATATCCCTCACAGAGGATGACGAGTCTTAGGTAACATATCTCATGCTGACATCCTCAGTCAAGGTCTCAACTCTGCCTAGGCTCTGGCTTTCTTATTATGGATCTATGCTGTCATGTACGCATGGCAACTGCTTGGCATTTAGTTATCAGCATGTTACCTTCGGGTTCTGTCACGCGGTAAGTAGCACACCCCCTCTCCCATTGTACGGTACAAAAGCTGCCTGTGCAGTTCTTGGGTAATAAAGAGTTGCCTGCTGCACGCTGCAGCTGTCAGTACAGGACATATGCCCACTAGGTCACTTGCTTTTTAACAATTATCTCAGTATAAAGTCGAGCAAGTAGTAGGACAGACAACGATGTAAAAATGATTTGCACTGGACCAACCTGCACAAGGTCGGGATCTGGTCCAAGCCAGTCTGGCCCCTCTCCATGGATGACCTGCTCTCGCAGCCACACCAGGCTAATGAATGCACATAGCGTGCATGTAACAATGCAACACCCGTAGAAGCTGTCCGACAACAGGTTCTCCCTGGGTGAGTACACATATGTTAGTCTACATACATAATGCCAGACATGCAAAATGTCTATGCTTAAAATTGTGAAGTGAATCCTAATGCATAGATCATCCCATCACATCCCACATCCTCACAGGGCCTCACAAAAATCTTACAGCACCACTCACAGCACAAATTCTCTGATACAAATACATTACATACAAATATACATAGATCCGCCTAAGACTAAAATTCTGGGCAAATCCCTGACTAAGTGTATTTCGGAGTTCTGAAGCTCTAATTTACTTTTAAAAAAATTGATAAAAACAAACTTATTCTAGCTTGAGAAAGAACCTATCGTGAAAGGTGATCGTGATAGAAAGCTTATCGTGACTGTGAACCACACATATTCTGATAGCTTGGCTCTGTGACAATAACAAGCTAGAATTAAATATGATGCCAGTGATGATATTCAACAGATAAGCTGTAAATACAGCAGAACCCCTTTATAGTGAAGTTGGTCAGACAGCTAAAAACTGCACTATCAGTACTCCATGGTTGTGTTTCACAACGTGGGACTGTAGGTTTACTTCACTACAGCCGTTCACTACATAGAGGTTCTACTGTAATTAGAAAGCAAGAATGGAACTGTGAAACCTAAAGTATGAAACACAAACATTCCACATTTTCAAATATCTGCACAGCTCATAATATCCAGTGTGACAACCGATTTACGTGACACAATCTTTGTGAACGATAAAAAAAAAAGCTTGATCTGAGCATGCTCAACGTGAGGGTTACTAGAACACTCTGGGACTTTATGTACCTGTCAAACCTTGCCAGCTGACACAGTATATCTTGGGACTGCCTCAACAAACGGGATTAACAAAAGTAAGTGAAACAGCCTTCACACGTGTATAAAACTGAATGTATAAATTACTGAATGCATGAAGTCAAAACCTTTTAGAGTAATAAGTGTGACTGAGATTCAATCATCAGTTTGCAAAGGTACTGGCATGCACGGTAGTCTTAGTAAGAACGTACTTACGTGGACAGCATGTCAAGTGGAAGCGTCAGCAAGGAGCTCACAGAACCTGTGAAGAGGCACCTGTAGATACGGCCTGCAGAACACAAGTTAAACGGCACTGAACAAATCAGGCAATCTTTCGTAACAGATTTAACGTGGAGGTCAACTCATAATTTTGGCTTTTCTTGTCATTTGTGAGGTCGTGTTAACCGTGTTAATTAATGCAGAATGTCAATTCACCGAAGCAATGTCAAATATTTCAGCAAAAGCACACAGCCCACCATTTGTGGTAACTTTGTGACAGCAGAAGGATAGACACGACATAGCGGAATGCATGCTTTCCCATCAAGTGAGTGCGGTCAAAAGGAGTTGCGTGATGCAACATTTTCATGGTTAATCAAGGATGGGCGCCATTTGGAGAAGCGAGAAATACCAAAACATGTAAACTGGACTTTAAAATCGTGTGGTGGTCGTATTGCAAAAAAAAGCTTGTTTCATCGTTCATGTATCAAGCCAAACAGCATCAAATTGTTTGTGTGGCATTCAAGGACAGGTGTACTTCTACTGCAATTGAATTCACTGTCTGTTACAGTCAAGCTCACTTATAACCACCTTCAACATCCCAATAACTCCAACATTACGGTCAAACAGTTGACTTGTGACAGCACTCTGGTCAATATACACGTAACAAAAACTCTGGTGCAATACGCTATGCAAGTAGGTCAGCTGTCTGTGTAGTTGCCCAGTTTCCCTCTCTGCTCTACTGCCCATGGAGCGACCTCAATGGTCCCTCCCCCAAATTTCATAATATTTCAAGGGTAACATTTCAAGGTTGAGGCACACGTGGTTTCTTCTTGAACCCAGGTCTGTCTGTAAATACACCTTTATTGCGGCCTTGTAGGTGGACAGACACCTCGTCATGTGGTTACTCCAAGCGTTATTATCTCCCCTGTGCAGAGACAAACTGTTGTAGCATATGACTGCTGCGAAAACTCAACTTTCCCAGGCAGTGAGTGAAAAGTTGGAAAGTCAAGTAGAGGGAGTGTGATCCACTGGATTCAGCCCAAAGTAACATGTTCTCATTTTCTGCATTTTCTAGCATGTATCATGAAATTAAGGGAAATATTTATTCCATGTCACCAAGGAAGTCTCAAATTATGAAAACTGCAAAACTACTGTAGAAGTGTTTTTTTCCGCGTGGAAAATATTTTCGCGTTTTCGAACAAAGCTGGTTCAAGGAGTGATTCGCGAGAGCTTAAATTCGCGACACAGGTTTCCGGGAGTGCTTTGCTCTTGCCAATCGTGCCGCGGTCACTACTCGGGCATACTCTCTTTCTTCTCCTCACAGACATGGGAGGAAAAGCCCTGTACAATGGCCTTTAGGGACCATGCAGAAGGGCATACTACTGGCCTTGTGCAGGTCAGCCAATTCATCTTAACAGTTCTCCGTTCATTATCACTCAGGGCACTGAACAGTTCGGTTGAGATGTCGTACTATCATACAAGCTGGTTTTGAGACGGCGGGGAAAGGCATGTTTCGGCTTCGTGGTATAGATGTACAGTGCAATGCGTTTGTAGGAGTAACAAAAGCGTGATCAATTTTCATTTCTTTACGTCTTGCCTGATGGGATAAAATAATCTTCTGCGGCTTGCTTAAACTACCTACACTGCATGGAGTAGAAAAGGTCAAGGCAATCACTTGGCAGTCACGGTATAGCGTCGCCTTCATGTGGCCACAGTTATTCGCGGGAACTTAAATTCGCGATTCTGGAGGAATGCGCGAAAAACGCCAAAAATAATTCAGCGCGAAAAAAACCACTTCTACAGTATTCAATTACACAGTAATAGTTTAGAATGAATGAAGAATGGAGTTTGTAACTTTTCTTGTGATCGCTTACTAGGCATCGTGAACAAAGCACTAGACAACTGAGGGCTGAGTAACGATTCCGATATCCTCTATCAGTAAAGTAAATGTGTAGTTTTAGATAGGTAATAACAGAAGAACATAAACAGGCCCTTTTATTTCGATGTCTCATCAGGAAGACACATGATTGCTGATGTAGCAGAGGCCCTACGTGTGTTGAAATCTGTTTCTACTGAGGAGCCACTGTACGCTTAGCACAGTCACGCAAGAAAAATTGTAATGTAAAGAAACCATAATTACAGGCAGTAAGTGGCACAATGCCTAACCAAGCAAAGGCAACCACTGTGTAATGCAGCCAGTAGCGGATTGCAGTGCCTAGGCTGCTCAGCAGTCCACTCACGATGTCACGGATCGGGAGGCGTTTTGGCATGTCTGGGCTGTAGACTGCAAGGACAGAAAAAAGAAAGAAGACAGTTTGATTGCCATGAATAACAAGTGACGCGTGTGCAATTTAGCGCCTTAGGCCAAGGGAAACAAGTGGTTAAATTAGAGTCAGCACAATGAACTACCAAAGTGTATCATAGTATTAGCAGCCAGAGTAAAGGCGCACACACATGGGAACACAACGTATCTCACATAGGAATAATATGAAATTCTGTTTAACCTCTTCTTAAGCTTTGCAATGTTTAAGATGCTCTGAGACCTTTGTCTCATGAAAGCCTCTAGCCTCGCAAGCACTGATATGATATCTCCGACTAGACTTTTAGGGTACATAGTGGCCAATACAAAATAAATATTGGATCCAAGACTCACTTGGCATAAAAGAAAACCTGTGGTTGCAAAGCTCGCAGTATTCTTTCCTGCTGTACTTGAGCCATTGCACCAAACTGGAAGAGAAATATGTTACACTACATAAGCTTGCGAAAACCAACTATTCTCGAGAGCCAAGAATCTACCTTCCAAAGACCTTGCACAAAATACATCACAAACATACATAAAAATTGATTTATTGATTTATGTGTGCAGGGCATCCCAAAATAGTGGGTACAAAATTTGCAACAAAAGAGCTTACTCAAATACGTATTACCATGGTCCCAGGGACCGTGGTATTACTGTTCACTGAAAAGTAATTTGTAAATTATTTAGGGATAATTTAGAGATTTATCCCCATTAGGTATAAAATCTGTGCCAGTGAGTCTAACTCTAGGAAAAGCATGGAAGGGCTTGAAAAAAAGTCCTGAAGGAAGGGGGCCTCGCACCCCCCCCCCCCCCCTTTTATGCGTAGAGACAACGCCTCCTCTATCTCTATGCCTGTCAAGTCAGCGGGCTCCCTGTTCTTCGCCTATGTCCGCGATAGTATGGGGTGCCTCCGTCAGGTGGCGCCAAATCCCTATGATATGCACCACGTGACACGCACGCAGCAGCTGTAGCTGCAGCAGGCAGCAGCCGTCCGCAAGCAGAATTTAGCCTCGCGTCGTGGCAAGAAGCACTTCAATTCGAAACAATCCGCAAAACGACGGACTGATAGCAGACGACAGCACTGGCGACCCTCGGGAACTAGCACCACGCTGCAAAAAAGGGGCTGTGGGAGAGGAGGAGCAGGAAAGAGGCGCTGGAGTACGGAGCAACCATCTTGCCAGGCATTACAGAAATATAGGAGGCATTGGTAGAGATCAGACATGGTTTCGGGCATGCTTTATCGTAAGGTAGATTTTTATAGGATTTTCATGTTTGTTTGAATACATTTTGGTTACTGCAGCTAATGCTTTTCTAAGTGGGTGTAAGTCTAATATGTGTCTGACTCCTTTTCTCTTTTGTACAGAATGTTCTTAATGTACAAATCCATTGAACTCCAGCTTGTGACCCAGCTCTTCTGATCCATTCAGAAGCCAAGATGACACGTGGCCTCGGCTTGCATTTGATTAATGCTAGGGCCCACATTATTGATCACTGACACATCTCTAGACGACATTTGTGAACGTTGCGAGGGCAGTGACCTTGTGACATTCCACTATCTGTGTGGAGGTGATGCAAACGCTCTTGTAGATCTACGTTCATATCTTAGTTCAACTGTGACTTTTAATGGAAAAAGCTAGGTGCAGAAAGAACGTTCATGCACGTGTTTTTGTGTAACAACTATTTTATCACATACCTGCACAGCAACAGGGAGCTATACAGTATACAGACTACCCTTAAAACCTTTCAAGCACATCTCTAGGGGTCTTGAGTTCACAGTTGCTTACAATTCCAGGATCTTTGTGCATGATAATGTCAGGAATAAACCTGACGGAAATACAGTGGGTGCTCCTATTTCACGTGTAACCAGGGTGGATTGATTTAAATCATCCCCATTAAAATATGTTAATCGCAAGTTAAATCAGCACCAAAATGTTTTAACTGAAAAAAAGAAAAAATCAGTCTAAAATTTGGAAGGAATCTGCAGCACAAGCATATATACATATTATGCTATCTAGTTTATGAGTACACATCATTTCAACAACGCTGAAACTAATAAATGAAGATACAAAAATAAAGTGTAGGTACATATAAGTGGGTACAGTGTGAGCTGCGTAAGTGTGCTTCCCTTCAAGGATTTAAATAAACTTGTTTTGTTCATGCACTAGATGTTGAAAGACGAGTTTCGCAGCCTTCTCAATTCCTGTTCGATTTCGCAACTTCGAATGTGGCACGTAACCTGTCTGGCTAGAATCCAGCAGATTTACACTAGTTCAACACCATAGGAAGAGTGTGACGTTTTGAAGGCATTACACAATCTTCTTCTGCAGCGCCAAAATGCTTACCCTGCAATCTAGATTGCATCGAAAGCAGTATGACAGTTCTACAGAAGGATAATTGAACTGACTGTCCATGATCTCGAGTATGCTATACCTTTCACCTCAGCAAAAGTACTTACCAGTCTTGGTGGATGTATTTGATACTTCCTGTGCAGATGCAAGGATGGAAAAGAGGCTTGTCAGGGGCCGCCTCTGAGCGGCAAACCCTACAGATGTCTGAAAAAAAAAAAAAAAAAAAATTGCTTCAAGCATACCAGTCTTAGAAACATATCCAGGTGTTCGTTTGGCCTTGGAACACGAAGTGCAGGAGAAGAGGAAGAAGTAAAAAAAAGCACCATTATAATGGTGGAAAAAGCTTAGTATGCAATTACTAATTGCCAAGAAAAAAGTCTTACTTTACATGAACGAGCATTTGCACGCCTCATAACTTTGTTACCATTATGCTGCAAATGCTTAAATTTGTCAGAGTTTTGTCCTGTACAACTCATTGACCATACTGTCCACATGTGGATGGACACTGTGCAAGCAGCACTTGGTTTAATATCCTTGTAACTGCATTTCTCTTACCTGGCAAATTATTTTGCTGGCAAATTATTTTGAGTCACTTGAACTGCTCAGAAAACTACATTGTGGAAATAAACTCAGTTGAACACCCTGCAAATCTTTAGAAATGAACACTCGAATTCAGAAACATGCATCAAAGTTGCATTACAGGGCTTCCCTTCTGTCAGTCAGACTGAGAGCATACAGCTAGAAGAAATATCACTCCAATAAAGCTATTTTCTACCAAACACGCCTGTAGGCCCCTGAATAAAATAGTTGAAAATGAAAAAAAAAAAGAAAGAACAAGTACTGAAAAGAGCAGAGCCACAATGTTACCTGTATTTGCCTTGTGAGATCTTGAGCTTTTACGTTCTTTTTGTTTACAGCTATTAATAGCACGAAAGCATTGCGCAAGCATTGTTAAATCAAAGCACTTAGCAGAGGCACTGACTGGGAGGGGACCAACCTCCCACTGGGAGCTTCCAGAGGCCTCACTCCCTCTAGGAAGTCTACATACGTGGTAAGCAGACGGATCGTTTTGGTCAGATATCCTAATAATTGCATGCTCAGCTTAGGTTTGCAAATTACATGCGTGACAGAGGCAGTCAATACACACGCAGTCTCCAATAGATACATACATAAAGCATTTCTCTGCATCAAAAGTGCATGAGATGCTTAAGTGCGCTGTAACTTCACGCATATAAGCAGAGTTCGAGGTAACTCGTTACTGTAACTAAGTTCCTTTTTTTGGTAACTTGTAACGTAACTCAGTACTTTTGCGCCGTGGTAACTTTCAGAGGAACTGATTTCTTTTTCAGGTAACTTTGCCAAAGTAACTGAGGCTAAGTTCCAAGTTACTTTTAATTCGCTTTTCACTCACGTCCACATATTTTCTTGCTTTCTCTCTGGTTCTTTCATAGCATTTCATGCCATAAAACGTGATATTCAATCAATGACAGTATTCTATTCAGGAAGTAAGGACCGCTGTCACTGAAATGAGGCTGGACCATCGCGCGCCCACAGGGAGTAAGATGCAAAGCGTTCGACTTGTTGGACATAAACGATCTAAGCGTGTTCCACGCCCCCACAGGCAACTCAAGGTCGAACTCAACTGCTCATGCGTGCTGCACCTGTGTAGTGCTATTTTGGGTCCGAAGTATCTTGGAGGTAACTCGTTCTTTTTCTTAAGTAACTTCGTAACTGCAAGTTATATTTCAGGCTGAAGAACTTCGTTATTAACTTAGTTACATTTTTCACACGGTAACTTAACTCGTAACGAGTTCTTTTTGACGGGTAACTTCTCAATGTGTGCATATAAGCTACAGAGTTGCTTCTTTTGGGTTTGTAACAACATTTCTGACGCATGAGCTGATCAGACTAACTGTGGCCAAGACAGATTTGACATCAAAACGAAGCACGCATCCTTGTAGCTTAAGAAGAAATGGTGACTATTTGTGTGAAATTATTGTTGTTATCCATTCACCCTCTATTAGTTATGCAGTCTTCACTTCAGAATCAACATCGTCCTGCTCCGAAGAACTATCGGCAAGGATCAGCGTCCTCCAGATCACCAAGATACTTTATAATGCTGCCTTGGATTTGGACTGGAGTGTGACTTCAGTAATTTCCACTTGGGACACCCATACTGGAGTGCTTAAGGGGGCACTAAAGTGCAAAAAATTCTCCTTGTGGAGTGAAAGCTGCGATTATCTTGACAGCAACACAAAAGGAACAGCATTCACCGGTTGCGGCGTTCGTGATTTATGAGCCAAAGACACTGCAATTTAAGCTTTCCCTCTCCCTCTCAAGAAGCACGACAATGCAGATATGCCTCGGATTGGTCTCCTCAAACGATCTCCCGCAGTGATTGGACAAGTCGTTGGAGCAGAACAATGAGAGCTGCTCCGCCGCATTGTCGGCCTTCAGAAGGAGAGCAAGAGGAAACGCGTAAATTGCACTTTCTTTCGCTCGTAAATCATGAACTACGCAACCGACGAATCCCATTCTTTTTGTGTTGGTGTCAAGGTAGCCGAAGGTATTGAGTGGCAAACAGATGTGGGCAGATGGAGAGAGGAGAGTAGGAAGGAGAGTAGGAAGGAGTGGGAGACGGGGGGAGGGGGTTTAGTGTGCATCCTGGACCGACTTCATGGGGAACATTATTTTTTTAGTTCTGTGTTAGCGCCGCGAAGCAATTGTGGCTATGAGCGGCGTGCAGACGTGGACACGTGGAGAGAGGACAGCAGGAAGGTGTGGGGGCAGGGGGTGTTAGTATCCATCCTGAGCCGACTTCAGGGGGAACTGTGCCAACATTCGTCTGTAGTAGTACTCTCACGCACATCTCGATTCATATATTGAACCTCTCTTTATCCCACTGCCATTTTTCCACATCTTGGAATCTTGCTGCTGTTACTCCCATTTTTAAACGTGGTACGACTGACGATGTAACGAAATACCAACCCATATCGTTGCTCCCAACATCTTCCAAGGTTTCTGAGAAGGCTCTGCACAAATATCTGCTGTCTCATTTTAAGAGTCGGTTGTGCGACTCCCAACATGGATGTGTGCCCTGTCGGTCAGTTGAGACAAACTTGGTTGCTTATCTCGATATTGTTACCCCATATTTGCATAAGCAGGGTCAAGTGGACAGCATTTACTTTGATTGTACCAAGGTATTTCACTTTGTCAACCATTCGCTTCTTGTGCGCAAACTTCAGCATTATGGTATGCCCTCCCCTGTTTGTGAATAGTTTCCCAAGTTATTTAGACGGAAGGTTGAATACCGTGAGAGTTTGTAATAGCTTATCTGCAAACTACGTCTCAAAGTCACGTGTACCCCAAGGTTCGAATTTGGGGCCACTATTGTGCAATATCTTCATAAATGACATGGATCACGTAGCAAGCTTCAGGTAAACTCCTCAAGTTTGCCGATGACTTGAAAATTTTTCTTGCTGTATCTAGTATATGGGATTGTGTATCCCTTCAAGCCGATGTTGATGCGATTGCTACGCGGTGCCTTCACAATGGGCTTGTATTGAACACAGGAAAGACAAAAGTACTGTCGCTTACCAACAAAGTAAACCCTACAGTTTTTGTATATGAACTGTATGACACAGATCTATGTAGGGTGTCTGCTGTCAAAGACCTGGGCATCTGGTTGGATCACTCCTTTCATTTAATGTGCGTGTTGATCACATTGTAAAAAATGCATAACGAATTCTTGGTCTTATTTCCAGACTGACTCGTGACTTGAGTGGACCAGATTGTTTGCACACATTTGTTTGTCTCTCTTCTTTTACCTGTCTTAGAATTTGGGTCAGTTGCATGGAATTGCATTGGTCAAGCTAATGTTGCACGTCTAGACGCTGTTTTCAAGCGTTATCAGAAAATCTGTACTTGAAGATTCCCATTTGGTGATACGCAACACACGTGTATCCTTTCTACGTAACCGGGGAACGAGCCGTGATTTCATTTTTTTTTTACAAATGTGTCCACAACATTAAGAGCGCTGAGTCCGTGATTAACCTTTTACGTTTTCACGTACCACTTCGTACTGTCAGACACATTTCCATACCTGCCAACCTGACGAACTCAAAATTCGGGAGACGGCCCGCAGTGCGACGGCAGGGGGCTGCACTGCACATTAATTTTGTACACTCGAAATAGCATTGCCACCGACTGTATTGTGATTCTTCTACACCGTGTCTAGCCACTATCGGGTCGAGTTGCATCGCGCTATAGTTGCTTCGTCATCTCTGGCTCTCCAACACTGCATTTTGCGTGGCCGCTGCCATTTCACCGATGATGCCTGTGGTCTTCGTCTGTCTAGACCTGTAGTGCTTCGCTTCATCACACTTTGGAAACATCTTTCGGAACAGCGGTCACACGTAGTCGCCCATGCTACGCGGCAGGTTGTGCTCAACCAGAAAACCAGTGTAAAGGCACTTGGCACATATAAGGAACATGTGCATCGTAGGAGACGAAACTACTGTACGACAGTGGACTGACGATACGACAATAGCACGTCTTCTCGAGAAACGCGGACACGATGAAACACGCGATCTGCTGCGATTTCCATCCATGGATGGTCATGCCGCAAAACATGTGTTACAGGCTCTGTCTAATTCTTCAGGAATACATTTGCGCAGCTTTTAGAGGAAAATGAGAGAAAAAAATCCCAAGGCCCCAATTACCCAGGAGATTGGAGGACATTTTCGAGTAATCAGGAGACTGAACTAAATTCGGGATGAAAGTGAATGAAATTGTCCTTTCTGTGTGTTCCAGCCTCAGAACATCAATTTCTCATGTAAATCTGGGTGGGTTGGCAGGTATGCATTTCCCTGTTCCACGTCAAGGACATGGCTGCTCGACAGTCACCGCCTCGACGAATACAAACATATTTTAATGTTTTTGCCAATTGCATTGATTTATTTCATCCGTGTTTTAATTATTTTAGACAGGAGGTGTTCCAAAACCTCAGCTTCGTGTGATTGTTTAATGAAGGTGCACTGCTCTGCAGGCTTCCGCTGTTTGTAGGCACCATTTTAAATAAAGTGTTATTACTATTAAGTATTCAGAAAACCCAGGGAAAAGCTCAGACAGCACAGCCAGTGGTAGGATTCCAACCCACCACCATCCAGACTACAGCACGACCAAGGAGCTACCACCAAGCGAATGCTTTTATCCACTCGGCCATGCCGTTGGTCCATGGGACCTTACTGTCCTCACTTATGAGATAAAACGCCAGTTACCACCAGCAACACGAGTCAGAGTGGTAACAGGCTCGATTATGCTACTATGTCAGGGACAATTTGAGAAGAGGAGGGGACCACTTCAACAGATATAAGCTGCAGAATGGCATCAGAAAACTTTTTTTCAGCTGATAATCAGCAGATTATATGCATGAAATTACAGCATACAAAAATTGATGAATTTCTCTGCTTGCTTATTGGGCTAAATTGCTTGGCCAAACAGAAACAAAATTTGAAGTTTCATATGCACACGTATACATATCTTGTTTAACTGTGTATGTAGTGCTAGGGGATGGGTCGTTCATTGTTTCATTCTGTCAACCTAATAGCATGTTTTTGAGACTTCGTCTGTGAGCGTGTGCCTGCTCTCGTCATCCCTAGTCTCAGGTTTTACCATCATGTATTCTAGTATAAGAGTCTCTGGTCAGGTTCAAAGTACAGGCTGCCACATATAGTATAAACCTCAGGGTGGTACAGCTTTCATGCAGGCTTCTCACCCGAGCAGCAGCTATATTCCAGATCACCTTGTGCTGTAACATTATCCTCCTGCTCGGGAGAGGATGCCAAATGCTTCTATGTTATTTGCATCCTGCCTCCTTGTCTCCCCTGCCAAGTTCATGCCATCTTCAAAATATCTGACAGCACTTGTGACATGCAATCTTTGCATATATTATTGCTCAATAGTTCCTTTCATTTTTTGCCTCCAATTTCACATCAGCCTTATGCTTTGAGAGAACCCCATCTACAGATGGGATTCTCTCCAAGCAGAGAGAAAATATGCAAATACCATATTTGTAGGAATTTACAAACTTTATGTAAAACAAACCCAAATATGGATAATTATGTAAATTAAATTCTTGAGAAAACAAGATATATTCCAAGATATTGAAATCTTGGCAGCCATTTCAGCCCTTTGCCAAGGAGTTATGCATGCGTACGATGCTTACATGAAATACTGCTCCATGTTGTACCTGTTTTCAACGCCCACTGCTAGCCAGTAAGTATAAAAAATTAAATTTCACGTTACAGCAATGTCACAGCTCTCAATGGGGATAGGTAGTATTAAACAAAAAGTGTGTGGTGAACACGCGGACACAGGTGGGCACACATGCAGATGACGTTTGTACGAAGGGTTGCCAGACGACAATAAGAAATACCACCAGGCACAACCACGGTCCTTCAATACTCTTTCTGGCCAGGAAACTCCGCTCGAATACAATAGACTAGGTCACTTAGGGACAATTGCTCCCGCTTGGGGCGATCCCGTCGTTCGGGGCGAGACACCCTTGTAGAGCAGACGATGTTTCCGCAGCACTGCGTGTTTTCAGGGAATAGTTGACAAGCTACATTTTAAAGTTCATTTCGTGTTCATAGCAGAAACAATTAACTCTCGAAGCGATTCATGATTTGAGCCAGCACATTTCAGTTCAGTGAACATAAATTTGCAGATTTGTCACATATATTGCAACTTTCATTGTTGTCTTTCTTTGACACGGAAAATTTTAATTTTGCTCTCACTCGTGGTCCTCAATGATGGTCTAGAAACATATTATTGCATTTTGTTGCACAATCACTCAATCCAGTGATATATTGTAAGCTAATGACGCTTTCCGTAGTTATTGCGTGAGGGTGAAACTTTCCAAACGTGTGATTTTCTTGTTTTCCTCCTAGCAGTTTGTTGTAACTTGAACAGAGATAAAATTACGAGGTCATTCTATTTCAGCGCAGATAGATAAGACTTCAGAACAAGTACGTATAGAAATCCTGTATTTTAATAATCTAAAATCATCTCCGGTGGTATAAGAGCCGGGGGATACACATGCTATAAATCGTATGGCTCGATCGCTTTTGGTGAGGAAATATACTTATATTGTTTTTTGATGTGGTGGAGTGCCATGCACAAGGTTTAACATCTCCTAGAGAGCAATTTTACACACTTTGGGAAGAGATGATGGGAAAACTCGTTGACAGATATCACAACAAAACAAGGCGCAGTGATTTGTGCCGCCTGAATGTAGTTTTGGACGAATACTCTGTAATTACGAAGGAAACAATATTTTCCTTTGCTGATTCCAACAAGATGAATGCCGGGTTGTTAAATTAACACGGTAGAATTTTCTCTTGCTGAAGTGTGGCCTGATAGCGCTTTCCAACTATAGAATTTGGCTGACAAGATTCAGATGTCAAATTCAATGCCTACACTATCGTCGCGTTGTAGATAGCCTCGGCATAGGAGTCAGATCAGTTCCAGGACATTTCACTGAACAAACTATTTAAAATGGTGGAATGGAGTTTTGGTGGAGTGGAATGGGGAAACTCCAGTTACAAGACCAACATGGTGGTATCTGGCAGAAAAAAAAAAAAAAGAATAAAACTGGAAAGAGATAAGCAGGGGAAAGGAGAGAAAATCTCTTGTGTTAGCCTTTCTCTTCAAATTCAGGATGAAGACAAGGAAACTATATATTTTTAGCACTATACACGGTCAAGGGATTTTTCCAACATAGTAGCGTGTTTTTTACGTTTACGGACGGCATCTGGTAATAAAATTCTTTCAGTTGTGAGTAGCAGTGGTGGTGTTGAGCCTATTTCTTCTTTTGTGCCATCGTTTACGTTGGCTGCTTGCAAGCTATGAAGACATTAAAACTTTTCAGGGGGTGACAAATTTGACTAGCGTAGGTGAAAGGTAGTATCGTCAATCCCAATATTCCTCCTAGTCAGTGCCACTGCAGTACTATACAGCACGGTAATGGTGTCAAACAACGTAACTCCAGCAAATTTTCTTGGTTGTCATTTATGAACGCAGACACGCTACAATACCTATACTGCACCATAGGTGGGGACTAACGCGTTACAAAGTAGTGCGTTACTGGGAACGCGTTACATTCGAGTAGTGGAATATGGCAACGCATTACATTTGGGAGAAAAGTAATGAGTAACGTAACGTCGTTACATTTTTAACAACTAACGCGTAACGGCGTTATGCGTTACTGCGTGTTCGGGAACTTGAAAGCTTGAGCAAGGACCGGTGTCTGCAGAATCCAAGAAAATCCCCGATTTTTTCTATTCATCTTCAACAATGACAAGAAGGTCACATCAACACCCACGAAGAACGCAAAAGAAGGGTTGTTGATCTACCCTGGTTGAGGTGTCACCTTTTTTACCACCTCTGTTTTTCACTCCCTCTGGTATTTTTCGGACGAATGAGGCAAAAGCGGCAGAAAAATAGCCTCTACCCTCTGAACAGGTAACAAAGTACCAAGGAATTGGCTGTTGGGATTTGTACTGTATGAGATAAAAGGTCACCGTCTCTATCAATCTTGACAAGGAGCACTCACTGGTCATTAGGCGTCCTCTCAGCCCAACGGGCGAAGCTCACCGATGAAAATTTTGAACATCAACTACTTCTGCGTTTCAATCAATCGTACATGTAAGTTGTGTTCATACGTGACCCTTGTTTGTGCCCAACATTGCTTGTATTGATTTACGGAATGCACTTATGTGACTCAACCAAAAATGGTACATATTATAAGGACAACTGGTGAAGTAATGCAAAAGTGACGGCATTACTTATCAGAAGTAACAGCGTTAGTAACGCCTTACCTACTACCGCAACAGTAACGAATAACGTAACGCGTTACTTTTTGAAAAAGTAGTGAGTAACGGTAGTGCACTACAAAATAAAAGTAACTTCCCCACCTATGGACTGCACACACAAATAAGTGTAGACAACACATGACAAAAATTACCGCCATATACCATACAACAAGCATAGACATGTAAGCGACAAGGAGATCTGTGGAACTACCATCTGAATATTTTCATTTAACATCCTTCCACCCTGGAAACAACACGATGAGAAGGAATATGACAGGGAGGAGCAAAAGAGGAGGATCAGGCATGGAATGGGCTTTGGAGACTGAGAATCTGGTCTGAGGTTACGAAGTGTACTTCTGACATGCTGTAAAAGCTGTTAGTAAGAAATGTTCTGCCATGTTCCGAGAAGTTAATCAGGCCCTCCTCACGACGACACCGCATGGTGCCAACCGTGTGTCAGTAAAGCAGCTAATACCTTTGGACACACAGTGTATGGGGCCAGTTGGTACATATCCCTTGGCCAGGCGACAACAGAAGAAGGAACGAGATTGCGTCGTCGCTGTCTCGTTCCTTCTACTGTTGTCGCCTGGCCAAGGAATATCTTTGGAGGTGTGCACATCAAGTGATGGCACGTTCCAAACCAACAATACACAATTTTAAGTGAGTTTGTTTGCTTTGCTTCCGTGGGAGGGAATCTGAATTTTAAGCCAAGGTAACTAAAAAAGCAACTTAGCAGCAATCAGGCACAACACATGGTAACTCTGTGCAAGTGTACATGTAAAAGCGGGAGCCCGTATCTCCCATCTCCCGGCATTCGCTCCGTGGAAGCCTCTCAGTAAGCGGCTACCAGTATGCTTCACAGTGCTTGATGAAAGAGGCAGTTCAGCAGGAGGTGTGCATCAACTGCCATTTCCATCTCTGTAAAGCCGGCACTGGAATACAGGAAATGCTACAAGCAGCTTTTCAAAAGTCCTGTCTAAACTGATCGAAGTCATCCGAGTGGAACTCATGTTTCAAAAGTGGATGCCATTCCTAAACACTCATGGAGGAACAAGAAACGAGAGAGAGAGACAAACGGTGAGTACATGTTACTTGTCACCTGCTGCAATGAAGAGAATGTGTCACAGAAGTCACTTGCACTGACTGGTGTTTGGCCATCAGACAGATTACAGATAATGCAATGACAGTATACGGTATCAAACAATTCAGGAAAAAGGTGCTGAGGTAAGGTTCCCGAGTTGTTTGATTTCATTGATTCTTGGGTGTTTGGAGGCTTAAGTGTTCGTGTCTGTCCTTCAATGTAGCCTGCCTCAGCTAATTCCCGTTGTTTACAGTATATGGTATGTGCCAGGAAATCCTGAACTCTGCTTTGGCAATTGGATCGTACACAACGAGATGCGCTCGCACGTGAGTCTGTCACCACAAGCGAATTTTGGTGAAACATAATGTTCTGTTACACCACTGGAGAAGACGATATGATCTGTTACACCTGCACAGATCTCCTTAAAGAAGAATGAAAGGTCGCTGGTTCAATGATGTTGAAGAGATTCACGGAAACTCAGAGACAAATCAGGACTAAGTGACACCCAGAACTACTTTCGTCAGCGGCAGGAACGCTGGAAATGCGTGCAATTACAAGGACACTACTTCGAAGTAGGCAATATTTCGAAGCCAGTTAACAACACATTCGCTCTCCCTCAAACACACACAGCAGTCCCTCGCTTAAACTATCAGAATTCGTATTTTAGACGAGCGACGAAACAGCTGTGGATTTAAGCACAAGAACCCGCTATTCTATGGGTAAGAAAACGGCCTTCAGAGACGTTCACACAAGGGCAACAACAGCTGCGACCAATGCAGGAATGAATTCCGCCAAACCATATGCAGGAAAACCGCACCATAGCATACTGTGGATACTGTGTTGCTCCAAACTTCAGAACATAATTGTCCAGCGATGTTAAGCGGTGACTGTGTGTATAATATGTTAAATATCCTGTGCTGCGATATGCAGGTGTAGTGGGTAGTGAGTAACGCGAAACGAGTAGCTTTCGCTTTGAAGCGATGTCGTACAATTAGTATGTCGTATGACACAAATGCGCAGCATTCTCGTTTAAACAATTAAAATCTCAAGAACAGTCCATGAACAGTTGCGCAGTAAGCGTTAAAACATAGGGGTAATTCAGTGTTGGTGATTAAGCCTATCGCGATAGGTACCACGAAGAGCACGAACAGAAAGTTAGGTAGCCTCAGCAAGATTTGTCATGCACCGTAGTTTGTGGTGACAACTTGACAGAACTATGTGCTCCGCTATGGTGCAGCGCACACGTGAAAAAGATTCGGCATTTAGCTAACATACCTTGATGCTGGGAATCGTCCATGTTGATGTGACGTCTCCCACCAGCCGGATGTAAATACTGCGTAACTTCCTCTTTTCCGTCGTCTGCTGTTGCAGCGTTGCAGCACACCTGTTGGACATCGGCATTCACAAGACTAAAAAGAAGAGGAAAAAAAGAAAAGAAAAAGACTAACAATTCCTATGTCAGTCGGCGTCAAAGGCGTCAAACGATCTAATACGCCCTCACATTCGCATCTGTTAAGAAAATAGACGGATGGGGGAAATGTTGACCAAGTCCTGAGGCTACTGGGGTACAAAACCGTTATTTGTTTTTTACTTTCATCACAACAAAACAACATGATACGAAGCAACAACTACAACAAATCTAATGTTCTCAGTAGATCACATTAAAAAAAAAGAAAAGAAAGAGAACGCACTGCAAGGTTAGAAGTACATCCAAAACGGAACCCTGAGACTGAGGGGAGATTCGAAGACTGGAGGCATGTTGCGGGGGTAACGCTTTCGTATATGACAACATATATTCCATGTATTCCATGCAAACGGAAAGTGAAAACGGGATATATACTAAAGCGGAACTGATAGCTGCTTGCCTGCTTGTTCGTTAGACAGCAGGTTCGCAGGGACGCAGACAGCAAGACCAGGCCTGTCGTCCTTGGGAACTTTACACGGAAGAGAGGATTTCACCTCGTTTTCCCTCTCCCAAACGTATGGTTTCTATGGGGGGGTTTGAACCAGGGTTGCCGAGTTTTGCCACTCCGGAGTTGGAATGATTCCGGAATTATTCCAGATTTATCAGAGCCCGGAATGGAATTGGAATGGAATGACGGAAACTATCCTAGGAATGGAATGGAAATAGGCAGTTTTTCGCAGGAATGGAATTGGAATGGTCTGGGCGCCCCGGTGGCTGCTGGGCTAGCCAATACGGTTACCGGTCCATTTTCTTTTATTGATGGAATTAACGGAATGGAATGGGGTTGCCACGCCCATTGCCACGCCCATTATCACAAATCTCCATTCCTCGGAATGGAATCCCAGCCGAAAAAAAGGAAATGGTCCAGTTGGAATTTCTAATTGGTTCGAATGGGACCCAACAGGTCCCATGTCAAAACCTGTTGGATCGTTCAGTTCCAATTGGACTGTCCAGTTGGTAGTTGAGCACCAATTGGAAGGTCCATTTGGTTTCATGCACTCCAACAGGACACTCAATTGGACATCATGGGTCCAATTGGTAGTTCTGATAGGGAACTCCAGTTCCATTTGGTCTCTCGGTCTCCAACTGGTCCAATTGGCAACTGATTCCAATGTAGAGTTCTAAAGTAAGTGATGGTACTCAGTATTCCCAATACAGTTAGTCAGTGCATGTGTACCTAAACTATTAATGCTATCAATAAGCAACAGTAATTTATATTAACAGTATTTATTTTAAGGATTAGTTTGTCCCCCGGAGAGCGAGATTTTTCGGTATAAATAGCAGAAAATGCGTAAATTAGGTTTCATAGCCACAGCTGGATAGAATATAAAATGATAGCTGCAAAGAAAGTTCGTGGTTCTACATCGCACGAGTAAAGCTTTCGCTGTCTTCACTTCAGTTTGAAACCGAAACTTTGATGCTCTCATCGTCATGTCTGACAGTCTGACGCAGCGCATCGGCATCACCCCACCAAACAACGAGAGCAGAACTGGACGAAGTCACAGTGGTGATTGTTGAATGCGAACTTAACTAAATTGACGCGGCTAGGACGTGCAGGCGTGCAGGCATCCAGGTGCCTGGGTGCCTGCGCTGTCCACCCGATAGACCAGTTTCCGCGGGTGACGTCACATGGCCGGTGTGGGCAAAACAAATTAACAGAGAGTCCGGGACAATGAGAATAATTTGACACAGTTTGCCAGAAATTACGATTCGACAACACCTGAATCAATCTGCAATTACATACAGCAATCGGGAGTCGCGTTCGTGTGGTTGCCCACACAACAATGGCGTCTTTTGTTCGTAAACGGGGGTAGCCAACAGTATCATCATCATCATCATCATGTTTGAACTTTGAACAAGTTTCCGTTGGCGTCGGACGCGTAGCGCGCGTAGATTGTGCAACCGTGCAGCTCCGTGAATGAAGCGTTTCTTCGGGTTTTGTAAACCGTGTAAGAACGCGAACATAATTGTATCTGTGTCGTGAGCTGCTGTGTTATGCGTAGACTTTTCTCTTCGCACCCGTGCACCAGCTGTGTTACGAGAAAGGACAAGCGGCCCGTGTATGACAGTTGTGAATTTCCTGAACTCTCAAATGCGAACTAAGGTGGGTGATAGTAACTCGATAGATATGTATGTTTATCTGAACCTCCCTTATGACGTGTCATCGCCTTGCGTCAGATAGCTAATAGCTTTTTAATAAAAAAACTTGTATTGTTTTTGTTTGGAAATGACCATTTGTAAAGTACTTCGTTCTGAGCAGTTCTAGTCAACAAGACTAGTCCGAACGTACAATAAACAAGTTGTTACCTCCTGCATATGTTCGTGTGTGATATTCTCTGATGAAACCGTAGCTGCATGTAGCCCTATGTGGCAGACCCGCAGGGCTACTTGTTTCCAATTGGAGACCCTACTGAGTCCACCTGGACCATTTGGATAGAGTTGGTTAGCTACTATGGGACCAATTGGTAAGCCTGAGCTTGCCAGTTCTTTGTAATGGGGGGACCGGGGGGGACCAATTGTTTTCAACTGGTTTCAGTCCAATGGGTGACAAAAACACTTCGACTGGGAAGTTCCGCAACCCTGGTTTGAACGAACACCACATAAATAGAGAAAGCCTGCTTAATCGTCGATGTGACGTAACAACTAATACCCTAATAATAATAATAATAATAGTGTTTTCAATGCCGGTAGCCAATCACGAACCAGCTTTCAGCGGTCGTAGCCATGGAGACGAACCACCGTCGTCTGCGAGCAGTGATGGAACGTCTTCGCGTACTAAACGGGAAAAACTTTAAAATAAACCTCCAAACGGTCCCATATCTTTCTCATGACTGATTTTCTGGAAAGCGTGTTGCACTTTTTGTCTACATATTCATGTCTACAGGTTCCAGTTCGCTGCAATCATTTCAGAGTTCCTGAATTCGCAGTACGGCGAATTGCAATAGCAGACGGATTCTGACTATACAGGGTTTTTGCTCTAACGTGTGCAGAAATTATATTTAAAGCGAGCCATAAAAGAAAAGTAAGTGGTACTTTTCTGCTATTTGAGTAAGAAACAGGTACTGCTTCACTAGTAGCACCTGTTTCTTAGTCAAGTAGCTGAAGAGTAGCACTCGTTTGTCTTTTATCACTCGCTTTAAATAAAATTTCTGGACACGTACGAGCAAACACCCTGTATATGTCCACTTTTTTTAAAAATTCCGTGTTAACGCCGCGAAGCAACTGTGGCTATGAGCGGTGTACAGATGTGGACAGAGAGAGGACAGCAGGAAGGAGCGAGGGACAGGGGGGTCAGTATACGTCCTGGGCAGACTTCAAACTGTGCCGACATTCGTCTGAAAAGTCTGCCGGAAAACCCCAGTGTATATGTCCACGTTGCGAAGGAAGGAGAGGAGGCAATATGAAGGCCTTCTGTATCTAGGCGGCGTTGGTTTGAACCCACAAAATCCCCATGCTGCACCGCTGGTCGGCTCTCTGGCCCACCCACCATAACGTAACCAAGGAGTCTGGCGGCGGATTTCTGGCACATAGGACTACTCAGAGTTAGCGCTGCGAAGCGGCTATGAGCGGTGTACAGACTTACTTGGGGAGGGAGGGCTCCCACTTACTATTATATTACTAATGCATGCTTCCAGATTTCCTGTATCAAGCATAGTAGTGCATGAAAGTTCCTTTGCACCTCTCCATTAGTAAGTTCGCAAATAAACTCCCAGGTAAGATCCCAATTACACTTATGGGCTCTAAAGTAGAAGCTTTACAAGTAATGCCAAGGATACAGTTAAATCATTACACATGTTGAAGATGCTAAAGAAAAACCTTATGCTGCATACTACTGGAAATGTCTCAAATTACTTTTGGACAGTCGCTTGTGCAGCAACCCCAGTGGTGAACCCCTGTAAGCAGGACTGGACTCTGTCCTCAGTTCTACAGATGTAATAAGTGCAGATTACATTGAATCATGGGTCAGGTGTTTTTTTATTCAGCTGTGTAATTGTCTATCAGAATAATTTACTTACATATGAAGGCTAATGGCAAAACCAAAGCAATTTTGCAACAAACCAGCATTTGATGGAATTATGGAGAACAACCTGGAGAACAAATGCATGACTGTACAGAAACCTGACCCTCAGAAGTATCAGACGGCTTCTGTATTGCATGGACAGCAGCACTACACAAAATTGCACTTTCAAAAAGTATACAAGGTCACTCCTTCCACTACAAAATAAAACAAAGAGTCCCATTGAGTATTGCCTTGAGGTGCTGCAGCTACCACAAGTTATATTCGTGTTCAAAGTAACTAACCTTTGTATTATCAAACCAATGCCTCCCCACCCTACCTGTACCCACGTGATGCGCTCAATGCACACAATTTGCCATCAGTTCAGGCATCCGAAAGTATACGCAACAGCTTTGCAAGAACAGTTTTTATTTTAAAAAATCCTATTCACACTTTGCAGGTTTCAATGCAGTATTCAACTTTTGTGATCACATAAAAGCATAGATACACCCCAATGAAGAGCACAGAAAAGGTACACCACTGTGTGGGAAAAAGAACAACTGTCACCAACATTTCTCCTGCTAATGTGAAGCAATTCCTAGCTATGTACACGATGTAAGAAATATATATATATATATAATATATATGTATATGTACTCTTCCTCCACAAAATCTGAAGACTTCTTGAAATGGCTTATCCCCCCCGACTCACCACCAATTACACAAATTAGTTTTCCCAGGAACACGCAAAAGAAAAATAACTTCCACAAAGGCTCAACTTGCATCACTATGTAGTAGTATTTTGCTTGCTTGCTTAACTTAGCTGCATACCTGCAGACACTTCAAGAACCTATAACACACTCGTATACATACGTCATTCACACCTCTATGTACAGAAAGGTTAAAAAACAGTTTGAAGTGCCAACACCTAGCATCAGCTAGCCAACTAGCCGTCCAAAACAACCCTGACTAGCTCGATGGTTCAAAGCTGCACCGGAGCCCCGAACACATGCCGAACCAGACGACAATGAAGAGGAAAAAAAAAATTTTAACGTTGCAAGCAGTGCACTCTGGTTATGGTTGGTGAAGTGAATACGACACATCACAGTTAAAACGACTGCATCGAACATTGCGAGGGTAATTCAGAACTCTAGGCACAGTTTCAAACGTGGCAGCATGCACCTACAACATGGGTTGATAAGAGCTGTCACGAAGTTAAGTAACACTAAAGAACACGCATGTTCATAAACAATCCAATATCATATATTGGCATTCCTTCACTGCTAAATTTTTATACACAGTCTCCAAACCAAAGCATCTTTTTCCTACTCCAAGGAATGTCTACTGCCAGGTCTTTTCACAGAGCACCGTTAATTTCACTTGCCCTCTAAAGCAGGGCAAGGGACGTCAACACCTGAATGGGGAAGCCGAGCAATGGATAACAAAATGCGAGCAGACAAAGAAAAAGAAAAGAAAAAACTAATGCAAGACATTTGCACACATTCAACATGCTAACCTACGCTTCAGTCACTTGTGTTGAAAACAACTCGTAGGGGGAGAAAAAAGAGAAAAGTCAGCTCCATCGTCACGAAGATGAGGCACTTCGACAGGAATCAATTTTGTCATTGGTTCCCCCCCCGCCCCCCCAAACCTCCACTTTCCAGGGTATTATGTACATTGATCGTGCATACAGATAGGCATGCAGCGGTAAAAATGAAGTGTGGTCTGACTCAATTTTTTTTAAAGACAGGAGTTGGGAGACTCCAAGGAAAAAAAAAAAAAAAAATTGCCCAGAGAATAAATACACTCAGAGGAAATTCTGTTGAGACGGCATTTCACGCAACTATGACAGGCTGAGAAAAAGGCAGCAGGCATTGGCGACACCAGTCTCCTCGTGCGTTGGCAAGATCGAAGAACCCCACCGAAAAATGTTCCCGCAGCCTGCGAAACTAAAATCACACTTAAAAAGTCACTTAAGATCAAATGTAGCATGCATGCACACACACGCACACCACACACATCCTTGTTCACCAGAACAGGCCTGCTTGCTTTCAATACCTCGCTGTCAGTTGAGAGGCACCACACAGATCTCTGGGTTCACGATGGCATTGTTTTTCCACCTCTTCTGCCCACAGCCACTTGGGAGCAGCAGCAGAACTCCTCAAGCCCAAACACTGCTGCCTGCACGTGTTCAAAAAAATTTTGCTCCCACCAGTCAGGTGGGACCCAACTCCTGTCGCACCTGGAGGGTCTGTTTAAACAATTTTTCTTCCTTCCCTAAAAGTTCCTCTCTGCTCAAATGGCCTCGGCCGAGTGCACCACCTAACACAGTCTTTGGTACAGAGAAAACTGCCCAGAGACGAAAGACCCCATAAAACCCACACATGGGATAGCTAGAGCCACAAGAGTCGCTGCTGCTGTTGTGGCTGGACCTGACTAGCCTCACCGTGGTGCCTGCGTGAAGGTGTCAAGTCGCCTATAGAACAAGAGATATGGCAGCAGGGAAGTTTCAAACCGCAGGAGGTCATTTGGGGCAATGGGGGTCACAGACTCATCATCGCAGCGAAGCCACAAGCGACCGGCAGGATGGTATGCATCGGTGACGTAGTGTCCTTTGTCTGTGCGCTCACCACTATGGCTCAACACTGAAGGGAAGAAACAATTTGCAAATACAAGCACTGTTAAAAAGAATTCGAGCAATAATATATAAGGTACAGTCAGAAAATAACTGGAAATGAGAGCGTGTGCTGCCAACTAGTGAGTATCATGGTAGGTAATTTGGCATCCACCACTGAGAAGGCCATTGTGTGTTGAGTGTCAAGCATGGAAGGTCTGAGTTTTGCACTGTGCTAGGGGGAGATTTTTGTATGCAGAAGGTTAAAGTCACTGAGATTTATCGACGGATGTTTATGATCTGTGGTGAGGAGTGTGTGTCACGAAGCCAAATGTACGAGTAGGAAGCAAAATTCAACCATGGCCTCATTCACTTTAAGATGCTCCTCAGCCTGGACGTACAGCTAGCGTTTAATTCAGACACAGTTGAAGCCGTTGCGAACCCGACCCGGGAGATTGGATGTGTTACTGACAGTAACACACCGAATGCGGGTGAATCACACCTGATGCAGGCGAATCGATGTGTTACTGTCGCATACAGTAGCTTACTGTATGCGACAGTAACACATCGATTCACCTGCATCAGGTATTCAATGGTTTAAACCGCGCAAAGACTCATGAGGCTAGCAGTACGGCCAGGCCCGTGAGCGCCTTCAAGGCATGTGACGCTGTTTCGCAATTTTACATAACACTCGCACACATGGCTTTGTGACGTGATTTTTACCAAATTACTAACATCCCCCGATGAATCTCAAACCCTGCTGCATGCAACAATTGCACCACTGCACGCAGTTCAACTTTGGTGCAACCACAGACTTGTCATGTTTGACGCTCGACAGACAATAGACTTCTCAGCAGCAGGCACAAAACTACCTACTAATGGTGAGTTCGCACGGCCATTTCCCGGCAGCTTTGCCAGATTCTGAGCAATTGCATTCTCTAGGTCACAATGTGGCAATCGTGTGCGTTCTTGTGGCGCTTTCGTAGCTCGAGGAATTCTCCCGCTAGCACTTTCGCTTGCCCAGCCTCCATACAGGTATCATCGCACCGGCATTGCAAGGGCAACGCCACCTAGACACAGAAGGCCTGCTCATTGCCTCCTCTCCCTCCTTGGACATTGGACATCCCTCCCTACGTGGACATTAAGTCAGAATTCATCTGCTACTGTGATTCATCGTTCTGCGACTTCAAGAACCCGCATATGAATGCAGTTCACTTGGAACCTGGAGACCTAAATATTTAGACAAAAAGTGCAAGAAAACCAGTTCGGAGAAACATTGAACTTTTTCACGCTTTATTTCCAAGTTTTCCCATTTAGTACGCGGGGACATTCAATCACAGCTCGCAGACAACGGTGGTTCGTCTTCATGGCCACGACCGCTGAAAGCACGTTCGTGATTGGCTGCCACCGTTGAAAACGCGGTCCTGATTTGCTGACTCTTAATTGTTACATCACGACAACGAGTAAGCAGGCTTTCTCTATCTAGGTGGTGCTGGCAAGGGCCCCTATGCCGAAGTTACCATGGGTTAGCAGACGACGGAACACAAGCGACAGCCCTGAGCATGATCCAAGCGACTAAAACCGCTAGCTTCTGGGCACCCATGTTCGGGTGATAGCTGATACGCTAGCTGGCAGCGCACTCTCTCCTTGAGAACTGCATACGGCACCACTTTCGTAGTGAACATCTAACACTTTTCTGGTTATTTTCTGGCTGTGCCTCGTGCACTGAAGTCTGACAGTTATCAAGTTTCTCACGGTAAGCATTATGAAACTCTTGACATTGCAAAACTTAAAAATAATGTTTCCATGTGAGCCTTATTTGTACATTCCATGCAAATCTGCGGCAGAGAGACACTCCCGTAAGGCCTCACTGCTGCTCACGCAGCAGCAGACTTTCTTTCAAGGGAAAGTTTGCTCCCCAAAGTAAATCAAATAAACATGTCTGTCAGGAGCATTTGACTACTGTACAACCAACACTCTTGAGAGCCCTTTCGCTCGAAATCGACGTCCAGTAGACTCAGTAATTGAACACTCCCGCTAAATTCAAACAGATTACTAATTTTTGTTTAGCCCACTATGATTTCAATGTACCGAAAATCCCCTTCATTCAGAAGGCGCTTTTGCATTGATACCTGTCCAAGCAATTTCTAGCCTACCCGGCCCGGCCCGCCCCAGTGAAGTGGACTGCAAAAGTTGGCAGTGACTATCAAAAAGTAGGGTTCAATTCCGATCTAGGCCCGGCAATGTACGGGCTCGGGCCCATTGATGTGAAACTCGAGCTTGGTCCAGGCCCCTTCCCGGCCCGGCCTCTAGAGTGAACCATGCCTTTAAGTTGTCATCACAGAATAAGAAGCAAAATGAGGCCCACCTGCAAAGAGCTGATAGCTACGTCGCTTCGCATTCGTGGTGCGTTCCTTGGAGAGTAACCCTGTGGGGAACAAAAGCAGGAGTGATGGCGGCAAAAGATAGAAAACGAAACTCTAGCCGAGACAGCACACATTACTCACTGCGGTCCAAATCCAGCTTCTGCGGGATGGAAATGCTATTCATAAGCTTCTTGCAGCCTCCGTTCTTATCATACACAAAGCGTTTCAGGTGCAAAATGAGCACCTGCGGAAGCTTCTCGAGGGTAGTGCGACGCTGTGCTTCCATCTAGTAGAAAGAGCAAGTGCAATGCGGAATTTTTATGAATTACAATGTTTCTGTGCACGCCACTCTAGTCCAGCAGGATAAAACGCTCAATTTTATTGGGGAATCCAGTGACAGCGACAGTTCGGAATGCTGAGAAGAGCACTGAGCGCTGCACAAATTTTGGCCTATGGCCTAGGGGTTGCACGTCCTATACAGGAAGAGCACTTGAAACGTGCACAGCAAAGCACAGCACTTGGTGTTGGATCAAATCGGAACACTGTGGACTTCAGCACATAGTACTGTAACACGTGGCCATGCAATGCTGTGCTACATGGGCCACTGAGTGGTAGACAATGCTTTCTGATGCAAATGCTTGGGGACCAGCAAGAAGCTACCAAAGGGTCAGGCTGAGCTACACGATGCTCTTACAGGGGTGGACTTGAATCGTTTGGAAGTATTGTCCAAGCTCAACTTCCGCGGAGCCGAAAGAGCCACTAATCATAAAAGTACGGTGGGTGTAAACTGGACCAGAAGCTATCAGGTACCGAGGCAGCCAGCCACTCACAGAACAAACGCTTTGTTCTACTTTAGCTATTCACACACATATTCACACGGTCTCCCCTTCCCACTTTCACCCTGTTGAAAGGGTCACCCCCTCTCCCACATGAGCTCTAATCCAGAAATCATTTAGATTTATTTTTCTATTTTGTTTCATTCTTTGCTTCTGCCTGAACCACTTAACACTATGTTAGCAAATGAAACATACAAATATTATAACTAGACATTTTTGCTAAGGGAAGGTGCCGTGTAAAACTCAGCAGGCAACCCAACAAAAGAGGGTATGCTTGACATCCAAAATTCTCATCCCCTTCCATTGCTTGGAAGGAGTCTCAGAAGGTCACACAGGGATTAAGCACTAGCTTTCCCAGGTCTGATTATCATACCTCTTGGTTGCTTTTGGCACTCCAGTAATCCTGCACACACTCCTCAGCTGCTAGGTGAGCCAAAGCATCTTCCACCGATGCAAATCTGTCCTAGAGCATGAATATTGAGAGTCAGCATTCCCAGCCTCGTGTCTTCGGGTTATACCCGATGAAACCCTGTTTTTACCCTCTATTTTCAAAACTAGAAAAACCTGAAAACAGAGGGGTCTACAGATGCATAGGGAGCTCACCTGGATATCCAGTTGAAGCGTAAAGAATGGCTGGAGGGAAGCAGATGATTCGCCATCTGCAGTCACACACGACCGCATTACGCCACCAAAGATCTCTCGAACTGGGGAAGCCAAGGATTCCGCCTGCCCACAAGGACACATTAGCGGCAAGGCCCAAAAATCCGAATTCTATATAGCGCAGGCAACCTAAAAGAAAAGGCGTGAACTTACTGTACGAGTTACCATGTTCTTGTTGCGGTGACCCATAGTGCGCCATGCTCCACCTTCAGAGTCCTCCTCAAGCTCTTTCCTATGGTGGTCACCATCGGGACTGCCGTTGCACTGTCCATTAACTCCATTTTGCACAGTCCGCATCAAGGCCACCATCTCATCGTGCAACCCATTCAACACGAAGCTTAGGAACTCCTCAGCATCTTCCTGCTTGCCCTGCAGGTTTCACAAGCTAGTGTGTAATCTCATTTACCATCGTAGTTATCATATTCACAAAGATTAAACAAAATGAGCATGAATGCCAAATGCTTAGGTTGAGGCACCCTTAAATGCCTTTCAGCACCAGTGATGGATGACCAAAGCCATAAAAATACCCCAGTGCAGGATGACGTCATGCAGGAATGCAGAGATAATGGGCAATGTAGAGTAAAGTGACACTCATTTGGTTACCGGAATGAACATGTGACGGGCAGATAGACAAACATCAAAGTCCTAAAGCTTTACAATGCTGTTGAGTATCATAGCAAAGAGACACTGAACATTCTTTTGGTTGTATTGCTTGGTTAAGGTGGACTCACTTCTTAAGAAAGCCTATACGCTCTGCAAGTAGATTTCTGTGCAGCAGAAGAGGGCAAGGGTGTAAAATGATGTGCGCGGTGGCTGCCGCACATCCATTCACCAAGGCCGTTGTCGACTCCATGTGCGAACCACAGAAAGATAAACAGTAGGAACCCCGCCATACGTTTCGTGTGTTTTCAGTTTTGTTAAGCGATACAGAGTTAAATACCTGCCGTATTTATGACTGTACTTTGCGCATTTGGATGTAATGTCACTGTTTTTACTTCCGAAGCACACGGCTGCATCGACGATGGGAGAACTACGGGTTTTCCTGCCCATTTTAGTCCAAGTACCATCTGAAATAATTCAGGCATCATTCAGTTTAATCCGGGTGCCATCTGGAATGATCCAGGTGATATTCAATTTCATCTCAAGTGCCATCTGAATTAATCCATGGTGTTTTTAAGCACTATAACCATGTATTCACACCAGAGGCATCCCCGTAGAGCATTCTATTGAAAGGAAAAGTAAAAAAAAAAAAAAAAACTGCTGATAGACTGAAGTTCTACCGTGTCTTATGTTGAACACTCGCACGACGTCGAGATATTGGGTGTTGGAGAGGGAGTATAGCAAACAACGCCACTGGTGCTGTCATCTGCTACAGAATACCTTCTGACTTAACTGCAAGATATTCCGCGTGGTTAGGAGAGCACGAAAAGGCATGGCTCACATAGCACACGACACCATTGGTCCTGTCATCTGCTACGGAATATCTTGTGACTAAGCTGCAGGATGTCAAACCAAAGGATGTCAAAGTCACAAGATATTCCTTAGCAGACGACATGACTAGTGGTGTCTCGTCTGGTATACTTCCGCTCCAACTCCCGATATCTCGGCGCGGTGCGAATGCTCAGCATAAGACGCAGCAGAACTGAAGTCCCGTCAGCAGCTTTTTACTTTTCCTTCCACATCATGTCTGTAGATTCTGCGGGGATGTCTCGTGTGAATACGCGGTTACAGTGCTTAAAAACACCACAGATTAATTCAGATGGTGCCTGGACTAATTCAGATGGCACTTGGAACCAAAATGGATGGGAAAACTTGTAGATTGACTGTAGCTGCTGCTGGCGGGTTTAAATGGCATTCTACGTCTAGGGGAGTGTGTGTGTTGTGCTGTGTTTTATGGTGGCTACAGAAACAGTTCAAACACTGTGCACTACCAAGGCTCTGCCTTCGTGGCGGAAGCGAAGAGCACCCCGGTGGGTCACAGTTTAATGCACTGTTTTGAATGGCCTCATAGAAGTTCTAACGTCTAATAACAGTGGAGTCAGTTTACCAGGAACGAGTCTCATCATTGTCCATTTGGGTGCCACTGCCACAGTATCAGGCTCCTGTTTCCGCACATTGTAAGATGCAAGTTTGTACGCGTACTGAAGCACGGTTATCTTTTCTAGTCATTCACGGCAATTTAGAGCATTGTAGCTGCCATATGACTACGTTTGCCACTTCTATGAGGACACTCGCAGGTCGCCCCAGATAGTTGTCTACTCCACGAGACCGTAATCTGAACACAATAGGAAAATGTTTTGTAGAATGCTCACGAATTAATGAACTTATAGCCGAATATAGTTCAAACTTCAGCAAACATATTGAGTTAAACTTCCGTTTGTCTTTCGTGGATAAACCAAGATCATCACCAATAAAAAGTGGAACCTCTAAGATAGAAATCAGAGCTGTTTTAGCCCTCCCGAAGGCACTGTCTGCAACGCTCCTTTGTTGAGCTTTATGAAGCGTGCACATGGTTCCTCCGGCCAATCACGAGCGTCCTAGAAACGTTAGCATGACGTCATGCGCATTGACCTTGCTGACTTGGAGAGCGCACGGGGAATTTTTGTTCGTAGGGTTCTCGCAAAACTAATTTCTTCATGAAACTGGTACAGGCGTGTTCCCCTCGAGTTTATCTAAGGAATGACACATTTTGGAAGGCCTGACGTGATCCACCGATTTTTGGTGAAGTGTAAAATTTTCCATACATTGGAGTCTATGGGAGATGCCACAAAATCGCTTCTCTCGGCACGCACGGCCACGACATTTGGGCCAAAATGATGTCATTCCCTACAGTAATAGTCTAGGAATTGATTGCAATCAACGAATTCGACAAACTTACTGCAGCTTTCCAGATCCCTGCCTATGAAAATAATGACTGTCATTTGCTAGCATGTTCTGCACGCTGGTGCCGATTACATTACTTCCTTAGAGCACAGAAGGAAAGCAAAACGAAAAAAATTTCCAATGGCGCCGCCAACCCTCCCCGGAAGCGAACGTTAACAAGATCGCACGAGTTCGTCTTAAGAGTTCCCAGATCAATGAAATCGCATATGCTCTCACACCCAGATTTAAGGAGGGGTTCAAATGGTTAAGAAAAGCATGCACTCAGCTACCCTGCTTTAAAGGGATGGTCGCATCCGTTCCAGTCATTTCAAAACTAGTGTCATCTATTTGTTGTGGATCACTGACCACTGTATAGAAATCCCAAGCGAAATAATGGCATAGTTTGACTGGTATTCGATGGAATACACGACAAGAGCAGGCGACGGACGCTGAGAGTATGCCGGAATTCCCTTTCTCGAAAAACGAGAAAAGGTCACTCCCTAAGAACCAATGAAGGGGCGGCCTTGAGACAAGGAATGCTGCGGCCGTGCAGGAGTCTCAGAGTTACAGGGTGTCGTCCAGACACCCTTCCTTCTCTCAAGTGCCTCCCTTTCACTCCTGTGCTTAGGGAATGACGTCACGCCGCCGGAGCTTCTGCAGCCCCAGAAGCAGTGCTGATTTTAAAATTGGTTTATCTAACATCTAAGCACTTTTCGGAAGAAAAAAATTAGCGAAATAGATTGTAGGCCGATGCTGAAGATAGTGGTATCTGTTTCATAGAAGAGTTTCCAGATGCGACAGTCCCTTTACGAAACCCAAACAATGGCATTCTTGTGCTATATTTTCTTTGATTGAATGGACATAAATTGCACCAGAGCACTGCAAGCGGAAAAACCAGCCTGAAGTTTTTGACAATACAGACTGTCACGTGGTCTCAACAACGGAGACGAGAGAGGAATACCCTAGCAATGACCACATGTTTGAGGAGGAGTTCCCTTATTTGGTCGGTCACACGGTACCTGTTCTGTTCACTTCTGGTCACACACATAGCTGTAGTCTTTGAAGACAAGCAATGGTGCTAGACAAACCCATGGCAAACCACCATGATGAGCAGTACTCAAGGCACTTCTTTCCGCAGTAGAAGATCCACGGACTACTGAAACTGGGCTTCAGGAAGCATGTGTGGGAGGACGCTCCCTCAAGTGCAGAATTCATAATGCTCGAGTGAGATATTGCTTCCGAGAGTGACCACTGGCTTGCCTCTCAGCACTACTATTGGTCTACCTGTACTTGACATCAAATAAAGTACAACGGACGACGGACATTTAATAAGAGCACCACTTGTACCACCGTTTATTAACTTATCGAGCCCATAGCATGGTAGTGAAACTTCCTACAATTTACATGCCCCGAGAAAATATATACAGTCGAAGCTCAATATAATGAAATTCACATGGAGCGACATTTCGCTTGTATTAAATACTTCATTGCACAGAAATTGATGAAATGCGCTTACATTTATGTCATGAATTGTGAAGAGACAAGCAACATAAATGCGTACATGCAGAATCTCCATCATACTATTAGATACTGTCTTTTATTGCTTTTTTGTGATTAGTGCTTTTTTTTAAATAGGTGCCAAAGTGCTTAAACAGGTATTTTACTTGTGGCTTTGTGTTGATTTAAAAATTTTCGCGACGAAAAAAGTTAACCGCAGAGGACACGCTTCGCCGCACTACATCACAGAACGCTAGTGTCTCCCTGTGACAGAATGTGAATTCTTTTTCGCCTGCATTCCTTGCACCCGGTGCAATAGTGTCTGCCCTTGCAGTGCTTCGGTGACCAGAGCTGTATAAAGGTGACTCACAAAGTGTAATTAGGTTACAGTTACATGGCTTTAACAGTAAATAAGTTACAGAAAGTTTGACTGAAATGTAACTCAGTTACAGTTACTCGTGAAATGACATTGACTTGCTTCTGGTTACTCATGTTCCAGATGACCACATGTAAAACTTTGGAAAACAGTCCATCAAACATAGTACTTGTTGAAAATAAACCTCTGAAACAGCCCACATATTCACTCGCTTGGTAGACAAGCTGATAATGCTGATAAATTTGTTCTTAACAGCAGAACATTTTGTAAGTTCTCGATAGAGTCACTCTAACGCACCATCCTAGTACCTAACACTCGCATGGATATTCCAGTCAACGAACTCAACCTCCAAGCGGTAGTTTCTTTATGGTTGGGCTGAAACACACACAATATCTCTGGCATGCGTATCACCTGCATCAGCTCAGAGTACGTAACTCCCAGTGGTAAATGACTCGAGCGAAATGCTTTCTAGGATGTCATATTTCTGGATGCTTACATGACAATTCTATGTCACTCTATGGTGCTATAAAATAAAGAAAATTGCTTTCTTCTTAGTTCATCACAAGGGTGCAACATTTGTGCTAACCTTTGCTTTAGTGGTCAGACGAGAACAAAGGTTGACACACATGCTCACAGAAGCAGTCTTAAAGGGGCACTAAAGTGCAAAAATTTCTCTTCGCGACATGAAAGATTCCGTCAGCATGACAATAACGCAAAAGGAATGAGATTCACCCAGAAAGAATGAAGTCACTGAAAAGGTTAGCCAGCTGTAGGACTCGAATCCACATCTTCTGGATTGCCGGTCCAGGGCTCTCGTTCCAGGGCATTGTTAATTTCTTAGGCAATTTGAGGCTTTGTATGTATATTTGTCCTTTCTATGTTGTTCCAGCCTCAGAACATCATTTCTCTATTGTTCTGAGATCCACCCGTTGCAGTTTGTAATTAAAACGTGGATAAAGTTGCCAATTTGGAAGTTCCCCTTTCCTTCCTCTCGTTTGGCACAAAACGTCAAGGGTACGTCACCCCCAGCGGACCCAACTGTCCAAAGAAATATATTGCGGGAACTGCCCCTTCCCGCATTTCTTTGTCCAATCAACGCGGTACACCGTGTATTCACGCGAGCGGCATATCCCGTAGAAACGGAAGACCAGAAAAGCATCCGCTTTCTGAGCTCGAGTGCTCAACGTCCACTGTTTACGTACACTGCTAACCGCGGGGAATATTCTGCGACACAGCCACAAGATATTCTGTAGCAGACGACGTGGAAGACGCCGACGGTGTCGTCTCCTAACGCCACTCCCGTTATTCTGCACCGTGTGAATGCTCAACATAACATGGGACAGAACTTCATCTCTGTGAGCGGTGTTTTCTCTTTTTCTTCCACTAGAATCTTCCGTAAGGATGTCGCTCGTGTGAATACAGACAAGGGAAGCTCCGACTTTGGAGACTTGACGGGTAGGGGTACACCTCGTCGGGAAGCATATCACACGTATACTCTGTAGTAGCGGTGGCAACTGTCGCTAATACTGCCACACAAGGTAAAGAAACAAATTCCGCGCATCAACACGATCAAACTCACAAAACATAGCCAACGCTCCCAAAACGAAACTTACGAAATAGAGGCTACACATTTACCACAGAAACCCTACCAACTGTGAGCGGAGCAGTATTGATCAGATTGCAGATGTGCGCGCAACAGAAGCTAGAACAGTGCTGGGACAGTTATAACAACACCGTTATGTGATTATGAAGTCCACCTCTTGTATTGTACGTTCCACAATGACACTCCAGACAAAAGATAGTTTCTAGTGAGAATTCTTGAAGAAGAAAAAAAAAAAGACATTTTCTTTAGGGCTTGACGTTCTAGGGTTATACCCAATTACACCCCATATTTAACCCCCCCCCCCCCCGATTCAAATTAGGAAAAACAGGGTTTAACCCGATATTTCCCCGAAAACTGCTAGACCAGGGTGATCTGAAGTCCTCACAACTATACACAGAACTTTGCAAACAGTGTTGTAAATGCTAAATATGCTCAAACTGTCAAAACAGAGACCCTGCTGCCTCTCATATGCATGGACTGTGTCTATTGATGTGCCGTGTGTGTTATGCCCAGTAAACTGACGATTTACACCGGATTCAACCAGAATTGGGTTGAATCAGGTGCAGTTCAACCCGATTACACCCGAATTATGGAAGCAAAATAGTGTATAACCCCATATTTACCCCTCGATTTTGCTGAAAAATAAAACCCCAAAAAATCAGGCCCTAACCTTCTTGGCAGAGGCGACATTTTGCCATTATGACGTATCCATTCATCATTTTGACGTGAAACTCCTCATTGCACACACCTCACAATCAGCGCACATCAGGAAATCGCGCACACTTGTTATTCTTCCTGTGTTGCATTGAGTGTGTATTCGAAACAATCAGAATTGAGTTCCTGAATATACCTGCTTGCAGTAGCCTACGAGACCCTCAAACATCAAACCCTTTAAGAACATGATTTAACACGGACAACCACGGCTATTTCCTGCTGTAAAACATTTTGAAATTACAAAAAGCTGCACATGAAATTCAGAATATTCACTTTCCCAAGGCCAGAGATTTGTAGGATATTCAGGGGACTGCTATAAAATCCATGAACAGAAGCCACAAGCACAAAACACAAACTTCATGTACAAAAGTTATGGCACCTCACAGCTAAGGTCTGCATACAACACGACGGAAAGTAACCCTTCTGAGGCTGGAATACAATCAAACACGAAATATGGCAGTCATCGAAAAAGCCACTTGAATGGATACCAAGAGGTGCGTGCTGAACTCCTATCGTTGTCTGGCTTTTTTTGATGACTGCCATATTTCAACCTTGCACGTAACTAGAGCCTTGTGTTCGAGGGTTATACCCTGGTAATGCAATTTTTACCCCTTGCCAAACTACCACTGATACCTAGGGTGAAACCCACATCAAAGTTCAGCAACCAACATTGGCACTGCATAACACAAAACCCTGCACATTCAGAAGTCACACGGCATCTCACGTTCATTTGAAATGCGAGAGGTGCCCCTTTTTTTCTTTTCACCCCGATATGTGTTTTATTTCATTTTATAGCTCATGAAATAAAACTAGTTTTTTTTTGTCTAAATTTAAAAACAAACAAAAAGGGTCTACATATAACATGCACTATTTCACATGCATACAACCTCAGGCTCAAGAAAGCAATTCAACATGGCCACACACCCCTATGCCTAGATATTACTAACCTTTTTGCAGTCCGGCTTGATTTTGATCAAGAAGTTGCGGAAAGCCTCTGGGCTGTACGTTGGCCCAATCACCACTTCATCCTTCTTTTTGCCAGAACCAGTGGTGAGGGGTGTTGAGTATGAATGCAGGAAGTGTAGCCTGGCAGAGATTAAGTTGTACTTCTCAAACCTCTGACAGAGACGGCTATTACCATAGTTAACACTTACAGGCACTCAATGAGGGGTGCACGAGATGAGACCCTTTGCATGCCTGGTAGGAGCGGAAGGTTGTAGATCAAATTGTAAAATGCAGGACATGCCAGCAAGGCCTGCAAGTTCTGCAGTTCGAAAGGAAGATTAAGGAAGACACTACATAATAAAGATACAAATCTCGTAGCAATATTAGTTTTGGTCGGTATCGCTGTTCAGTACATCATAGAATAAATTGTGCATCAGTAGGGCCTTGTGTTTCAGGGTTAAACCCGGTTAAACCAGTTTTTGCAGTTAAAACGCTTGCAAATATATTAGGTATATGTCAGCAGCACAAAATTTTATCTGCACAAGCAGGCTGTGGAATTCACTGGCCAGTGTACAAGGCAGACATATGTTGTCACATGTCAGTGCATTCCTAGCCCCCCCCCCCCCCCCCTTTTTGCAGTAGGCCTCGAAATTAGCTTAGGAATACACGATAGCCATATTGTCACCACAATGATATGCGCGGTCTCCCTCCGCTGTGGGAGTTCCTCAAATTATGTTAATACTGATGTTGTTACAGTGAGGGTTGCCACCCAGTCGGTTACTTGCTGGTCGTGCAGGCTGCTGGTTGACAGGCAATACTGGCAGCGTTTTGCCCGAATTTTTCCATAGAAGGCGTTTCATAAAGTTTCAGCAAATGCAGTGAGCCCCTCAGATGAATCTGAACAGTCCAACAGCTTTATGCACGCCACTGAACGAGCGTCTTCTCTCATGACAAGCTTCTCTTTCGCCCTCTCCTATATTTCTATCTTGCCCAATCCTGTGCTCCTCCACCTCCTCGCCCTTTTCGTCCCGCTCACTTTGAGTAATTTTCATGGCAACCCTGTCCACAGCTCATGAAAAATTATATGGCCAGACTCAGGATAAAATGCGCATTTCAAGGATACAGCATTGATGTAGCACCAATTCTTGCCATTCTCGAGGCCTCTAGGCTGGATGAATGGAGGCTCGTGGCTCACGACAAAGTTGTGCAGTGCACCTGAAACAGAAGGGCACGATTTGATTTGAAAACACATTTTTGACGTTTTCATTTTCAACCTTATTTATCCCTAAGTCACCATTCACGAGGTCCTCAAGAGAGTTTTAAATCTGATCTCTGTACCTTGTACGACATTCACGGACACTAAATAAAAAAACGACAACTGATCTCTATCAGGTAAAAATGAACTGGTAACGGAAAACTTCAAAAAAGACTTCCGTGGGCAGACAGTGCTCTGCCAACACCACATAAACTAGCGGCCATAACCAATAAATCTGTCTGCATTTACGTTGGAATTACGAGTGCATATCACCACCTTTACGCACACACTTGCATGTATGGCAAAGTTTGGCAATAACCTCCAAACAACCCAAATTAAAAGAATGGGAGTCAACAGTTTCCCCAACCAAAGAAGCATCTCCTGGAACCATCAGGTTCACATATATTGCACTTACGGCCTAGGCTCAAGTCTTGCTCATCTTCTTCAGTCTGAGGCACAACCTCTTCCTCAGTAGAGGTTTCTGCTTTCATCGACTCGTTCTGCAAGGGTGACACAGCCCTGGCCAAAGGAGTGCCGGCTTCTCCAGAGGGAGTGCTGCTCCCCTTGAAGAGAGAGGCCCAGGATCTCTGCCCCGTTCCATTCACGACAGGCGTGCTGCATAATCTATACATGTCATATCCGTGCATATGCTTCGTTTCCTACAATCATGACTCAGGCAACTTTTCTATACCTCAATGGAGCAGCTGTGGGGGACGGTTGCGGCGTTCTTGTGGATGCGACAGGCTTGGTGGTCGTCGGTGGTGGAACCACCTCTGCTGGCGGCGACTCTGAGACAGCGGCAGCTACGGGTGGTGCCTCCTTAACAGGCGTACGAGCCTTCTCCTTCAGTTCCGAAGCATGATGCACCTCGGGAGTCTTGGGTGGAGTAGGGGGGCAGTCGGCAACCTGAGCTTCACCAAGGGCTGGCTCCTCAAAGTGAGTCTCAGATGCAGGGGGGTCTACAGACTCTAGTGGTTTCTAAAACACAAAGGTGCCACAATTTACTGGCAGCACTACCTCAAGCCTCACGAGGCCCTGAACCACACAGAGCAAGTTAGACTGCTTCACAGAAGATATATATTTTTTTAGCCCAAATTTATACTAGAAACAATTTTCTGAATTAATGGTTTTCTCCGAAGCTCCTCAACCTGTCACGAGTGAGTGCTCCAGGAGCTTTGCATTTTCATCAATAGAGATGCTTTCATTGTTCTGCTATGGGCCACGTCAAAGTCAGTCACTTGCGGGAAGAGACTAGGGGCCCGATCTTCAACTTATCCCGTAACACACATTAAATGTATCACTTCGCACATGATTTGCCACGAGCTCACACACAAAGACCAATCAGAGCAATAATTAGAAATAGCGGCCTACCAAAACAGTTTTCATGTGCCGCCTCCGCCGTTGTGAGATGTTTGGAGCGTGCAATTTTTTGAACCTAGTGACTACACTTGCTATATGAGAGTTCAGGACCGGGGCACAGGGCAACGTTTTCGCAGCCAAGTAGCAGCAGACCACGAAAACAAGTTCGTCCCCACTTTCTGGAGTCTGCATGTCACAGCGGGATTACCCAGGAGTCTCCCGTTAAGTTTGGTTGAGCCTGCATCGTGAACAGTATTCACAAATGCTACGAAAGACCTTGTTCAGGAATGGTAAAAACAAGTGTCTCGTAATACGAAAAACACAGCCTTTATCGGTAATACCCATTAATGAGTAACTACATTCAACTAGGTATCCATGCACAATGATGTGCATCACATGCATGGTTCTGTCAGCACAATATTTTGATGGCAATTTTGTGCCACAGCTGCAGGCAAACGTAACTTTCAAGTGGCCAAAATTAATCCAGACTGACCACTGATGTCACTCATGATCATAGTTCTCTCGTGATGTAAGACTACAAGTTATCACGCAATAATTTATCTCAACACGATGCTTCCTTGTTTACTGGGCATAAACACAGATTGATCGTCTGCATGTTGTACTCTGGTCTGTCACACAGGGTACATTTAATTTTAAAATGAACTTTCAGTGTGTGCACGTTCGGTAGGAAATTACGGTAATGAAACCTTAGCGTCACTTTAACATCTCACGAATATCTCACATGGAAAATATACTGAATCGCGTAACATTTGTGTGCTCGCCAATTGTTTTTTAAGCACAAGTCACATGTTCAAACAAGCAAACTGAGCCTTTGTTGCCTAATGCTTGCACCTTGGAAGTGAATTCAGCAACAGTGCTAATTGGCAACAATGAAAGGAGGAAAACGTGCTAATCCAGGATTCTCTCCAAGTGGTTCTGTATGAACTCCTTCAACTGAACAGTGCAGCTGTGTATCTCATACATGCCATGCAGGCCTGTTGCCTGCCCGTACTTTACAAAGAGCTACATTTGTTGGCACAAATTCTCAAATCCAGATGATATTGCAGTACCAGCTTGTACAACACACACAACAGTTTCAAGGTTGTGGTCTTTGGTTTAAAAATAGATTGTGCATCTCCATTAACTGATGGTGCCTGAATAAGCAGAATGAGTCTGCTATTATATGTCTTATTGAAACCTGGCCTTGTTTGCTAGTAGAGGTCCATTACAGAACCAGGGTGTCTATCAAAGAGCCTTCAAATTCCCTGACTCTTCTAGGTTTTCACAGACAATTTCAAGCTAATTCCTTGGGAACTTGGTGCCTGCTGCTATGTTTTGATAATAAAAAAACCTGAGTGGAAAACATCGTGTCATATGCAAAATTTGGGAGGCATGAGTGTCAGGAAATGATTTTGAGCATCATTCCGAAGACAATCATGCTGCAGCGCAACAGCAGCCTTGAATAGCAAGAAACCATCTTGAATCCAGAGGTAGTTGCACTGTGTGGTGTTGGATGATGTGTACTTCACATATCGCTTTAAGGTTGGGCATACATTGTCACTGCACAATGCCCCCTCAACCGAACTGGACTCCAATTCCAAGAGCACAACTCATGCTCTAGCAAAAGGATTGTCTTCGGGTCTGCTTCAGGCTGGCTACCGTATTTGCATGATTCTAACACACACTTTTTTTTACTAAAAAAGTGCACTCAAAATCACCTGCGCGTTACAATAGTGTCCAAAAACGGAAGTTCAGAGAACAAGATTAAGAGCCGGTGAAAAGTGGCTAGCCAAATTGCTTGACTTCCTTGCGGTCATCACACAATCGCTGTTTTCAATTGTAGTGTTTTTGCATGTAAGACTTTCAGATGTGCATTGTGCACGTGAGACAAGCTAGCACGCACAACTATGTTGGCTGCAGCTCACACCAACGTCCAGCGTGCCCTGGCAGCCATAGAGCTGGCAGCGGTAGGCACACGTCAGAGTTGAACATGCTACTTGGCGTTGCGCGATGCTCAGTTGCTCTGGTTCACGACACTGCACACCCAGAAGCACAAGAACGGGAACGCAGCGCAATGTAGCAGACCTGCTGCCACGTCTGTCGGTTCTGCGCCTTCTGGCATCGCAGGCCTTTAGCCAAGCAACAAAAGCAGTTTGTGTGGGTGGACAAATGAGCCTAGCGTTAGTGTCACACGCTTTGGGCATCCCCGAGATGCGTATGCATGGTCTGCGTCAACTATGATCATGAGTGACACGACAGTAGTCTATGCATGGATTAACATGAGCCCTACAAAAGACAACCAACCCACAAGAGCTGGACGGCTAGTGTCCTCGAGTTTTCGTCTTTGTCGCCATGCGCCCATCGGGTATTTTTCAGTTTTATGATTGAAAGAGAAGAACCATTGTAGGTACAAAGAGACTGTACAACTAGTGCAAAAATGAGCAAGTATAAAACAGTGCGAGAGCGGGGTGTCCAGCATTGCCAGGCACTTGACTGCACAGTTCGAGTGATGCCGAACACATGACAACCAAGCATTAATTTTTCCCACTTATTGGTTCTTTAAAATATACTTAAATCTCAGCACACGAAAGAAGGTACTTAACATCCCTTGTAGAGAACGATTTATCTAAGCAATCCGTACCATGCGCCCAGCTGCTAACGGCCAAAGAACAAAAAAGAATCACCTGACAAGAAAAATTCTGAATGATACAATACCGGAGTATTTTCGTACAAAGAGTTTCTCAGAAATCTCCCTAATCCAATTCTCTATACCGGCACTAATTGATTTCTAAATTGTATCAAATCAGGCTGAGTGATACAAATCTGAGCACTGCATTAGCCTGGCCTGATCTACAAGTCATCAAGCGCACTCCGCAAGTGGCAACCAGAGCCAGAGTGGTGCTTCTTTATGCTGCAGCCCCCAAACCAACTGCAAGTAGGTTAATATACCCGAGACTAAAAAGCGAATTCTGATCGGAAGAACCTGGCAGTTAAGCAAAAACTGAAAATCAAAATACTTTTTTTTTGAGTCTGGCAAATGTAAATTGGATTTTGCAGCAGTTTGGACACACCAGTGCGAAAAAAAGAAAAATTTTATTTTGCTTTGTTACAACCAAATGCCACGACTAACAATCAAGACCCCTCCACCAGCCGCAACCTCACCTCAGCATCCACACTGTCCACCGTCGTGAAGGACAGGGACCCTGCCTCTGTCACCATGGGTAGAGGAAGCAGAGATGGAGGGGGATGACTCATAGGGGGCGGCACCTCCAGGGATGCTGGTGGAGCAAGAGGGGGCAAGGACTCGCTGCCAGGTACCATGGGCACGTATTGGGGTGGGTGGTTGCTGTAATAGGTCTGTGGTGCGTAGTGGGGAGCATGACCCATCATGTAGATCGGAGGCAGGTATTGGGCAGCTGTTGTGTACTGCATGGCAGCCCCTGGGTGGTGTGCGGCCGGGTGGTTCCATGAAAGAGCATCGCCAGTATCCAGCAGCTGTAGATATTGAAGGCAGGGTTAAAACACTGATGCATTGCATGACAACAACCAACATGATTGCAACTGCTGCATTCGGTAGTACTTCAAGAATGTTTAAAGAACCTGAATTTTTCATGCACCCAGTTTGTTCGATACTTCGCACTATACTAGACTTTCAATGAGCATGATGTCAGTTGTATGCGGCGCATCACTGTGCAATATCACTGTATGAAAATAATTGTGTGGAAGTAAAACACCAACTAATATCTGAATCCTGATAAACAGAGCGCGGACAAACATTCATTAACTACTCTTGAAATATGCATCAAACTATGCACTACAAATCTTCTAAACATGCAGTAAAAAACCTGAATATATGCAATGTTTTCTTTGTTCTTGGAATAAAAGCTATGCGTCGTAGGCAAAATCGCAGCATTTTATTAGGGATCACATGGTAAAATAAAGTCTCGTTCATTAAGAGCACACAGAAAAGGAGACTTGCGCAACAGATATAAACCATACAGCTCAAGACTGCTTCCAGCACTGCGCCACAAGTGAAACTGTGAATGCCGCCAGTCTTCATAACGACAAAGACACCGGCGAAATCGAAGTACGGCTTATCGACCATGCATGCACAGAGCCTTGAGCACAGAGCTGCAAGGTGAAGGCTGAATACCACACCCCTCCGAAACATTAAAAATATTCTGACTGGAATTTTCGTGAAAGATGACCTAAAGCCATCCCGAAAATAGCGAAACCTTCCATGAAAGAAAAGGAGACGAAAGCTCTCGCACTTGACCATACCAAAATATGCCACGTGCCAAACATGCATTTATATGCACCACAGAACCCTTCTAATCGGCCCCAAAATAAGAGCAAAACAGCTTATATACATATATATATAAAAAACATTTGCATGACGATCCACGCTCTACTGATAAAGACGACCACCAGTAAGGCCACCATAAAAGTTCCTGAACTACCTGTACAACTACCTGAAACCTGAGAATTCCCTGAGAGGCACTATTCTAATTTTTCTTTTTTTTTTTACATTTTGCTGTAAGCTAGGATCAATGTTGAGTTTCCAGCAGGAGCTTGCAAAAATGACCTCACCCGACATCCTTTTCCAACTGTACTACCAAAAAAATACAAGCAGCTGTGAAAATGACACAACACACAAAAACACATTGCCATCTGTATTCAGGGCTTAAAATCTCTACATACACTTCAAAAAGGCTATAAAGAGTCATTTTATGCTACAAGAAGCTACGCGAGTTATTTAGCAATCATTCAAATATGTATTGTGCCAGCACTCAATCTTGTTCTGGGGAGGTGCAGCACTCATTTAGTAGCTTTGATTTGTTTGTGTGAATTACTCAAGTGTTCAATTATGACGTGTTTCTACTCTGTTGTTCGTATCCACCAAGTAGTATTTTCTTGTTTATACTTCGTATCTTGGGATCAGTGACACATCACCGGCATCTGACCCTTCGAGTAAGGCCATCCGTTGCAGGTAGTCATAGTTGGTACCTAACTATGGCAGTTCCGTGTTTCCTGATGAGCAATAAATCTGAATATCACTCACCTCCATTTGTGCAGTATCAACGGGAACAGCCCTTCCACCTCCTTTACTGGCCCGATGTTGACCCCTGCGACCACCACGTTTCACGGGGCCTTCTACCGGACCCTTTTCCAGCAGTATCGCTTGGGATGGAAGCTGCTGCTCTGTTGCAGGGGGAAGGGTGTCGTACACCAGGTCATGAGGTCCCAGGATTTGGCCATACACGGTGTGGGGGGGCTGAGGGAACACTACGCACCTCAGGGGCAAGTGTGGAGGGATATAGTGTTCCCCTGGATGTGCCCCCCCTTCTCCTTGCGGGACACCCATGGGGAGCGGAGGAGGGGCATGGTGGAGGCCAGGGAAGGGTGGCCCCACAGTACATGTCACGGGGATCACCTCTGGATGTGTGGAGATCACCTCAGTGATCACAGGAGGTGATTCCATGGGTGGTACTGCTTCTGGCAGTGCTGGAGGTTGAGAGGTGTAAAAGGAGACATTTAATAAAAACCATCAAACTTCAGCAACCTCAGCAAACTTTCAGAATTACTTGGAACCAAAATGACTGTGGAACCAGTGGACTCCTCTTAAACAGAACTCAATGAGAAAGACTGTTCCATTTATGTATTAAAGGCGCACCAAACAGGTATACTTTTTGTTGCGCTGTGGTATGCTGCAGACACTGAAAGCTTTCCAAAAATTATTGGAAAGTACATAATGCCTCCAAACAGACATAATATTCACCGTACTCTTTCGTGCTCATGCCCCGCTGACAATAGCCCCGCATCATTTTGACGTGACCCCGCTTACCCGTCAAAATATAGGACGCTTATACGTACATTAATGTATTAGAGTCTCGGGTGTTGAGGTAAATTTGGAACACCTTTGCACTAAACACCTCTAAGACAACAAGTTCAAACGGCATCAGAAGTCCTATGTCCCATTTCATGTGTGCACTATGTTTAGCTATGTTTCAGCTCTATGTTATGCTCTGTGAGGTCACTGATGTTCCCAAAACTGCTGCACACCGTGTGCCGCAGCATGTCCCAACGGGGCCCGTCACTGGCTCCGAGTCCAAATGCCCCCGACATCCAGTGCACCTACGCATACGAGATTCATGATGTAGCTGCTCTCAAAGGAAGGGGAGGGAGAGAGATGGGTGCAGATTATGGGTTTTTAATAGCATTGTTTCTCTAAATTTGCTCAGTGCAGTTTAAAATGCAGTTTGCACTGCATTTTACTTTTCATTAAAAAAAGCAAGCATGCCTGAGAAGCTTTGTAGAAAACCCAGACACCCCTCAATAATCCACAGCTGGGCAACTGCCCACAATGAGGATTATTTTTCCGTTCTGGTGGTTAAACTTCTAATCCTCCTCTTGTGGCCAGATCTCAAAGATCACCTGTGCCAACCTACCTATCATATGGCATCACCTCTAGGGTTTGGAGCCCGGGATCTCAAAATCCCGGGATTTTGACATAATTTCAGGTCCTGAAATCCTGGGATTTCGGGATAATAAATTTCGGCTTTCTTGACAATAAACACTAGGCAGTATGGAGTAATTTTTTTGTTTCAGGTATCTCTTCACCGAAAAATATCATTTGCAATCCGAAGCTGAACCACATGGCAAATATTTTAGCTGCCGACTAATGTGAACCACGTAAGCTGTGCTCGAGAACAGCCCCCACGTAGCGTTAAAATTCTTACGAAACCAGAAGGAGTCTGCCGGTCAATGAGGGTACCCAAAACACTGCAGCTTTTCCCTCTCCCTGCAGAATCAATTGTTTTTCTTTTCTTTTGATCATCAGAAATATGTTTGAAAGTGAAAAGAGAAAATCGAGACTGCCTTTTCAGAAAAGTGGACTCTGCTGCTCCAGACGAGAACACGACAGTTACTGTCGACGATTAAAAGGTGAGAAATGCAAAACGCACCATTCCATGTATTCTCCCAAGCGACATTCCTCAGAATACTCCAACGAGAGATGCGAAAAACATTGGTTTTAGCTGCAGCATAAGTACAAGGGGTGAACGTTATGTCTTCTTGTGCACTGCTAAAGGCAAGAAGTATCCTGCGGCGCAGCCACAAGATATTCCGTAGCAGACAAGAAGAGACATTTGAATGCGAAGTCGATATTCCGGCACGGTGCGAGTGCTCAATAAAATACGTGGCAAAACTTTCGCCCGGTGAAAACTTTTTTCCTTCGTTTTCTTCCACGAGAATGTTCCGTGGAGATGACAGGAAACGCAAGCTGTACTGCAATTTTGTGATAGGGCGGATGTGCAGTTGGATACAGTCCTATACGGCACCCTGAGGATAGTTGCGAAAAAATCCTGATCCCGTCCCGGGATCCACATTTCGAAATCCTGGGACTATAAGAACAGCTCGGGATTCCGAACCCTAATCACCCCTCATTCAGTGGGAAGCAAAGCTTCCTTTCCTTGCCAAACTCCCCATTCATCATTTCACAATAAAGTTGTTGTCGTTCTTTGTCGCTTTTGAAAGTGTTGACTTGGGGATATCAAACTTCTTCGTGATCTGCGATTATGTTCCTGAACTACCCGCAGCGTTGCCACAACCAAAGCACGTTATGCGGCCATTTCTTGACAGACTCCATCAAGACAGATATAAAAAAGTAAGACTAACACAGTCTGGCACAGCATTGCCATGAGTGAAAGATGTGGATCGGTGGTGGTGATCCGATGAGGATTCGGACGCGGACGTGGTCATGCGAAGAGTCAGCCGCGGATGGATGAAGACAGCAATTTATTTACAGTTATCTACACCAGGTCTTGTAGAGACCAGACTTCAAGTTGAGATCCAGAATATTTCCGCAAAGCCAAGTTTCTCCTTTTAAAGGGACCATGGCGCATGTCCCACCCACATAGTGACATCACACTAATAACCAATAAACATATCATAAATTAGGGACAACTCACTTTCCCAAATTAAGTATCAATCACATCGCCAGGAATGACGTGTGAAGATCCCATCCAATCACGGGTTGTAAAACTCACAAATCACAAGCAAGCACAAAATTCCAGTGATGGTAGTGAAAGTGTTACGGTTCCCAGGAAAGCGGGGAGGATTAATAGACACAAAGGCTGACCACGCTTTTCTTTTGCTCGGAAGTAGGACGCTGGTTTCCTGCTTCGTGAGTCCAATCCCAAATCCACCTGCTCTGTAACTGTACGGCAAAAGTTTGTCGTCCGCACCCCAATGGGCATTGTGAGTTAACTCTGGCTTTCTTATATTGCGCATTCGCGGAACATGGCCTTGGCTAAGTGGTGGCATACGTAAACCTGTGGAATCGTTTACATTTTCCGGGAAGTGACAAAATTAAAATAATCACAACGTGACACCATGGCTCAATACAAGTGACTCGTGGATTGGGTTGCACTGGCTTTGACTGCTCTGTGGCTAATTCGTGGCTGCAATACCCGAGGGCAGCTTCCCACACCCGTTGGCATCTCAGTAATTCCATTTAGTCCCATTTATCCGAAGTACACAAGTCCGGTTGCCTCAATTATCCAAATATTTTTGCCATTATGTAGATAAAAAACCAACCAAGGACGCCCCATTGTTCCTTTTACCCGTAATTTTAATTTAATGGGAGTCCACTGTACACAGCATTTGACATTTGAATAAAAATGTAGCACATTCTTTCAACTAGATCCTGACAGTTACTCTCAGGGCAACAATTCTTCACAACTAAATGTGCCAAGCTTTGAATGTATCGGAAACCATCGACTCTTACCCATCACACGGACAAATTTGGTGTAACTTTCAACGAGTGACACCTGCAATTAGTGTTAGTAGTGCGCTGTCACACGGCATCTTTTAGTAACACTCGGCAGGAAGTGTGCTAACGATTTTGTGGGTTCCCCAAACTCACCTCACTTCACTTCAGCGGACAGTGTGCAGCCTCGAGAGCAGGCTTTGAGGTACAGGTAAAAATATAGAGCAAAAGGCCCTGGCAACCACAATATTTTTAAACAAGTATTTTCAACAGCACGCTTATTACAGTGTAACATTGTGCTGAAAGAACTTGCAGTTACTCTCGTAACAGCCTGTGAAAACTTCGCAGTCTGGCAACAGCCATATTTGTTGCAGTCATATGGAATACCAGATTTGGGATCCGGATCTTACATGCCCCGACTTGTAGCGGCTCGTCACAGTCACGTGTTTGGGGCCAATTTACTTTACGTTGGAAGAATATTTGCGGAAAGTGTTTATAAATCAACTTTCTTACGATGGAATTGTGGCACACACCTAAAAATTTTGCTGCCGTTCATTCTCATCTATCGTCATTGTCACCATAGTTTAGTGACACTTTCGTGTAACAAGTATGTAGTGAAAGTGACATTCACTTGGGAGGAGTCCACTTCATGAAAATGACACTAAATCAGCCAGCATGACAGAGGTATCTGATGCAGTTCTGCACTTCGAGGGTTTCCCAGCTTGACTTTTTTTTCTACGGAAGTGTGGATGCTCTCCATTCATGCATCAGAATTATGCACCTCAAGCTGAACTGAAGCTCTACCAGTATATTTAACACATTTATCGTTGTGCCCCTCGAGGAGGAGGAGAGGGAAACCTTGCGGTTTCCTTTGCACGTACATCACGGATGAAGCTCATTACTTTTGTGTCGCTGTCAAGGTAAAGGAATATTTCACTTTGAAATAAATTTTTCCATTCTAGTGTCACTTTAAGGGACCAAATTGCAACAGCTGCTCTTTACAGGGTGTTTCACCTAATGTGAAAAAAAGAAAAAATTGTTAAAAAATCTACTTGTCTGAACACTATGGGGTCAACACTATCTCTTTGGGAGATTTTGCCAGGACTCCAGAGCACTGTTATCAAATTTAATTTGTGAGAAATTGAATTATCCCAATTGAGCTTTGCAATTTGCCAAGCCCATCCCATGCTTTTTTTTTACGGAAACAGAAAGCACATGCCAGATGCGAGGAGGCCATGTACCGGCCCTTTCACTTTTCCGAACTTCTATTAATAACGGCAGCATAGCTGCAACACAGTTATCTGAAACGAGAGCGAAAAGGAAACAGGAAGGTGCGTGTGACTGTTTCTCTACAGGCGCATCTTGTATTACCTTGACAAAGAACTGAGCTCAGACGACAATTTGCACCCCTCAAAACGCCGGTTTTAGCACACTTTTCTGAGCTATTACAAAAGAAGTAAGGGATGTATTTTGCAATGCTATGGGGTAAATACAATGTGCACTTTCCATTTGTACAATGTGCACTTAAAAATAAATAAATAAATAAAATGTGAGGTTGACTTGCAAATTTTGGAGATCAACTGGGGTATTTAAATTTCTCGCAAATTAAAATTGATGAAAGTGCTCAGAAGTCATGGCAAAATCTCCAAGATAAATAGTGTTGACCCCGTAATGTTCAGACAAGTATTCTTTTTGTCACGTTACGTGAAACACCATGTATGCTGTCACGGTGGCAGCACACTATGCAAACACCTGAACTGAAATCCAACTGTACACACGGGCTGTCAATACAGCAGCCGCATTGACCTGCGCTTTAGTATTCTTTTCAAAGATGGCTGTACAGTCAAAATGCGATGAAAAGAACACACCTACTGTAATGTAACCTTGAACATCCACTCAATAACAGATTATCCACTCAACTGAGCAGCTTACCTGGTTCAGGGAGACTGGCATTGTCCAGAACGAATGCCTGTTGCTCTGTCCATGGTAGCTACAAAAGATAGTCAAAAGTAAATGACAGCAGCAATATGATAAAGAGAAGAACCTAAGGGAGAGGATTGAAGTTCCTTACTTCTACATATCTGCAACTTTTGCTGAGGATTTCATCCAATTCTTTTTGTTCCTCAGGCTTGAGGCCAGAGCGATCGAGAAACTCTAGACTCTGAAAAGACACAGCAGACGTACAAATCTGTAAATGCGGATTCACTTTGGAAAAGTAACATCTGAAAACAGGGCTTACAATAGGGACCCCTTTGGTGTGCAGTGACCATTTTTTCAACGGGAGGCAGATGTTTCAAAACCCTTCAGAATTAGAACACGCTGTTGGGCTAGTTTGCGCATCTCATGGAACTGAATGTAACACAAGCACGACTCGAAGCACAGTTAACTTGAACGCGCCTCCGACCTGCGGAGCGAGAAGAGAGCCACCCTAGCCGTGCTTAGGAGAAATAAAGGGAAAGACTGTCCCACTTGTGCGGCAAGGGTTTCCGCCGTGATATGAGCTGTTGACTCCGCATTGCATTACCATTGCATCACTGCGATATCAGCCAGCATGCACCTCTACATTATCGCCGCAACACCAAACAAACGTCGCGATGATAACGACAGCTGACGGTAATGCGATGCAGAGCCAACAGCTCACGGCAAGGCGGACACCCCGCAGCACAACTGGGACAGTCAAAACACTCTTTCCACTTATTTCTCGTAAGCACCGCTAAGGTGGCTCTCTTCCCGCTCTGCAGGTCGGAGGCGCGTTCAAGTTAACTCTGCGACCAGCTGCACCACTGCAAACCTTGTGCACGTGAACCATGATCAAAACATGCAAGGATTGTGTGTAGGAGCCAGGATGTGATGGCAAGGGAAACAGCCGAGGCCAAGGAATCATATCAACCTCGAGGAACAGTCGAGGCAGAGGCATCTTACCAAGAAGACAGGAAAAATTGTATCAGTGGCACATCGCTGTACTTACGTGCTAGCGAAGTGAGTTACATGGATGTATGATGCGCGCACGTACATTTCCTTAGAACTTGCTTCTTTCCCTTCTTGTATATGTTCGGCACATGCCAACTAAAGTTAGTCTAAAGCAAACGCCCGTCCTCTGTCTCTCCATGTCCGCCCATCTTGGCACTAAGTTAAGTTCCATCGTCAGCATTAAATTTCTCCTAGTTCCACCACCGATCTGTCGTATATTGATGACCACAAATATACAAAACAGCAAACATTTTTGCTGCGATCCTTTCCCACATCTTCACAGTCACTTTCAAATTTTATCTTTTTTCTCTTATTCCTCTTGTATTTTATCCATTTTGTTTGAAGTTCTTGTCAAATTTTATTCTTCAAGCTCTGTTATGTGTGTTGTTGTATTTGTACATGTCGTGTGCCTTACGCCACGTCTCGAATTCATTTCCCTTTTTTGGGGGCCCATTAATAAATAAATGCAAATAGAAATGACCAACTGTTTTCTAATGCTGCAAAGAGTCAATTTTAACTTCACACGCCTTACCTTACCAAGGGAGACTGAAAATAACCACTGCGTACCGAATACCCTGTTGCACAACATTTTGTGAAAACATGTCAGGAAGCTTATATCCTGGACAGCATTTGCACTGCTATCTTGGGGAGACTGCTATAAATGAGCTTTAAAGGAAAGGTATGTTGCAACATGTCCTTTTTCTTGTATCATACTGCAGCATGACTGTGCTCTGAAATTTCATTCTTCTAAACAACATGTTCTCAGCTCTCCATCAACTGGTTATGTAAAAATTGTGCAATGGCATTAATTCCCGACGTTTTGTATGCAGTCATTTACTGGTTGGCAAGCATCTGCTGCAGTGTATGGCTTCCAAAGAATATGTGCGTTCCTTCCACAGAGTAAAAGTGCTGAATACTAGATACCAAAACTTCCGTCAATTATATACGGTGTGTTCAAGGATCATGTAAAAACTTGAGGGTCCCAATTCCTTTCCATAAATCAAAAACAACTCACGTAGCTCAAACAGCCCATCCTCCCATTATACTAAGCTCTCGGAAATCATCACTTTGCAATGAGACCAACAGAGAATACTTAGTAAGGGTGAAATACTGATAAGATGCCTGCATTTTTCTTCGCACAATTTATGAAAGGATCGAACAGCAAGTGTCGTACAAGTTTTAAGCATCTAACACATGCACCAAAGCAAGGTTAAAGGGACCATGAAATGATTTTCGCAAATTCTGAGTACTCTGCCGGAAACTGTTCTCATGATCCCTCACCATCATACACACACGGACTTCAGCGCACCGGGGGCGCAGTTACCACACAAAAATAGCGGAGCGCGACAACTGGATACATCCCTTCGAAGCGGGCTTACGCCATCAACGTCCAGTCCTCTCAGCCAACTGTAGACGACCGGGAGCACACACCGCGAAGGACCACGTGAGTGCATGGTTCCAGTTTGAACGTCGTCATCGTATATCTGCCATCGAAATCAGTAGAAATATGGCGAAATGCTAATTGTCAGCGATGGAGGAAGAGATGATGCGACGCGCACAGAGTCTAGAAATCGTTCCGTGCTCAGCAGCTCCCAAAAGACCACTAACAGACATCTTCTGACGAAGCAGCAGCTCAGATAGGAAAACATGCTCTGGTAACCATGCTGACAACCAAGTGCTACACTACACTTCTGGTAGGATTCTGTGTCAACGATTAGATATGATCTTAGGTCCAGGTCAAATTAAAAAGATAAAAATTGAAGATTGAAAAGATCGTAGGCTTGTCCAATATCCTTTCATGGTCCCTTTAAACACCTGAGCAGCCTTTCTCTCTCACATCACATCACATATGAGGTACTTTATCTTGGAGAAACCCTGTGCTTTGTGCTGCCTTTTCCCCAATGTTTCTTGCCTACCCATGTAATGGAAAGCAGACTTAAGCAGTCATACAAAAAATGCAAAACAAAACAGCGTTACAATGCCCATGTTAAATGGTTAGAGATAGAAGCACAGTCCTGTGTAACCACACTAATGGCTCAATGGGTTTTGCAGGGCAATTCTAACTGCATCTATTGGGATAATACAGAGGTAGTAGAGTACTTTACTTTTAAAATGTAACAAAGGAGAGGCAGGCTCGATGAACACCATTGTGAGGAGGCACAAGTGGTAAACTTTGATAAATAGAGCTTCTGTTAGAACCCACTGAACAGCTGTATTTCAAGAGCGATAGATCAAGACTGACCACTCTAGAATAACTGGTTTCGAGCCCAAAGCAAGCACAGACCTTATTCACCATTGCCAATGATTATTTCATATCCATTACAAGTTAATGCAGTTTTATAATGCTGGACAGGAACACAATGCTCGCCTAAAACGTGTAACAGCCCCTTGTGCTCAATGGACTGTTTCTGACCTCTCTTTCCTCACTGATCTCCCACCCTCGCCCAAGATACCCACTGTGCATAACTCACAGTACTGTTCTTACAGTGAATATACAACTATAACTCAAAAACCCACAGATCATCCATTGCATTTACAAAATAATGATCTATGCGACAGACAGCACAACTGGAGGAATTCAGAAAAGAATGACCAGACATTGAGGATGACGCAACACCACAACAAACACCTGCAGAAAACAAGAATCGATAACAAATATAGAAAAATAAAGGGCTGCTTTCCAGAGCACTGAGTATGGTAGTTGTGGAGCACCAAATACGGCAATTCACAAAATAAAGCCTGCTCTATCACTCGTCTGCTCAAGCACTTACTAGTAAATGCTTTCCTACGACTGATGGAGGGGCTTTGCCGAAAGCCAACGCCTTAGAAACTGTGCAAGTGTCCTTCACAGACAGTGTTCCTTGTGCAACAGTTTTTATATTGTTGGGTAAGGTCAGAAGAGGACAGAACGTACCCTGAAAAACGAGAAGCGGTTGGCCCTCTAAAGCAATCACAGAAGAAAGCAATACAGAATACTGCCGTCTGCCAGACAGATTTATGCCATAGCTAAAGACACTATCTAGACTCATCAGTTCTAACTGGAAACCAAATAGTGGCTGAAGGTGTGGGCTCTCATACACAACTACTTGTGAAGGCGAACAACCTATGTTACACAAGACACGAGAAAACGTACACAAAAAACGAGATCCAAGGAATGGGCGCCGCCATTACTGCTGCCACCTCGTGGCAGCCACAGGAAGTGTGCACATGTGCACTGCCGTTTGCAGAGTTGCCGTTTGCAGTGCCGTGCCGTTTGCATGCGGAAGCAAGGAATCTTATTTTTCCTTGATCTTTCGAACGTTGATATGCTAGTCAGATGTTTACCGGACAACTATGTAGTTATATGGACGATGTTACGTTATCGTCAGTCATACTGATTAAAGACGGCGGCCACCAGTATTCATCCCAACGCGAAGAGCGATTTTGGCAGTCCACCCCTGTTGTGCCGTCGCTGGGAACGAGGCTAAGGAGTGCACGGAGTGGTTTGAGAGTAACGCGACAAGGCCTATACCCTTCTGCAAATAACGGCAAATCATTCGCTGCTGCACCAGTGGATAACCAGCAGGTAGCTGCAGGGCATGCATAGTTATCAGACACCAAACTATCCTGTCAACATCCCACAGGGCACTACTAGCATAGTAACAGTTCAGATGAACTTTATTGAGCGGAAAATATGCATTCTTGACTAACAACACTAACATGCTGCACGACAGCGATGTGTCACGATATAAAGTCAAACCTGGCAAATAGCACCACAAATTTACAATTTGTTGCTGGTGTATTCACCACAGTGGATATACCTTTTCATAACACTACCTTTTTTGCACATGTGCTACCTGACGGCACTTCAAACATGTGCTGCCCTTCAAAAGGTGGAATCCGTGGGTTTTGAAACGCATGCTACTACAGCGCACTTGGAAATGTATGCACATGGCTCCTGTTTTGAATTTTTTACAGAGCAGTAAATTGGAAGAATGCACAAGACAGGGAAACAGAGAAGTCACAATGGAAAACTGGAAATAGTGGTCCCTTGACTTTTTTTTCTTTTACATGCATTAAAAGCTTTCTGCCAATTGAGAGCAAATGAATCCGCAAACTTGGCTGGTCCAGGGCCCATTTGCACAGAAAATGTGCTGGTGTCTACGAACAAGAGAGCAACTGCTCTGACAGTGTATTCACAAAACTGAGATCCTATGTCTATTCTATTCCACAAAAACCAAAAATAATGAAGCTGAGGGCTGCAGTACATGCTTGAAGCAGTTGTAAAATGGCACCAGAGGAAGTTCTTTAAAGAAATGTGAAAGGCATCTCAAACAATTTTTACTGTGTCATACAAACATACTAGCTTCACGACCTGTCATACAAAATATTTCCTTTGGGAAGCATGCCTTTCTAAAAATTAGTTGCGTGCGCAAGAACAGCTATCTCTCCAAACTCCTTCTGGTGTATTGTGACATCCAATCACCCGAGCACTTCTATAGCTGCCAATAATAGTCTGCTAAGGCACGCGAGCAAGGCAACTGGTCCACTGCTCTGCTTCCAGGGTTGTTTGGATTTAATCCATATGGATTTCATCAGGTGGATGTTTTAAATTTTATCCACGCAATTAAATCCGGATTCTTTAGAGATTATGTCCAGATGCGAGACAATCTTAAGTCAACATCACACAGAAAACTCTCGCTTTATTTTATTGTAGTGTTCGCTGTTTACAAAAGCCCAGGTACGTGCAACATTAACTTCTACCTTTTTTAACTTTACATTTTCAATTTAACTTTTTTCCCATTTTCTTCTACTTCTGCCCATTCAGGGAGAGGCCTTCTGCTTCCTGGAGGCACTGTAACTGAAGTACGACAGCTAATCCAGGCATGTAGCGTCTACACCATTCACCCACGCATGCACGGGACTCTACCTTTCGGAAAACAATTGAAACGCATTCAATGTTACTGGGACGGGCAGATTCATAAACCGAAACTATGAGAGGTCACCCGAAATCAAGGAACAGCAAAACACGTTTGTTTTCACTCTGTGTCACATTTCTAGGCCTGTCTATATTCTCCAAAAATATCAGTGTTTTATCCAAAAAAGCCCACTGGAGAGGATCTTTTTAAAAATATCCGGATTTTTTTCAACCCTGTCTGCTTCAGGCATGGGACTGCGGGCACTAAATACAGTCGACCCGCGTTTATCCGGACGGCTTCGTTTCCTGTGAAAATGTCCGGATAGCGGGGGAACCGGATAAGTGAAACGCGAAATTCCCGAGTGATCCTAAAAGGACATTTTTATTGACCATTACACAGAAAACTATCCATTGTCACCTGTTTTATTCTAATACACGCACCTAGTTCTTGCAAACCTTTGCGAATGGCATTGACTTGCAAAACATTGTCCTGTTGCTCGAAAAATAATAGCGCTATTCTCAGTGCCGCCCGCTCATATTCTACCGTCACAGCTAGTGCATCCACGCTTTCATCATCAGATTCTTCTTGAACACTATCGGAAGCGACGACACTGACGATATCATCTATGATTGCAGCGCAGGGGTTCTCGTTGTGGACCTTCTCAGTCTGAAATCACCAGACTGCTCAGTGGATTACTTTTGTGTAACGTGAAAAGTCGGAAAGGGAGAAAATTCTTCCCAGCAACACAGTCTTTGTGTCAGTAAAAAGAAGGCCACGACCAGGGTTTTCAACCTCGCTTGACTAGGTGTGGGCCAAGTGTCATTCCTGGACAATGGCCGGATAACTGAAGCCGATTGTTGGGTATTACATGGTTCTGTTCCCTGGAATTCTCGTCCGAGTCCGGAAGCTGAAGTCCGGATAAACGAGGGCGAAATACATGGGGAGAAATCCGTCCCCACGCTTGTTTGTCCGTATAGCGCAGGATCCGGATAAGTGAAGTCCGGATAAACGCGGGTCGACTGTACCTAGCCCGATTTTTGCACATCCAAGTTTAACACTGCTACCTGGTAGGGCAAGCGTACCAGCATTCATTTAGGTTTTTCAGCTCTACCCTTGAGAAGCACGCAAGTGTTTTGAATAGCCCAGCACTGCCATGAGGAAGATCACATTCGGTTGACTAGCACACTGCACTGACTGGCATGAACTCCAAGCACTAGATGCGCACCACTGTCCCAGGGCACCTAAGAGTTCAAGATGCACAAAAGAAACTATGCCTTGAGCTTTGCGTCTTCATGGCACCTCTTATGCTAAGCTACAATAGACCTCCAGCTCTCTCGTAGCACTGCCTCTCATTGCTGTCCTTAGACTATCTTCACAAGCACCTACTGTTTATGTCAACACAACAATTGGCAAGAGTCAGCAGACATCTTCATCCAAGCCTAACCAGTGCTGATGGAAGTCACCCAGAAAGTGAAAAGTTGTGAAGATGACAGTGAATTGGAGCCTCCAGCTCGTCGCTGTCAACGTAAGATTTTTGCTTGTTTTTATGGCACAAGGGCAACTGCCGGCCAAAGAGTGCCACCACTGTCAATGTAAGTATGGGACCACTCTTTTATGCTTCTTGGTATTCTACAGCGTGTTTACCATGATGTCTCCTCAACCATGTAATGCAGGCAAGAAGCAAGCCACAAGAATGTGCTTCTCCAACTCCGGCACTGCAGGAAGCATTTGGGAGCAATTCTCACTTGAACAGTTCAAAGTCTATACCATACAAATTAATCTATTCAGCATGTGAAGCATATTTGAAAACGACAGCAAAGGTATCTCATCATCATGTTTCTTACAACCAGGCCACTGTTGAGCATTCGTAGATGAAAAAAATTGCTGAACTCCAAAAAAATTCTACACACCATGGGCATTAACAAAATGCAAGGTCTTCAATCGTGCTACGAATAGTGATGTGTAGCTGCCCACTTTCTCTTTTAAGCTTGGATCATAGTTGATAAACGTGAACACCGCCTGTTCATTTGAACACCACTCAGTGTTACCAGCAGAGCTAGCTGCCCCCCCTCTCTGTAAAGCTGTATTCACACATGCGTTTTTTGAACGTGTTTCACATTCACGGCGCTGCGAAACGCGGCCCACGGCACGTTTTCAGCCACTTTGAGAATTGCTCCGTGTTGCAGCTTCTGAGAGCAGAAACTCAAATGCTTTTCATCCGTGCAATCTGGGCACTCGCGGAGGGGACGGTTTGGCACCCGCAGTCCTCCCAGCACAACAGCTATACCACGCAGGGAACTTTTGTCCTTTTGCATGTGTGTTTGGTGGTGAATTCATTCTCACAAAAAGGCTTTGTTGTCAATAAGCTAAGAATTTACACAAACCACAGAATCAATGAAAATAAATGAGATTCTGAGTGACTATGTGTGTTGGTAGCTGGCAGGTAAACGCGTGTCTCCCTTCTCAGCTCCTGTTCTGCATTTGTATTAGAGACTTTAATAGGAGGAGTTCATGATAACAGTTCCTAAAACATAAGCCATCGCTTTGTTTCTTTTAAGTGGGCGACCTCACATTGCTACGCTTGGAATTGATAGCTTTCCTTGTCGTATGTCACTGTTATATTGTGTCATATCTGTCGTTTCGACGATTCATGGTGCAAGCAGAAATGATTCACAAGGTAATTTTCAACGAAGAGCGCAAGAAGTGCAGGTACAATCTTGACATAGCAACAAGAACTAAGCGAGTTTGTTGGCTGGCAGCAAACGCATGCATGGCCGGCTCCTCTTGGCTGCTCCATGAACGTTGCGTCACCGCCGGTTTTTGAAACGCATGTGTGAATGAGCCTTAAATGTCTATCCTGACTTCATCATTGCTATAACCAAAGAATACTGGCACTGAGTGCTTCATGCTGCAATTTGAACCTTACACGTCCACCACAAACGAAATTCAGTACTCAAGTTTTAGCTGTTCGGGATTTTTACACCTTATCACTTTTCAACAGGAACACCATACTTTGGTGTACTATGTATTGTTTTAGACCTGGGCATCAGTCTATCATGTGCAAGATTCCAAGTAAGCAATGGTGTCAATAGTAAGTTTTCTTTGTACGAATGTCAGCATGCATGACAGATAGCAATTACACCAGATATAGTGCCCAATGGCACACAGACCCCACCGTTTCTGTTGTTGGTTGCAGTGTTCCACATGTTGTTGATTTGGAACTCCACACAACAAAGCATTATTGTATGTACCTACATTCCAAAAATATAGTTACATGCAAAAATAGCTCAGGCATTCCTAAAAGTATTTCTCTACTAACAACACTGTTCCACAACGTACTGTTGCTCAGCTGGTACATTACTATGTGGTCCTGCCATTGTGCAGTACCCTCAGTCACTGCGTCAACTAGCGTTGGACGATACCAAGCTCAATTTGGGTTCCTGCCAGAGGGCTCTGCTTGCACAAGGTCTGGATTTGTTTTTACCTGAGACCTTGTTCCTAAGTTGTTGTATGCACACTAACGACTGCAACTCTTTCGAGGTTTCAAATTGCTACAAAAAGTGCAACTGCTCTGAGCAACGCCCTGTAGTACTGTCAAACAAAGAAGGAAAGTCATGGGTCAGACTGCAGTGACTTTCATTCTCAGTGACAACCCTTGAGAACAATCTTTGAAAGCCTTCTTGTAGCAGCTGGCTGCCACAACAAAGCTTACCACGATAGCACCTTACCACAGTTCGGGGTATTTTATGCACTAAATCACCATCAAAGCCCAATTTCAGAGCCCACTACAGCATGTATCAACCTTAGCTGGTACAGAAGGTTCAGACATGCAGATGTGTGTACCAGGACAAATACTGAAGAGTAATGAAAATGAAAACTGTCCTTGTTTATGTTGGGGGATGTGTTATTTTTCTTTTGCGTCTTCGAGGTCAATTTTGTCTTGTCTTGAGAGACTAATTATATAAATCACGTCGGTAGACGCCTACTACAGCAAGGTGTCAAACTTGGGACCCACAAGTGACTTGGAATTCGAATGCAAACTGGCGCACCAGTGTAATCGCGAAATCAGCCCCGGACGACATTTTTCTTTTTTCCCATTTAGTACGCTGAGGTGCAATTTTGTTCCTGTTAACAAACCTACAATCGTAAATATGACGCAACAAATGCTGGTGGTTGGAATTCATACTGCAAACAGACCAGTTCAGGCAATAAACGAAAGGCAAAATCCTGACCGTGTTCGGCCAGAATTAAGTCGTCCTTGCAGGCCTGAAATGATAACGATTGGGTTGCTTCACACATCACTGCGAACGCTACGCGATACGTTACTTTTACGTGTCCCAGCCCGACCATTTCACCTCTGAGTTCTCGTAGCAGTGACTCAGGTAATATTTTAAGAACTATGTCAGACATGCCTTCTCGAGTCCATTCATACACTAAGATTTTCACATCCAACAATGAACCTGCAGCTGTTCGTCTTGCTCAACTGGAGCTTCAATAGATGATACACAAAAGAAAACACGCGAAATCGTATACAATTTGTCACTCTGGTTACCGATTAACAGGTTATTTCGATGTTGCAGGGCTCCACAAACTACTTCGCCGCAACGTGCTGATGTTACTTGCTCAACCTTTGTTCCATATCATTTTTACGCTCAACCAGGTGTTGCAACACCAAAAGAGCCGTGCTGCTGCAAATTGGCTTGATTATCCGTACTATGTATCAGAGTCCAAGACCTAATAAAGCGTATATTTCCATTAAACACATGAACAACAGCCCACGTTGAACACGCATTTAGGGTTAAAAAGTAGGCCTCGTGTATCACACCATCTGTACCTCGTCTCCTATCCCAGTCTGTACAACGGAGATACGAATCGAGACACTGCCAGTGCGTGACGAAGGTCACAGTGGAAGTTTAGGAAGCATGGAATAAGCTGCAGCGCTTATACTTACCAAATGCGTCTCGCCCATTGTAGAAATCTCTGTATCATGGCATACTACCACCGCAAACCGACATGTTGTGGTAAAAATGGCGGAAGACCTGCCCTGAGCATGCGCCGACACCACGTGCTCAAATGAGTGGCTCAGGCTGGCCACAATGATATTCTACTTTTGCGCTCCTTACGGAATATGGAAGCTGCCAGAAGCTTCTCGAACCCAATCTTCCTGTATTTAATTAAATACAGCAGTCCATACCTCATTTCGTCCGTTGACATTGGCATACATAGTTTTATTTCTTTACAGTATGTGCAATGATTTTCAATGTTTATTGCTCAATGACTCAAATGAATGAAAACTTATACTTGACCCATGACGAAAACCCGAGACTGGGAAAAAGACGAAAAACAGACGACACAACACAAAGTCTCAAGCTCGCTTGCTTTTTAACCATTTTATCTGTATTATGCTTGACGGTTGGCGAACGTGATTTCGAAACTTCGAAACCTCTGCAGAGGATGAGGGATGAGGCGCCAAATTAAGCACCTGCATACTGGGTGCACAGGTACTCGCTCATCATTCTGCATTCTATCTACCGATTCTCCGGCTGATAGAAACAATAGAAGCATGCACGTAGTGGGTAATGGAAGCGTGATGTTACACGTAAGGTTTGCCTGCCAAGTGTGGTGGCATGTTGCACGTGCCGCAGGGTAGGACTGCGGATAATTTCGACCACTTGGGGATCTTTTGACGTGCGCCGGAAATCTCCGACACACGGTGCTGGAAGCAATGTTTACCTCCCCCACATTGTTACCGCCCTCGGCATTGGTAGCACAAAATATTTTGTCCTTTTTTGGCTGACTTACCATCCCAAGTACGCAACGAGGGAGGTTTCGTTTTTACAGTTTTCGTTTGTGTTGTTCATTTATTGACTTAAAAAACTCTCAAACTTTAACACGTATCCTCCTGCGAAACTACTTTGCTCTGCGGCGGCGGCTTGTCATGCCTCATCACCACTCATCACAGTCTGTGCACAGGGGGATACGATGATATTTAGGTGTAGGCGTCTGTTCCCGTGCGCGTTATCCGTAGAAGCTGAAAACAGGAAATTGTTTTGATTTCTCGGCATTACTTTTCGTTGTTGGAGGCATGCACTGTAAAAACTGACGTTGTTTATCTTGTTCTATATTGAATCGGACTGAATCATTGTATGTACCAGGTAATAGTGGAATGATTGTTTCCATGAAGTTGTGGGTTGTACCGTGTAAGCCGTGTAATCGTCAGTGTACTACCCGTAAAGAAACTGGTTGACATATTTTACCGAAGAACACTGATCAAAAGCAGGACGTAAGCATAGCTGCTGTAACACGCAGTAACAAGTATGTGAGCAACACTCCCGCTTGTGCTTGAGGAGGAGCAAGAACGACAACATGAGGATCTTCCCCTGCCGTCTGTATCAGTATCTCTTCAAACTTAAGGCAGCGGTACCCACAAAGTGATTACATGTCATTATTCTCACTGGTATTACGGCTTTAGACCGTGAGATCGGAGCGCGTGGTCGCATAAATGAAGATTGCTTGCAAGCAACGCCCACCTGGCTGTCGTGCCGTTCACAGATGCAAGACAATTCTGCTTCGAATTTGCATGCCTTTTAATTAGCACACACATAAGTAATTAACACATACCTTTTAATCGAGCTTGTTGTCTGACCTGTAAAAGTAGTGCACTGGGTGTCGCACAGGTATCAAAGCAGACCTAAAGCATGCCTGGAGATCCTCCAAAAGTTACTGGGCTTTCTCCAGTAGAAGGTCCTCCAGGAACCAAAGTGACCATTCGCGGAGAAAACCTTGGGTTAAGCCAAAGTGACATCGTTAGTAAGTTTGCAACTTAAATTTGGCGAACATCTGCTGTAGCTCTTGAGGTTTTGTGCTTCACAGGCCTCACAATATGTGGTGCGGACTGTTCAATTTATGCTGAGTGGAAGTCTTCGAGCAAGATTGTGGCACGAACTAGAGCTTGTACAGGCCGCGGGGAAGTCATCGTCACCACTAAATCTGGTGGTCGAGGAACCTGTACTGTCCAGTTCAAGGGAATCTTGGAAGTCATAGGTAATGCAATGGTATATTTTGTAATTTTTTTGTAATTCCATATTTGCTTACCACCGCCACCACCACCCATGTGACATATCTCTCAACCTACTTTTCTTTATGGTAGTTTACACACTCTATTGCCAGCAAAAGAAACTTGCATATTTTTTCAGACCATTAAACTTTTCTTTCTTCCTTGCATGCTTGAATTTATAACAGTACGAATGTGGTTGCTTATAATTAGGGAATGACTTTTTCGGGTTAAATCCCTCTCAGATTCGGGGGGTAAAAATCGGGCGCTATTTCTAAATCTGTAATTCGGGGAGAAATCGGGCGATAATTGTGCCTTTGGGTGTTATCGGCTGTTTTTGTTTCTCCTCTTCTCTATCAAGTCCTTTCCTAATCTCTTTCTCTCTCTTTTTTTTTGTGTGGGATCGTGATCTACCAGCGGTAATCCCCGAAGGCATAGACAGTGTTGACACACATGGGTGTATTGCTGGGAACGTAAGTGACCCAATCTTGCATGTGTTACATGTGGTGACCTTTGTTTGTCTTCAGTGGAAACATCACTTGAGGATATCACAGTGACTGGAATTCGGGGAGATATCGGGTTTAACCCGAATTGGTCGGAGGTCAGTTCGGGGGGGGGGAATAACCGGGCGGAATCGGGTTTAACCGAAAAAGTCACTCCCTACTTATAATGCGTATCACATTTTACTTGAGTAGCCTGTGTCCTCTGGTGTATAACGTCCATTGAACTTTTTTTTTTTTTTCGGCACATAACGTCACTTGCTTGTAAACATAATAAATGATGCCTTTGAATTGACCACGTGTGAGAGTCCAATCAAAGGTGCATGTTATCAGTATGTGAGCATGAAGGTGTAGAGCTTGTTAAGACCAAACAAAATGAGAAAGCAAAAAAAAAGTATGAGACGAACAGTGTTGAGCTAGCAACTGGTTTATTCAACAAAGCTAGCCTGGAAAGCTCCTTGACGTAAAGGCGACCTCCTGCTAGCATTGTAGAACTATAGCGCAACAATTTCTCGATCGAGGTGAAAAGGCTGTTTCCACTTAAGGGCAGTATTCTTGGGTGGATGCTTAGGAACCCAGGAATGCAAGTGCGCCCTTAGAGTCAGCAGCATATCATGTGAGAGGGAATGGGTTCTGGAGTTACGTTGGTGGAGGCGATTGTTGAGGCACAGAGAAGTTTGGCCAGTGTATTGTTTCCCAGACGACAATGGGAGGAAATACACTATGTTGAGCATAAAGGGATTATGCAAGCGAGCTGGTCAAAACTTTTTGTAGGCAGCATACGCCCGAGCTTGAGGTGAACACAAGGGGTATGTTTGTTTGTATATCCCCTTGTCTTCACCCTGAAATTAGGGATATGCTACCTACGGATACTGAAGGATACACTATGCATCTTGTGCAGGGAACAAAAGCAAACAAACAAACAAAAAACAATACTCTGAATATTTACTTGGGACTCAACAAAGCTGGAGCAAAGTGAGGGAAGAGAGCCTGGCTGTAATACTTTGGTATCCCCATCCTAATACCAACAGGGAAGGGGTGTGCTGACAGGATGTGACGTTGTAGAGGATGACGCAATTAAACACAGAAGGACAAACGCAACACACGGCTCACAACGTCCAATTGCATACTTCAACTGAGAGGATCTGTTTGCATAATGGTCACAAATAAAATTTCAGTTTAGTTGCAGAATCTATCAGATTGTACGTCGTCTTTAAATACGCTGTACTTTTGCAGGCCCTACTGTTGAATCTGCAACATGGGTCGATGAATCGTCCCTTTTCACGGATAGCCTAGGCCGCAAGCATCCCACCTCCCCATCGCAGCTGCAACCTGATGATCCCTTGGGGATATCAGATGAATCTGCGTGAGTCATTTCTTCTAGACACTCTACAAGTTTGCATGCTTGTCATTATTCAGTAAAACCTTATTAGATCAAACTGAGCAAATTGTAATTCCCACTTAATTACAGCATTTGGTACAGTCAGAATAAATTCATTGGTTCAGTTAGACATACAGATAATTCAGAAAAATGTTGTGTTGTCTAATTACAGTTTGAGCTAACAAGGTTTCACTGTACTGTAAGGTCACAGCACCTCAGGAAAGAGAAAATTTAAATGCGGCATGTAAGTAGTGTTAGTATAGCGTTGGCTTCCTCATATTGGTTGATGGTGCAAGACAGCTGAGTACAGGTAGCATGGTAGAAGAAGAATGTTAAATTGGATGAAGCAATGCCTTCCTATGAGCGTTAATGTGAACTATAAAATTTGCATTGTGTTGCCTGACATAGCTCTAGAGGTGGGTGCAAGTTGAAAGAACTTTGCTGGGTATACTGTTAGAATGCAAGGACCTGTAACACAAAACATGTTGAGCAATATGTTTCTTTATCGTAAATTACTCCCCAGAATTGAGAACCCTCAAGTTGGTAAAATTAGTCCACGGACCACTACTGCAATATCACCATGATTATTTGTGATTTTTGCAATGCAAAAAACCGATTCGTCGGCAAACTAATTTTGTAATGATGTAAGCATGCATCTTTGAGTAGGCCAATAGGTAACACATATGACTTACGTGTACGCATAGATTGAAGTAGAGTAGAATGAGGCTGTGAGGAATAAATGCAAAACATTTAAAGTCTCCAGTATTTGAAGTAAGTGTCAGTTCTCTGTCGTGAACTTCAACATTTTCTGACCCAGGTTGTGTCTTCAATATTGCTTCCTTTTTGTTTTGTGTGTGTGTGTCTATATGTAGCATGCCTTTCTTTCTTGAGGGAGCAGCAAGCAGAATGATTGTGAGGAACAGGAAAAATATGTAGAGAGTTAAACGTAGGAGGCTGTGGGAAAGGTGAAATGCTGACCACTTCTGGATGGGGTCCCAAGGGAGCCGCTAATGTATCACAGTGTTTCACAACAGGAAAACTGTTCGAAAAATATAGAAGCGTATTTGCTTTCCATTACCCAGAAAGAAGCTTCCCGAAGATGAGCTACGTAAACTCTTCCCGGATGGTAAGTGCCCTATTTATCATTTGCACTCTAAGCATATCGTCTAGACAGCAGAACCATACTTTTCCTTTCGTAGGTTCTGGCAACCTACTCTCAGATACCTTCAATCCTACTTGGTATCTCTTGGAAAACTACAATGGAACAAGGTAGCTAATGTTTGATTGTGTTTACGAATGATAACCCAGCATATTTTTATGACCTGTGTGTATTGGCTTCTCAGTGTGTTTCCATCAATCCGTTTCACATTGTCGAAGTGGCTTCAAAAACCATTAGTGCGTGTCTGCTCTGTGGCACAGATGTGAGACATTGTTGCAAATTTCTGTGCCTATGGCATTATTGCTGTGCTATGGCCCAATCATATCTTAAGAAGCTCTCCCCATCCCCGTGTGTTTGCTATGAGACATACATAGGGCCTTGTGTTCTAGGGTAAAACCTGTTTTTATCCTCCGATTTGCATCATCATCACTTATGGTAAAAGCCCGAAAGAACCCGTAAATGAACTTGGCTAAGTGCCAGTTCAGTCGCCAATACAGGTACTGGAGAATGCTAAGCATTGGACACTTAGCACAGCTGTGCCGCGTGTTTTTAGTTTTAATTTTTATTTTTGGAAAAGCATGAGAATTTTTAACTGTGAGACGTGCTTTTCTTTTTATTTTCCACCCGATATCACCCGGTTTTACCTTATTTTATGGCTCCTGAAATAAAGCCCAATTTTCGTGCTATTTATAGAACCGATGGATACACCTTGATGCGAATGGCTTTATTGGAAAGAGTACACAAGGATACATGAAGGGGAATCGCAAAACTTTTGAAATTAGCCAATTGTTATTTCTGGGAATTGTGAACATTGTGAGACTTGTGCCTAACAAGCAAAATCAGTGTTAATCAGTGTAAAAATGTCTCAAGTGTGAAGAGGCACCACAATTACAACCACATGCACCGTTAGTAGCTCATTTTGACATTTTCGTACGTTTTTGTCCATATATTCCATATTTTCTATGTGCCCTAGCTTCAATGACTTGAAAGCCGGCCTTCTAAGCCTTCGCCGTAAGGTGGGACAACAGCAGGAGGGACCATCTTCCTTTCTGAAGTCCCACGTTAATGCTATTGTGATCTGTTTGGATGTGTTACAAGGTGATTGATAGACTACTTCACTATGTATTAGTACATGTATATCCTCTTGTACTGTGGCATGCTTGCTTAATGATTCACACTTTTGCCCTCTACATCTTACAGAACTCCAGAAGACAATGGAGAAAGATAAGCAAGAAATGGGTGCAGATCTGACGGAGAAGCTGTATAATTCAGTTGTCAGTAAGTGAATGCTGTGCTTTTGCACTTTGTGTGATTTGAGTAAAAGCCTACTGACCTCGGTGGACCAGTTGATAGCGTGTCCGCCCACTGATCTCTAGGTTGCAGCTACGTGGTGTCAGGGTACAAGTTGCTTTGGCTCGCCGTCTTCCGAGAGGGACGTTAAATACGGTGTGGCATGTACTGAGCTTTCGTCATACGTCAAAGAACACTCAGGCAGGCAAAATTAATTCGCAGACCGACCACTCTGGTGTCGCTCACGATCATAGTTGTTTTGCGATCTAGAGCCACAAATTATCAATTATCAATCAGTAAAAGTTGATAATCCCTGAAACTTGAGCAAAGAAGTAAGAGGCAAGCAAGCTGGTGTAATGAACTTGTAGCTAACATTCCCTTGAGTATGAGGAGGAGACAAGAGAGTCCGAGAGTCCCTTCCTGTCTCTTGTCTTCGTGTTGTCTTCTCCTTATGCTCAAGGAAATGTTACCTAGAAGTCCCCAAAACTTACCATGTGTGTAGGGTAAAACTTGCATTATGCCTCGTATCACTGCAAGGGTAGTCCGTGAATAAAGAAAACGAATCAGTAGAGGGTGTGCCGAGAGTTTTGGACGTTGTTTCGACAGATATGTACCTATGCAGTACGTAGTGTACATGGTGTTGTAAAGGTACTGTAAGGCACCAGACAGACATGTTATATTGGCGGTGTAGTTTAACAGCTTGTTGCTTGTAAATCCAGCACAACAAGTTATGCATGTGAGAGGAAACGCTAAATGTTTTTAATTTGCAAGTAAAATTGGGGTAAGATGTCTCTGAGCCACTTCTGTTGGGAAGTAATCCCCAATTTTTCAAGCAACAGTGACCTATGTTCCCGACATGAGCTCCGAGATTATAACGACCATGTCATAGGCACCCCTTCCTAGCGCCGCATTTGGGAGCTAGCGGTGGTGCTACTCATCGGCGCGGTTATTGCTTCCTCAATTTCTGCAATACTTTGTACTTCAGCTTACTTTAGTGTATTTTTGTACAAGCGGTGGATGTCCCATGGGAGATGCTTCCTTATAAAGTTGATTATCATCATTGTTCTACTCGTTTTCATGGGAACTGTTGCTGTCGTCTGCTACGGTAGTCATACATCCGCTTCGGCGCGTTTAAAATCAAAATTTCCATTGTCTAATCATGATGTAGATCTCACGGGCCGATGTGTAGCGCCCCTAGCGGATCGTGCGGACTGGCTCCCTATAGGGGTTGCCGATAATGACACGGTCGTTATAATCTAGTAGGTCGTGGTTCCCGACTGGGTTGCTGTTCATGATGACTACGCACCCGACACGTAGCCGACACGTAGCCAAAACATAGCTACACGTATCTTCTTTCGGTTTAGACCCAGTGGTATGCGCATGCAGTGCAGTTTTGCTGCTGTACTTGACGAGCAGTGCACAGTGTTCGACACAGTGTTGCCCATAATTTTTAATTTAAATGTAAATTTTCTAAAAAACTGAGCACAATTTGGACAAAAATTGTGACATAAAAGTAGTGAGGGAATAGATAAATTTTCTGAGATTGCAGCTCTTCTGATATATCTTAAAAAGTCTGCATGGTGACATTATGATAATTGTTATAAACGATAGTATAAAAGCGTATCTGGCAACTAGAAATGCCTGCCAGGTGCAAGCTGGTGATGTTTGACTTACGACTTTCTGGAACCCTTCTACGGGTGTTCAAGAAGAGGAAGCTGTGCAACTTACTTCCAGTTATTGTTGATGCATGTGTGATACTTATTTATACATACATCATGTTCTGCTTACAGAATCCAAAAGTGAAGCGGAAAATATTTTTGAGTCTATTTTGGCACGTAAAGACCAGGCAGACTCAACTAGGAATGCACTTGGTATTCTGCAAAAGTTCCGTTTTCTTTTCAACCTTCCAATGATGATTGAAAGGAACATCCAGAAGGTAAGCTAGAGCAGAGCTCTCCTGCGGCAGTGGACATGTGCGAATATTTGAAATTTGGAATGCTTGTTGATTATTCTGTTATTTCGATAAGGCCTTGGAACGGCATAGTGAGATTAATGAATGTCCAAAATGCTGTTCCGTGATTATGCTAAAAAAATTGTTAACATATGTGCGCTTTAGCTGCACTTCTTTGAGTAGTCAGTTTAAACTGTATCAATCACAGGTTGGTGTTTCAGTTCAGCATCCACGTGCAGTGATCGCCATAGTTGCAGTGCCCAAATGCGTCTTAACACTAACTAACTAAGTGCACCACATGCATTACGTAACAAAGCGGTGCATTGCTTACAAAAAAGAGAAAATTGTGAGGGTTTGGATACGCCCCTGATTCATGAAGATGGCCATGATGATGATGATGATGATGATGATGATGCATTTTCGGCTTCATTGCAAGAGCTTTTGCAGGAATTGCATATGGGGAGATTGTATGGCTTAAAACTGATATTTTAGATAGCTCTTATGGGGTAAGGCCATCACTTTAGCTTTATACAAGTTTCCCCTGAGCAAGCTGTAGAAACACAGAAAAATACTTCGGGAGGGGTTGTATGGGGACTTTGCATGGGAGAGAGGGATGTCCCCCTTGTTTTCCTCTTCCAAATGCACTACCAAAGGTAAAATTATTGGGGAGAAGTTTGAACACCCAGACCCCCCTGCCCCTCAACTGGCTAGGCCAGTGAACATAGTACATACAAATTGTACCAACACATAATAGTAGATGTTTGCTGCATTGAAGTGGTTTAGTTTGTTGGACATTGAGAACAATGCAGGGAATGTACATGGCTTCTCAAGTGCACAATTTGCTATTGATTCTTAATGCACTCAAATTTATCTCAGTTATTCTATGAGTACAGTCACTACTGTCATGTCCTGCTTATCTGGCCTGCTCTGTCCCTGATCGGATAACAGATTTCTGCATAAGCGAGTATAGCGTGAACCTTGCGTCTGGACCCTGGAGGTGCCTTGACAAGTGAATGTCCTTATTTGCTCGAGAAAGTTTTTCTTTTTCCTTTTTCCAAAATACTCATAGCGGTTTATACCAGCTATTGGTGTGCATATGTGTTAGCAGTCCTTTCACGTTTGGTGCACAAACAGGATAATTGCTTTGTTTGATAAGCAGCAAAAGTCTCGCTCAGTGATCCCGTGTAGACCTTCTAGGCATGGCACCCATTTCTGCACCTGAGCGATCGGGGAGTTATCCAGCAACAGGGGATTTCATCTTGCAGCATTACCTTTGGCAACTATAGTAGTATAATCTGCTGCATTCACTGGTGCTGTTGGAAGCCGTGACCTTGGTGTCTCTTAGAAATAGACTGGCGTTTTATACACAAAATCTTAGGATGTTGATCAGTCACACCTTTGATTGCTGAAAGCCCCATGCGGTGAGGCTGAGCTTGGACGACTGGATTTGGGTGACTTGCATGGGTTTCGTTAACGGGTTCACAATACCTTGAGGACATCCAGACCATTCACAGCCATCTATATCATGATACGGGTACTCGATTCCGGATAACAAAGTACATTTCTAATGGAAACGGGAACCTCATGAAGTCTTTCTCTACGTATAATGAGATTTACGGTTAACTGAATTCTGGACAAGGGGGGACACGTCAGCAGTCAGGCTTGCACAAACACAGTCGTGTGATGTTCCTGTGGGTTAGCGTCTACAGTTTTAGGTGAACAGGAGAGCTGGTGGGGTGCAGAATTTACCAAGAAATGGTACCGTATTCAACCAGTGCACCTCTTTGAGCGTGACAGAATCGCCAACACTGTGCATAAGATTTATAATACACCGTTGTTATTTCTCAACTCTGCATATGTCCTTGCACCGCTGTCATTGTGGCCGTATACCGCTTGGACTATATTCAGATGCCATATTGTTATATGTTTGCCACACAGGGTGACTACGACGTGGTCATCAATGACTATGCTCGAGCGAAATCTGTATTTGAAAATACAGAAGTAGCTGTTTTCCAAAGAGGTAAGGTCCTGTCTCATTCACTTTTACTTGGAAGTTTACTGTTTAGTTTGTAATTAACACTCTTTTAATTTGGAAAATTTAGTTTAGACAACCAAATTTGGCATTAGGAGGTTTGAGCAGTCAAATTCTTTTGCAGTGAATATTTCCATAATTTCCATAATACTCCATCGTTCACTCTTAATTGCAATTATTCCCTAAAGTTTATCAGGATGTGGAACAGAAAGTACAAAGGTTTCGGAACACACTTATGGATAGCCTGAAGCAGCTTCCTACACCTGTTGAAGATCAGAAACGTATTATCAAGTAAGCAGCACCTCTACAGTCAACATTATGTGCCATAGCAAAGTAGCTGGCCGGGGTGGATTAGCCTACAATGTTTCCACCTTGCATTTACTGCACTTGGGAGGGTTATGTAACCGGGAACTTTCGTGCCTTGCAAAATGCATGATGAAACTGCAGTAGGTAAAAGTGACATTGCAATATAAAGGGACTTACGCAAAACACTTTGTTCTATACTGGAAGGTTATCAATTAGACGTTCACTTTAGGTATCTAGTGTCTTTGGGTGCTCCTGGAAGCCCAGCTTGGGATGCCATATGCCAGAACTACAATTGGCTGGTGGATTCCATGGACACTTGCAAGCGAAGCCATATTGCTGCGTGTAAGCACTTGCGACTATTTCTTCACATACTGTTGATTCACAGGCGCCTGTCCGTCTGTGATAACTTTTGAGATAAGCTGTGAAAGGCATTACTAGACATGTACGCAGTGAAGTATTGGAAAAAGAAATTCGAAATGTGTCATGTCTATAAGAAATATCAACACTGTGGGTGACACGAACGATGTGAGGATAATGAGCTTTATAGTATTCTGGTATGGTATATGTACTTCTTGTTGTACTTGTATGTTGTTGTAGCTTGTTGCAGGTCTTATGGGCATGAAAAGCTAAACACCTGCTTGCAATCAGCTGTGTTATGAGGGATTTATATCATGTTTGCAGTGTCACAAGGTGAAAATGAGGACAAACAACAGTCATCTGATGAAAGTACACATCAGGTGAAGCTACCACAGCAAGTGCAGTTTGTAGAGGAAGTGACTGGGCTGTTCCAGAAGCATTTTCCGGACCTCTCGGATTTGGGTCAGGCATACTTTGCTGAAGGACTCTTTGTCCCACCGGTATGGCGTTTACCTCGTCAAACTGTTTCATATGTGTGTTATGATCCGTATAGTGGAACTGTTGTATGCTACACAACGAAGAAACCTTAGACTTTTCCTCCATCGTTTCATACTCTGTCATATTTGAGTTTCATCTGATGTTCCTGCAGGGCACATCAACCCATAAAACTGGTTTAGGTTAGTGTTGTATCATAGCTTTGCTGGGTGCATAATTAAAAGGAGATAAGATAATGTGATTAGAAATTGAAAGATGATGCATCGCTAAGGTCCTTCTTTTTCTGCTGCGGCAAATCCCGAATTCCACAGTAGGGAACTATGAATTCTGCATTTTTCTGCGGTAAAAGGAAAATTACCCTAGTTCAGACAGAAAATGCTCTCTGTTAGCTCTTACGGTAGAGGAGACCAAAAACTTAGTCCAAAAACTTTTGTGACTTAGCATAACAAGGTATATTATACTTTCTTCTGAGAGGGAGTGAAGTTTGTCACTGACTGTCAAATTGTACTTGCTAAGTGACTTCTCTGCATGTACAGAGTTTACTGTCACACCGAGGTGCTTGACAGCTATGGACACCAAAGCAGGGGTCAGCATTTGCATTCCACTCCAGAATCCCATAGAGTTGAGGGTTAGAGAGAGGAGTTAGAGGGTTGTTCCAGCACACAGATGGCGCCTTATCCGGTTGGCACATCTACGCTGTAACGCAAGCAGACCTGGTGCGAGCAAAGTCCGTTCATCTCGCACATAAACTGACTTAAGCGCGCGGTTTCTGCAAAATTCTGCGCAAAACCTCATATTCTGCGGCAAACCCACAATTCCGCGAATTTTCGCAGAATTGCGGAATCGCAGAAAAGGAACGGCCTTATGCATCGCCATGAAATTATAAAAAGCCTCTTCCTGGCGGGCGATGTCTGAATACAGACCTGCATCACAGACCTGTGGTGAACCTCAGGGCTCTACTACATGGAGTCAAAAATACCCCTCTCTCTTCCCAAGAAAACAAGAGACAGAGGGAGAAAGGTATACTTAGAGTCTTATGTTTTAGGGTAAACCCAGTAAAAGCCATTTTTATGCCATGATTTGCATCATAGTCACTTAGCTTTTCCACTGGGTATCTCCCGATTTTACCCTGTTTTACAGCTACCGAAATAAAACCAGATTTTTGCCTCTCGATTTTGAAACAACAACAACAACAACATAAAACTTGAAAGAAGTCCAAGGGTCTAAGTATACTCACATGGCCCTATGATGTTGATGGATAATATGCAGTGGCATGACTTCATTATTCTTTTTATGGCTCACAGAATGACACAATAACAGCCCGCAGTGATGAAGAAAAGGCCTTCAAGGTAGACAAGCTTTCAGTATTACTTCATGGTGCACTAAGGTGAAAGTAATGGACTACTCTATTGTAATTTTAGGAGATGGTTGTCCACATTGTTGCAAAGCTGTGCTGGGAAGTTCGAGTGGCATTATTACCATCATCGCACCACTCCCTAGCCAATCAGGTGGTGACGTCGGCAGCGTGGCCAGGTCAAAAGTCCAGTGAGGGTCTTGGACCTTGGCTTCCACAGTGCTTGCGCTACATTAGGTATGTACATTAGGTACATTAGGTATTAGGAAGAGCCCATATGGAGTGACCATAAATACAGAACAGATTGTACAGTATGTATACAAACACACTTAACTTTCTTTCTTCACTTTAACATAGAGACATGCAGAGGTGAAGAAGAATTGTCTGTCTCTTTTGATTTGCAGGCAGTGTTTCTCATCTCTGCTGAAGTTGGATATTCCTGAGGAAACCATACCCCAAGTTCAGCAGCTTATTTTCGACCTTAGGGTTCATTCCATGATGTGCCTTTTCAATCAGGCTGCTGAAGGTATGTTTCTGACTGTGCCAACAGGCTAATAGTGTATCCAACTTTCATTAATGCTTTAAACATCAATGTAGCAAAACCATCAGAGCTATCTCGCATGGTAGATTGCACTACACCATTCTGTACAAAATTCTGAATGTTTGCAAGAAGCATATCGTTTGTACAACATTAAGAAGAAAGAAAAAAAAACATTAGAATCAGGCTCCAGCCCGTCTAGCTAGCACAGCTTTTAAAGAAATCAGTTTCCAGTGCAACTGCATAAGTTCTGAGGTTTTCGGGTTTTACCCGATTCTTCCCCGAATTCACCCCCAATCACACATTTAGTGGTTCGGGTAAAACTCAAATTGGGGGAGGAGGGTGCTTTTTGTCGTGCAACCCAGAACCGTGACACACGATTGCAGTAGTGAGAGAGAGGGACGAGCTACCAACAGAAGGGGGAGGCACAGCAGCCGAGATGGCACGACGTCACGCCAACCTCGGTAGCTCAGTGAGCTCAAGCTTGACTGTTGTTACTTCCTCTCCCGTGCACACCGTTTCTATCAAGCGAACCGTGTTTCGTGTGTAAAGCAAAACATAGCTTCAAAATCTTGTGAAGAAGGTTCCTTTTTCTGTCATTCCAGATGTTCGCAATTTGCTCAAGTCGGAATTCTGGCGCCTAGAGAAGGATGACCACTCTGGGGGAACAACACAGCTTGTAAGTTCTACTTTCTTTGTAAAAGGTCTACAGCAGAGCAACCAGTATTCCATTGGCGAGTTTCGTATACATTTTACATCAGCATATGGAATTGGTATATCATGTGCCAGGCAAATTCAAAATGTTCCTGAACTTTTTTATCATTTTTTAGACCTGACCTTTTACTGAGCCATGTCTCAATAGTATGTGTCGGCAATGCTGCTAGAAGTACCATATTTACACGCATATTTTGTGCCATCACATAATTTGCGCACCCCTAGTTTAGCACTAAAAATGACAAGAAAACAAAAAATCGCGTAATTTGCACACCCACATTTTCTCGCGCGGATATCTGGCACGCGTGTCTCAGCGACTGTGGTGATTGCTTTTACGCCGTCAGTGCTACCGAAGTTTGTTTGATTTGCGCACACTTTCGGGTGATGGACAATACTGTCATCTGAACTACAAACAAACATGCTGTGACAAACCTTACAGCATAACATGACAAAGTTGGCGAACATAGCGTGCTTTCGGATGTCAAGTGCGACTAGCGGTGTCTTCCAGCAGCGTCTCGATGCATTTCACTTGAAAATGAGCGGTAGTGGGCTGGCATTTTGCCTCCCGACCGTCGGGGGTTGTGTGGTATTCGGGTACTTGCTTCGCGCTTGCGCAATGCAGTCATAGCGTAAATATCGTCTCTACCGAGAGCCTATCTGCCTGACATACTAAAATTTTGAAATTTTGCATCGTTTGAATATCGTAACAAACGTTCCCACGCAATTTCCCCACCCCCAACTTTTCTGACCTTTTTGGGAGAAAAAGTGCGCAAATTATGTGAGTAAATTCAGTACTACCATTCGTCTGTCCTTCGTCCTTTTTGTTGTCCCCTCGCACTGGGTTTTTTTTATCGCTTTTAACACCAAAGTTCGTTTCCTAACTTTGCTTCCATCAATGAAGGCAGTCTCGGAACGCTACTTTCGATATCATGCATAACTGAGCTTGGATTGTAGCCTCTGGCGCCGTTAGACATTTACATTTTGACTACATTTACATTTTCATGGAGCTGCTACACCACGTCTGGACGGTACCATTTGTTTATGGTGCGCTTCTCTAAAGTGGAATTTGGTTTTGCGACCCCCAGAGCGTAGAAAACGAGAAAGAGACATCCATATTTTAAAGGCGCTGAGATTGTGGAGAAGAAACACGCACAACAAGAGGGTTTTGTCATTTTTGTCTCTCCTCTACAGTCTTTGGTGATTTCGATGTTGGGAGCCACGTCTCGCTGTGGCACTCCCTGATGGGGTTTTAAATACTGAAATTCAGAAACTTTTTGAATAGGCCTCGTAGTGTGGCTGTGAAGCAGTAAAAGAGAAAAAAAGCCCCTTATATTAAGCTGATGTTTTCTTCGCACTCGCAGCCATTGATGTTTGAAAATCGTGTGATTGAAGCGTTGCAGTTAGTGCGGCAGAATGTGCTCCAATCTGGGCCAAGAGAGACTGAGGTGAGTTTGTCATCCCTTTGAGTTGGTTTTTGGCTTGCTCTTATACTTAGTAGTATGTTCTGCATCTAGGTATTCCAGCAGCTGAATGTGCAGGGTACAATCAAGCAACAGGTGCAAGCATTGCTGCAGGCATTTGTGGAGACATTGGAAAAGTGTGCTTTGAGTCCAGATCGACTCTCACCCATTATTGACTCTGCTGTGTGAGTTGCTATTTTAGTACGTATTCACTTATCGGAATTTACATGTGATGCTAGTGACTGCAAATAAAATGACTATATTTGAATGCTGATATGTACCCAAGCATATTTGTAGAGGAAAGATAGATGGCATTGAGCTTTTTTGCATAAGTGAAAGGGCTCTTTGGGAGCCATCGTCCCATCATGTGCCAACATGCTTAAAGGAGGGTTTATTTGATTTTGAGGGCTCAGGTTTAAAGCAGATACAAGGTACAAAAGTTGTCATTGTAACCAGGGTCCATTTATCTGGCTTTCACAGTGTGCAGTCCCCGGTTTGCATCGCAGGGCATGTGGCGGAATTCTGTGTGTGACAAAATTTCAAAACAGTTTGCTTTAAGCGGCGTTGCTGCTGCTGGACACACTAAGATTAATGGATCAACTCAGCATTCTCTTACATACCTACTCACTGTCGTACTTTATTGTATCGGTATTTATATGGACGTTATTGATGCATGCGTGGCAGTGGCACGGAGGTCATCTCAGCTGCCCAGAAAGCCAAGAACTGGAAGCGGAAACGCGAAGATTCATTATCAACGCCGCCCCTGGTAGGAATGCATACAAATTGCTGATCACGTGCCATCTTCTGTCAGCTTCTCTTATGCAGCTGTGAGTGTTTTAATAATAAACTAAGCTATTTTGTGTACATATTTAGGAACAGAGGTTACTAATTGTCTTGAGCAACATCACTTTCACGTCTCGAGTGGTAATCCCAAGGCTCCAAGAAAGCTTTGAACGACATGGTTACCCCGACATGTCTTCGGTTACAAAGGTAAACCAATTCAATGACACGTGATCCGCAAATCAAGATCATGAGTACTCGCACTGTGGTGACCAGTTACTATTTGTAGAGATGAGAATAAACAGGACTTCCTTCTGTCTCTGTGCAGACGATATTGAATTCTCTAGCGAACCTTGATCGCAAGCTGTTCCAAAAGCTTCTTGATGCAAAGTGTGATCCAATTGTGGGCGGAATTGAACCAAACCTTTATGCTGGAGCTTTTGACTGGAAGAATTGTCCTGTTCCTGTTGGTAAGCTTTCATAACACTCTGGTGGACTAAGACTTTACGAGATAGCACGTGATAAACCGTCGTAATGCAGTTCTTGTGTAGCTGTCGAGCTTTCGGTCTCATGCTAAATGTTGTTCAGATACTAAATACTTTGTACTCACTTGACTGCCAGTGTAAACCACCTGTTGACTTATATTTTCAGCAATCACGGGTAAGTTATTTTGTTAAGCTAAGTACAAAACTGGAATACAGTTGTTGTAGTTACCATATAACAAAAATTATTTATCTAGTGCAGGGACCTCAAATTCCAATCGAGTCGTACATTGACCTTTGACTACCGTATTTTCACGCGTATTAGCCGCACCGCAGATAAGCCGCAGGACTCGTTTGTAGATACATTTTGAAAATGTTTTTGCAGATAAGCCGCACTCGCAGATAAGCCGCGGGTAATACGACGCGACTGCTTTGTGCGCTAAACCAGTGATGCACACACAAAATCAACAGAGACGCTCAACGCTTGTCAGCGCCGTACTCCCTGCCAGCTGCCCTGTTCCCGTACTTGTCCGCGAAGTCGACGACTTTTACTTTGAAGCCGCTGTCGTGGCTGTGCCTCAGCGTTGGAGCCATGCCTCACCTCAAACTGCCGTGTCCGTGTCCACGAATGCTGCTGCTCTCGTCAAATGAGAACTGACGCTTAGCTGACCACGTTTTATCCCGATGTCAGGTGTATTGAACCCTTCCTGTGGGTCTGCCGACAAAGGAGACCGTAGGGAAGGCCATAAACCCTGTCCACATTCCGGTGTCGGCATGATGTATAACAAAGGAGGTCAGTTCTAGTGTTCTACTAAGATCGGATTGTGCCCTTGTTGCGTGTTTTTCGTGGATTGACGGGTTCGTCCACTCGAATGTGGAGTGGACCCGCCCCTGTTCGGTATTGTTCGTGCACTGGCAGGGCGGTCCTGTTCCGAAAAACATGAGGCACTGTCGGCCCTTTCGTTTAACCCGGGGTATGGGGAAAGTACCAGGGAAAAATAGTCACCAGATAAGCCGCACCCACGGATAAGCCGCAGAGCGTCCGCGAAAAAAATAAATAGCGCATAAGCCGCGGCTAATACGCGTGAAAATACGGTACATTATGGAAGGACACACAGAAAAAGAAAAAGTGGGAAAGAGATAGAGAGAGAAAATGTGCTGACCACAAAATGCCTTTGGACCTAGGAACAGTTGTGCTTATTGTGGAGCTGAATACAGTGCGTATGCAATTCATAAAAGAAAGATTCCACTTAATGTATCAAGAAAGATAAGTAGGATGCCTTCTCAAATGAGGTATCAGAGAAAAAGAAAAACATGTTCAAAGAAAATATGTAGTGCACACATGGTGTTCGGGAGCACTGCTGATCATGTCGCACAGGTCTAGAAAGTTTTAAAACATGGGTGGTTCAGAAATGAAATGTGCCGCTTCTTGATTAAATTGATGTGCTGAATTCAAATATAAAGTGAAAACAGTCAATTGGCTCCAGTTTCTATGGTACTGAAGAGGTTTCATATTATGTACTATACGTACAAGTGTATACAGTATATTGTGCAGATAACACAGGTCCCCCAATTTTAAAAAAATTGTATGGTTCAGATATGTGCCATCTCTTAAAGATGTTGATGTGCCAAATTTAAATATGACAATGAATCAATTGGCTTTGGTTTTATGCTATTTGAGAGCTTTTGTATTAGTACTACGTAAATTAATGCAGGGAATTTTAAACCTTACTTTTAAACAACATTATTTATGCAAACATAAAGCTCCAAAATATTTTTTAAAGCTTACAGTGGCAATTAAATTTTCTAGAAAATGCCAAAAGAATATTGAGAATCTCTGTACGAAACTTTGTCCACATTCACTGGCCACTTGTTCCTGTCACTGTTCAGCGGTAGACTGCAAGCATTGAGGGGTGCCACTTACCCTGAGACATTTCTTTTTGTATAGTCCCAAATATGGTGGTGAAATCACTCCCAATGCTTATCGCTCCCCTCATATGGTGGATGCTATAAACGTTATGGACTCAGTTTCGGTTCTATGTTCAGCTTTTTCTCGTGGTAGTGGTTTACGAAGCCAACTTTACGCCGATGAGGACGGATAGAGATTTGTTTTTTTCCAGACTTGGTGTCGTGTTACTGTGACGCACCTCTGTTGCAAATGCGCTCTCTATCTTGAAAATTAGAGGCAGTTAGCAAGTTTAAGCATCAATTTCAGTTTCAGCACTCCAAAGTTAGTCCAGTTCAGCTGTTCTTGTGACTGAACCAATTTGGCTGTAGACCTGTGGAATTTATACATTGTAGTATTTCGTCATTGCTTACGATTCTAACTTGGAAAACGAAATGCAAAAGCAGACTGAGGGAAGGAACTAGACGTGATTGGTTCAACTGAAAGTGGATGGTTTCAGCATTGCTACATTAAAGGGGCATTAGAATGCCCACCACGAGTTCACTTCGAATTACGTTACACGCTATGCTAATTTCGCACTTGTTGTCGTAATTCAAAACTTTGATTCCGTTACAAAGCTACAGTCAGAATTATACCGGACTCTTTCTTGCCTCAGTACTATGCAGTGAACGCCACTTCAGCTCGTGCATCGGGTATACATCGTGTGTTTTTAGTCCATGCTGCGCGGGCCATGACATGGAGCAGTTCCAGCTAAGAACATAGTGCGACTTACTAAGCGGACTGGTGTCGCTGTCCGAAGGACATGAAAATTATTGTTGTCACTAGAACATTTGTGATTACTGTTGTGGGCTACAGTTCAGTAAATTGGTATTGAAAATGCAGCAATGCGCATGATGCCGCGCATGTACAGCTTGGGACAAAAGTTTACGGAACACGGCACTGGCACATTTCTTCATCGGAGCGGCCCCCTGTTAGATATTAGGAAGAGATCGAACAAGAAACGGGTGACCGGCTATTCTGTTAATCTTTCAGTATGTGTGTCTGCTCCTTCTGGCTGCTAGGGTGTCGTCCCAATAGCGAAATGCGACACCCCAGTGTTCCGTAAACTTTTGTCCCAAGCTGTACCCAACACTACGACCGGACCCGTTCCAAATCCACACAAAGACGATAGGCATGCATGTGCTTCTCCTGCTGTCTGGTTGGATGCCACCGATCTTTGCTTCCCGATGATCCCATAGGTTGCCACCAAAGACTGCTCTGTTTTCATTGTGTTTTTTTCTGTATGGTAGCACTGTGTGAGCTAATTTTCGTTGCATTATACTAATTGAAACATGGGCTTTCATTTGAGAACAGGTTGTTTCTGCTTTTTAGTGCGCCTTTAATATGATAAGTAAAGAAATAAAAATACAGCTTGTAAATGCAAATACAGCTTCCTTCCTAATTTCGTGCAAATGACACCTGGAGGGGCTTCTCAAAGCGTGTGAGGTCTAGTTTCAGTTTACAGACATGCTCATGTGTACTTATGCTCCAAATTAAATATCGAATGATTCTGACTACAACTTGGACTTGTTGAGGTTCATGAGTGAAAAGAAGTGCTCACATAGGTACAGATGTGCTGCCAGACATGGACAGAAGCAGCATTATGCAGAAACAGTGCTTGAAAATCTTGTTTCATAGCCAATCCCTTACTGAAAATTTTTAAGACTGCAGTTTTTTCCATTCGGAAGTTAAAGGCCCTTGGGCCGCATGTTTAAGACCCCTGATCCCCTGTGTTTTTGGAGACAAAGAAAGAATACTCCTTGGATGTTATCAGCGTGTGTCACATAGGAATCTAAAGACATGTTGCATATCCTAATATCCTGATATGCTCCTTTAATATTAGCGAGTGTTAGTAGACTACTACCGGTAGCCCGGTAGGCTACCGGGCATCTACCGCACCCTATCAGCAGATAAGATTCTGAGTCGCATTCTCTGTCACTGGTTCCGGTAGGCACGGTATATTAACGGCAAAGTTATCAGCAGTCTACTAACACTCGCTATTGCTTTAAACACTGGACAAGGCCATGAAATTGGGTTTGAATAATATTCACCCACTCATCTTATTCAAGTGCCAACTAAAAGTAATCCATCTATCGTTTGAAATAACCTGTGGGCTGAAAGTGAGATTCACTTTTTGTTGTTTGCGAATAAATAGTATGTTACAATAATTGCAATGCTATGCATGTTTCTTCAAATTTGTGCGTAACATGCTGATGTTATTGCTGTTACTGCAGTTGAAAAACGTGATGAACAGGGACCATGAAATTTGGTACCATCGGTATGGGTGCATAACCGTAAGCATTACTGCCATTCATTTGGTTTCTTGGGCATTACACTGTAATTATTTTTCTAGGTTTTTATTGGCTCTTGATGGTTTCTGTTTTTTTTTTTTCTATTGGATTTTCATGGATATTGATTTGATTTTTGACAATTTTTGTTAGTTCAGTATTTCTTATTTGCTTTTGATGGTTCCTTTCACATTCTAGTAGACCAAAAATAGAAGAATTCTCTGGAATCCAACAAATTGTAAAGCAAACTGTACAGTACAGTCTGTTATCTCAGACTGATTTCCCTAGGACAACCACACAGCATGAAGATCGATCATGTAATCCTTTGAGGTTGTCAATTTCCTCAAACCTTGCATGCTAAGTCTGGGCTATGCGGCACAATGGTTGCAGTTCCAAGCAAGGCACACACTTCATTAAACACGACTCTTCAAATGCTTACTGTGCCTTCGAGTGACTCAGCTCTACACATGGGCGACCCTACACAATGTTATAAGACCATCAAGAACCAATCAAATCCCACTGAAATATACCACAGTGTAATGCTCAGGAAACCAAATTGACAGCATTTATCAGCATAAAAATAAACTGATACCAGTTTAGTACCAATTGTACTGAATTGAGCGCCCAAGCCATAACAGTATATTGCCGAAGACACAGAAGGAAATGGCATAAAACTGGAGGTTGTCCCCAGTGAACATGCACCAAGATTTGAAAAAGATGGAGTGCTCTACATGAATGAAACTAACTGAATGCTGTTAGCAGTTGTGTATCCTAGACATCAGTATTTTTCCATTGTGCCCAATTTGTTAATAAGATTAAGCTAAATAGCTAACTTTTAAAATATTAGCTTGAGGGCCCAGATATCAATTGAAAATTGTAGAGTGCCTTGAGAAACACTCAACCAAGTAAGCACGCAAAAAAAAGAAAAAAAAAGTGACAGTGTGATTCAGTTGACACCTCAGCCAGACACAAATATTTTAAAACCTAATAATTAATCTAATTAGGCACAATGAAGAAAATACTGGGGACTACGGTACACGACTACAAAAAGTGTTTAGTTGGTCTCATTCGCATAGAGTACTAAGTGTTTTTTCTTGGTGCACGTTATAGTTGGGACACCTCGTGTATAATCGATGTTGTGCTGAACTTTCATGAATACAAAATTTTTCAGGGGTGAGCCCATACATAAGAGAAGTTCTCATGAGCATGGCTGAAGTTCATGCTGAGGTAATAAGTCCTTATGGTTTTTTTCTGATAGAGCCTGAGTTTGTTATCGCACCTGAGTTTGTTATCGCACCTGTGTCACGTATGTATGTAACAAAAATTTTCTTGCAGGTGTTCTCAACATCACCATCATTGGTGGCACGTATTATGACACCCCTTGTGCAAGGCATTGTGGAAGAGATTGCACGTGTTTACGAATGCGTTGACAAGTTTACGAAGTACGGCAACATGCAGGTATGAATTTGATCATGATCGCTCCAGGGTTGCCGTATAGTACAGTATACATTGTTATCAGTTTTTTGTACAGTGCATTCAACAGAGACACACTTGAGTACATGTTAACTGAATGGTTCCACGTAGATGCTTTTAAGTCATTCACAAGTCGTAGGTGTGCAGTGCACGAAACCTACGTGACATGTCAGATGAACTTTGACGTGCACTTATATTTACTATTTGAACGCTAGTTGAAAGGTTTTCCCTATTAAGTATTCAGAATATGCATGGTTATGACTACTGAGGATGGGACATAAATCCTGCTATGAAAGGATGACCCTGATACTGGCCATAATTGCCAAGATATGGGATGGTAAAATTTGAAAATGAGTCTCCTGCAACTGTATTGCTCAGAGCATTCCATTAATACTTCAGGCTACCTTGGATTTGAGGGCTCTTGAAGAGGCTGTAGATCTCTACAGGACGCATACTGCTGGGTATGTAAGCACTCATAACAAGAGCTCTACCATTGAGTCTGTTTTCTGTTTAGGGCAGACATTATTACTAGGGCTGTGCGAGTACTCGAAATTTCGAGTTCGAGTCGAGTCGATCGCATACTCGACTCGAACTTGACTCGACAAATGATGACTCGTCAACTTTCGAGTACTCGATTTAGATCCACATTAAGCCGCGATCGCTGTCGCAATTCCGCCATCTTTTCACTATTAGCTACGGCTAACCTCGGCTTGGCTACAGACTGAGTAGTGACTATGCACGACTGGCTATTAATGGCAAACCGGCATCAACTGGCTACTGCTGGCCATGGATACAGTGGCTAGAAGGAGAAGTGTGCCGGGCGCCATATACACGCCATGCGATAGGGAAGCGCAAACCGCAATGACAAATTCTGGCGTCGCAGAGGGCGCTGCAACCACTAGGCGAGTCGGGTCGCGGGAAGCAGACGCTTACTTGTCAACTCAACGTGTGATGTTTCGAGCATTTGTTTGTTCAATTTGTGTCTCTTTGAGCGCTTTTGTGTGTCACTTAGCGAAGTCCGGGTATCCAGTCTTCACGACATGGCCCATGCCACCGTGAGGACGAACATGAGGTCCTCCTGTTCCGACCACCGAAAGAAACTATCCGCAGAGAAGAGTAGACGCGTAACGTAAAGCGCGGATAAAGGACTAACAATTGATTGCGTTGTGTGTGAACGGTAATTCGAGGAAGGGTATACCATGAGGATTCTTCGGCACATCATTGCCGACGAAAACGTCGAAATTCTGAGGGACAGGTCGCTGCTAACGGACGATACCATTCCAACCCTGTTCCGGACGTGCCGAAGTATTTCACGAAGAAAGTGCACCCATCAAAATAAACCTGGGTTCTGGTGCGCAGGTGCACAACTTCAACCCGTTGTGCATCAACAGTGATGGAAACGGTTTTGCAATCTCTGTCAACGTACAGCACATGAAAGAATGGTCAATGACATGACGCATCAGGAAAAAATCAAATGGAATTCCGTGTCCAAAATTCCCTTTTTGCTACACACAGATTTAGTCTGAACTGGTTACAAAACGGAAAAATTGCCGTATAAAAGCTGTATGCAGTGTGCTTTATACAGAATTTGATAAGGGCTGGTTAGAAAGGTTAAGAATTCCTGTTAAGAAAATGTAAACAGTGCGCATAATAAACCCTGTACGCACCTTTATTCAGGTTTCTGTCTGCTAGATTGGCAACGAATAGGCTGGATAGGCCATGATTATAAGAGCTATATATAAACTAAGAGATCATTTTCATAAGCCGCACAGATCCAAGAAAGTGAGTTCACCAGCTGCTTCGACGTCTACTATATCCTGGCCATGGACTGGTCAAGCTCATTTCAGTGCTGGAAGCAGCATTTACGTTATATTTTTCCACTCAGAAGCTCTACGCCCGCAGTACCTTTGACTTTATGCAAGTCCTTGACCAATCTAAAGCTTGAACAAATTGGCTGTGACGTGCACTGCAATGAACTGATTAGACGTGTTCTTCAGATCTTTTTAGTCACACGACTGCATTCTCTTACAAAGTCTCTTTTTTTTCTTTCTCTCTCATATTTTCTTGAATAAGATGAATGTGTCAAAAAGAGAGCGACGGAAGCATTTGAAAATACGATTGAACGGAAATCAAGGAGATGTTTCCGTTCATTCGTACATGTATACACCAGCTCGCTTGTACCCTCACTTATGTTCAACGAAAATACGCTATTTTTGCTTGAAAATATGCCATTTGAAAATATTCGCTATGACGTTTCGATAAAATGTAAATGTGTTCAGTACTGTACCCATCATGGCTCTATTTTTTTCTTCTTTCTTTGTTTAAAAATTGCGCATGCTCGTGTTCTCGTAGTTATCGCTGCATAATTAAGAGGACATGAATCAAGCACCAACAAGATTCCTTTTCAAGCTAACGTGAAATCCTCGGGTTTAGTGCCGAACTCCGCAACTTTCCACGTCGGGGCCCTTCGGGAGGTAACTCGCCTACTGCGACCAGCGCCACCTGGACCTTTCATTGCAGTTTTGTGCGCTTATTTCCCGGCGCCCGGCACACTTCTCCTTCTAGCCACTGTACCATGGAGGCGTCTCGCGCGCGGAAGCGTGTCCGACATGGGAGGAGCGCACTTCGTAGTTTCGTTTCTTCGGCTGGAGAGTCTGTTCCGGTTCTACTAGTTGATAAAACTCAGAGATGCCTGACAAGAGTGAACAAAGTGCATCTGCACACAACCGAAAAGGGCTGGAAGCCTTGCGTAGGACTACGAAAATTTCCGGTGCGAACGCTTCCTTACCGCGCCCATAGAGAGTCGATCACCGGTGATCGACGCTTTATGAGCGGCGCTACTCGGCCCCTAAAGTAGATTTGAACAAGTGGTCGCATTTGTTAGATACTATAAACACTACAGAATGAGTTCCATTTTCACTCGTATCTTTTCTTTGTGGTAGTGATTTATGAAGTTGGCCCTGTGCCAAGGAGGCAGTGTGGAGATTCTATCGTGGTTGCGGCGTCGCGTTCCCGCGGCAGACCTCTTTCGCAAACGCGCAATACTCGCATTTGAAGCATATTTGAATTAGATTTCGTTTGTTACAACGCAAATAACAACTCTAAAGGTGTTAGACAATCAGATTTTTGTCCCACATGTGTGGGCATGTATATAACTTGCACTATTGCTGTTCTTCCTGTTTCAAAACCAACCGGGACGAATGGAAGAGTGGTGAAATAGCAATAAGTGGTACAACAGGAAAGTTGAGCCTGAAACTAATGTTTTCAGCGGAAATTACGATGTTAATTTCCGTTTTACTCCTTCAATGAACTCTGTCACTCAGTTACATGAACAACATGCAGTGTTAACGTTATTTTCCACAACTCATTAACTTCTTAATCCAAAGGGTTGATATTTTCAGGTATTATTTCTAAACAAAATACAGAAACCGACACTGAAGATTTTTGTTTAAGTCTTCGTATACGCTTCCGTATTATTTATAACAAAGATTGCCGCGTTTTGTATATTTTAGAACTTGTAGATTGATATTTCTGTTCAAAATACAGACACATCTTCATGAGGTTTCTGCTGTTACACCAATTTTTTGGTGTCCCAAAGTCAATTTTAGGAGTACATGGATAGCTTTGCTTATGAAACTCACATCATTCGATAGGGCATTCATTTGGCTACATTTTCCTATATAGCAACATATTTTGAAGTGATACTGTCAGCGATAAAAAAAAATTTGTCAAACCACCGAAAAATGTGCTAAACCGCACGTTGTAGAAAGACCAGTTTTCCTACCCATAACTTTTAAATCTTTTATGGTTGCAATATTCATACGTCGTACGTCGTCGTCGTCATACGTCGTAGTGTGTCGTAGTGTTAGCATTGCTGCTAACAATTCTCATTTAGCAATGCTGTCCTTAGGTGGCACATTGTTTTCATAAAGCTCTTATAATCTTCATTCATTTCATCTTTTGTTAACTGTAGCACAAAAGAACATTTTTAAGGGGAAGTTAGCCAAAAAGTGGTGCTACAGCAGCTTGAAATTTTATATCTATCTTCCTGTTTCTACACAATACCTATCATTTAATGGAACGCCAACTACACGAACTCGACTCGATACTCGAAACAGGGATTTGATATTACTTGAACTCGACTCGAACTCGAAAATTTTGCTACTCGCACAGCCCTAATTATTACACAGTGCTGATAATTTCTGGTGGTCATCTTTATCTCATAGCCTCTTGTGTGTTGCAGAAAGTATTTCTCTGTGTGTCGAAGCAAGCTGGACCCATTTGCTACAGCGAAAGACAAAGAGTGAGTCATAGACTTCACTTCCTAAGTCCATTACTAGACCAGTTTTTGTCTCACCAAAGCCAATAACTGTACGATGCTCCAGTGTGTCCCTCGACCTAGATGCGCTTTACTTTAATAGTTTTCTACCTCACTTTAATAACGCAGCAGAGTGCTAAAGGTTGCATAATTGACACAATGCTTTGTTGATGTTGAATGATTATGTGCGCTAGCAAAGGGGGGAATGTTGCAAACATGTGCCGAAATTCGTTCTGGGTTGTAGGTTGACCTTAGGAAGTCTATAAATTTCTCGTGCAATATTTATTGCTTGTTGCCAGGAGTCTGCGTGCTTGTTACGAGGTATTGCTTCTATCTCGCAGATTAGTCGACGAACTGCTCAAGAAGTTCCAGAGCCAGATGAGGTTGCAGCTGCTTTGTTTTAAGGAGAATGTTGTGTGTGTATAAAGTCTGGTGATGTTGGCTACCAAGTAGCTTAGCTTAAGTTATGAACCTCACAGTGATTGATTTGTTCAAACTGTTTGAGAACAGGAAAATGACAAATAAAGAATATTTTACAATATGTACGAAAGACAAATGGAGTTCTAGTTTGCCCTTTCAGTTCTGCTGTGCTGTATGCAGTTGTGGTTTCTGTGCTTCTTGTATATCAAAACCACAGGTGCGACAGCCAGTTGTCTCATGACATAAAGCCAGGAATTATTGTTATCAGATGCGGTAGCCCTGTGGTTCTCAAACTTTATTGCTCCCTGCACCCTTTCTGCCATTCATCAAAGCATTAGCTCCCCCCTCCCATATTGACCCAAAAGTAATACACACATACAAATTGAAAGTATTTTATTGTTTTTCTGAGTTTCTTGAAACTGTTGTTTGTTGAGCATGACCCTGCCGGCTTGATAGCCCTTCCAGTACGGTGTGCACCTAGGAGCTGCCATGATATGTCCTTGAGACATTCCTGGTGAGGGAGATGTCCTACGAATAATATGGCTATGCTTGCATTGCGTGCATGGGCTGATTGGAGGCAAATGGTACATGGTGTCATTTGCCCCCACAACAACCTCAAAGTCCCCCCCCCCCCCCCCCTGGTGGTTGAGAATCCCCTGCAATAGGTGCGATAGCTGATAACCACTATGCCTGAAGTCTGTTGATCTACTGCTCTCAACAACTAGTCTGAATGTCTTGTTGCAGTTATACCTTAAGATCCTCAAAACCTGTAAGCATATGTAATGCATTCCTCGATGATAATACATTCGCTATGCGGAGTATGAGCCAAGTAATGGATAACTGAGACATACGAGGGTTGTTCCGAAAGCAATGAGCTCATGAGTGAGTTTTGCCAAGGTATGGTTGCCAGTCGTGTAGCAGACTGGGCACCCCATGACGTCATACTTCTCAAAACTGGAAATTAATTTTATGGCACTTCTACGTCACATAGAGACACTAAGTTGGGAGAATACAGTGCGAGACGCGTAGATTCTAATGATATAAATTCGGTGGGATTCTGACGCCACGAGGTTTAGTCTGTAGTGCCACCTGACGGCGACGCAGAGTTCCCAGTTTCAGTGCACCATGGGACATTTTTCAAGTTCCACTAATTTTAGAGGATGGTGTTGCACCCCCACACAACACAGTGAGGTCCAAAGGATGTCCTACGGATATACGTTTGTGAGATGTGGGACTTTCACAGGATGTCTGAGCATATCCCACTGAGGTATATGCCTGGAGACTTCCCATAACTCTTCCTTAGGACGTCACGTGGGACAGGACGGGGAAATGATTCAGACCTGCTGCAGGGGCGGAGCCAGACAAGTCTCTCCGGGGGGGGGGGGGGGCACATAAAAAAGGACGGTGGTGTTGGGGAATATGTAACACAAGGCAAACAAGGTTTGTGGCAGAATTGCTATGTGGCAGGGCTGACAGGGAGTCTTCAGGAGCAGGACCCAGAGAATCCCTGAGTCTGTTTGGGTCAGGTTGTCGCTGAGAGGCTGAAAGGAGCGTGTGTAGTTCCTTTTTGCGGTGCCCAAGTTTTCATTCTTTGGCTTGTGTTCGTTCATTCAAATCCGCACCATCCGTATCATTCCTGCGGGGATGACATTACACGACAGACTCATAACATCAGTTGCACAGAGGTATTTTCGCCCATCAAGAGACGGCTCTCTCGACTCTCGAGTTGCTCTAGTCCAACACGAACCGAACATCGCGCCGAACATGCGCGATGGTTGTGTTCGTTTATTCAACTCGCGCGACCCGCGAGTCGGAGTCGTGACTTAGGGGAGTCGTCGTACGTCATCGACTCCAGCGACCCGCACCGAGAGGAGACTCGCAGGGAGTCGACTCTCGAGCATCTCTAGTGTTGAATCATCGAATTTTGAAACGGGAGTCACTGCCACGGGTATAACGTCACGAGAGCCGCACCCTTGTATTTTTGCCCATCAAGAGACGGTTCCCTCGACTCCAGTTGCTCGAGTCCAATAAACGAACACCACCGGTTGTGCTCATTTATTCGACTAGCGCGACCCGCGAGTCGGAGTGACATATGAGAGACATCGTACGTCATCGACTGCAGCGACCCGTACCCAGAGGAGACTCGCAGGGAGTCTACTCTCAGGGATCTCCAGTGTTGAATCATCGCATTTTAAAACAGGAGTCATTGCCACGGGGATGACGTCACGAGAGCCGCCCCTTCGTATTTTTGCCCACCAAGAGACGGCTCCCCTTTGCTCGAGTCCAATAAACGAACAAAACCTTTGGTTGTGCGCGTTTATTGAACTAGCGCGACCCGCGAGTCGGAGTGACGTATGAGGGTCAGCGCACGTTATGGCCTGCAGCGGCCCTCATCGAGAGGAGAGCCGCTGGGAGTCGACTCTCGAGCTTCTCTAGTGTGGAATAACTGGATTTTAAAGCGAGAGTCACTGCTACGGGGATGACGTCACGAGAGTCACACCCTTGTATTTTGCCTGTCAAGAGACTGCTCCCTCGACTCGAGTTGCTCGAGTCCAATAAACGAACACAACCTTTGGTTTGCTCATTCGTACAACTAGCGCGACCGCGAGTCGGAGTGACGTATGAGAGTCATCGTACGTAATCGCTCCAGCGACCCGCATCGAGAGGAGAGTCGTTGGGGGTCGACTGTCGAGCTTCTCTACTGTTGAATAACTGAATTTTAAAGCGAGAGTCACTGCCACGTGGATGATGTCAAGAGAGCCGCGCCCTTGTATTCTTGCCTACCATGAGACGGCTCCATCAGATCGATTTGCACGAGTCCAATAAACGAACACAACCTTTGGTTGTGCTCATTTATACAACTAGCGCGACCGCGAGTCGGAGTGACGTATGGGAGTCATCGTGCGTAATCGACTCCAGCGACCCGCATCGAGAGGGAGTCGCTGGGAGTCTACTCTCGAGCATCTCTACAGGTTTTCCATTGGTCTCTCAATTTAATTCCAACGCTACCCAATTTAATCCAATGGTCAGCTTAATTAATCCAAGCGCTACCTAATTTAATCCAAGTAACACGTGTAAATGTATTCCATATTGTCCCGTCATGGAAATTTTAATGACTGAGTCTTTTATGATTACGCCAATGTATCATGAATTTGACTACTGATCCAACAACCCCTGGTTTTCGCAGTGTGATGCGATGTTTTGTGACTGTTTTTTGTCATTATGATATTTGATGACTCTTTTCATGACGTGTGTCATGAATCGATTTTATGGGACTACCGCTGCTTCAAACAGTGTCATACAGTGGGGTAATTCCATTTTAAATCTCCCAAGGTCCGCCGATGACATTTTTTGATTTCAGTGAAAAAAAATATATGTTGGAAACGACCTTACGTGAAGACGAAAGCTGGTGCCCGGAGCTTGGTACGATCAACCATTCCACAGATGGAGAGGGGGTAAGGTGGCATCGTCTTCGCGACGTGATTTTTTCTCGCGACTTTGCAGCCTTACTGACGCCATTGCATTCGCGTCACAACCCTCATAGCTGGCACACGTAGAGTCTGGGCACTCTAGTATACCTGTACGCAGTGAAAACGGTCACACTTTAAAGGGACGCTCAAGAAAAAATGGCGAAATCAGCATATATGACAAAAATTGCACATTTCTAAGCGCTCATAGCTCCTCGGCGGCAGGTAAAATATCCGTAAATGAAGTATATTTTTAATGTGCAATCTTTCCTCTATCGTTCAATATATAGAACGCCATTCTACCCCGTTTCGTTGCCGAAAGAGGTGTCAGTAAAGTTAGGTGGGAGCAGAAAATTGCCGATGTTTAATTGGTATGGCATACCCCAGCTGCTGCAATACTTATTCCAATAATTTTGCGGTTACTGAAAGGTCACCGTATCCCCTAAATGCAGCTGCAAAAATATGTTGCACTATTTTAGTAGGGTGAACGCAGCGAATTTTTCTCTGTGCCCAGGTCTCGCCGTTGCGGCCTTGCACTCCGACTCCACTTTCGAGTGGCACGCCATCGCGCGTTTCCAATTTCATAGGGCCTTCGGTCTCCCTGATGTAGCACTGATTCCCTTATTTGTGGACAAGTCGGCATTCTTATTTACGTGCAACCCTTTTATATGCCGTTGCGAGACCAACAGATGGCGTGTGTCTGCCGCAGCGACTGAGGGTGGAGTACTGACTGACGATATGTAGGAGGGTGGTTCCATAAGTTTCCGGCCCGACCAACTTTTAATAAATAGTCACAGAGACGAAACAAGTGTATCACTTTTCGACATAGCCACCCTTAACTTCGATGCACTTTTGCCACCTTTCAACCAGCATTCTTATACCCTTGAAAAAATAGTCCCAAGTTTTGTCCGCAAAATGCTGGAAAACTGCCTCTTGCCCTTCACTATCGTTTGGAAATCTCCGTCTTCTGAGATCCCTCTTCAAGTTTGAGAACAGGAAGTAGTCACTCGGTGCCAAGTCTGGACTGTAGGGTGGGTGGTGGATTTCTTCGAAGCCGCACTCCTTCAGTGCAGCCTTGGCAACAGAAGCCGTGTGGACAGGGGCATTGTCCTGGAGCAACCGGACACCTCGACTCAACCTGCCGCGCCTCTTTTCCTTGATGGCGTCTCGCAGTCGGTGCAGGAGTGAATCATAATAAGTCGCATTCACTGTGGTGTTCCTCTATTTGAAGTCGATGAGGAGGATCCCGTGACAATCCCAAAATATTGTTGCCATGATCTTCTTTGTGGATTGTGTGACCTTGGCTTTTCTTGGGGGTGCTTCTCCTGGTTTGCCCCATTCCATCGACTCCTTTTTCGAAAGGGGATCATAGTAGAGCACCATAGTCTCATCCCCTGTGACAATTGACTTCAATATTTCTTCTTCGTTCTCTTGGCAGAGCTCCAAAAACTCTTTGGCACAGACGACGCGCTGTTGCTTTTGAACGGACGAGAGAAGTCGTGGCACCCATCTCGCACTGACCTTTTTCATGTGAAGGCCCTGGCCGATGATGCGAAAAACGGCTGTTTTGGAAAGCCCCAGCCTTTCTGAGATTTCCTTCACCTTCAGACGCCTGTCGCTCAGCACTTCCTCCTCGACAAGAGACAAATTTTCTCGTGTCACCACTTACACTGGACGACCATCGCGTGGATCATCTTCAGTGGACTCTCGCCCCCAGTCGAAACTGCTTAGCCCGGTCTTTTACCGTTGTGTACGACGGAGAGGCTTCCCTGTACACGTTGTCCAGTCGCGCTTTAATTTCTTTAGTTGAAAGTCTCTCTTTTGTCAAGAAGTTTATCACAGCGCGGTACTCGATTTTTTTCCATTTTAAGTGAAGAGTGCACCCTGGCTGTTTGAAATGCCGCTCTCCAACCGAAGAAAGCATGGAGATGGTTCAGGGTGGTGCTCCGGCCCTCCAACAGATGGCGCCACGCGTCCTTAATCGCCATTTTCAAATTCGCGCAAAATCTTCTACCTCGGGCCAGAAACTTATGGAACCACCCTCGTAGCTGAGTATAGCAACAACTTCTGCAACAGTTTTGTCAATACTGCACAAGGTGTGAATTTTTTAAAATGAAATTTTGTACTGGGAAGCGCTCCCTGCGGGGGGGAGTGGCAAAAAGAGGTACCAAAAAACTGTCCGCCTACATTGCATAGGTAGCGTGCCTTTCTGCGATGGAAATTATCGTGACACCTATTTGTGACACGTATTAATAAAAAAGAAAGCGGGACTCATTCTAACGACAAGGGTTCGCTTGGCCTGGTGTGGTGCAACCTTCCTCTTATTGATCAAATCCTGCCTAATTGACCAAATAATGTCGGGGCTCAGGGGATGCATATGCTACCTGTGCAAGGTAGCCGGGCAGTTCTTTGTACTTCTTTTTCCGGCTGTAATAAAGACGTCACCTCCAGCCACTTGGTAGCACTTCCCAGTACACAATTTTTTTGAAAAAAAAAAAAAACGCACACTTTGTGCAGTATTGACGAAACTGTTGCGAAATTTATTGCTATACTCAGCTACGTATCGCCAGTCAGTATTCCACTATCTGCCGCTGCAGTATAGTGGACAAACGCCATCTGTTGGTCTCGCAACGGCATATAAAAGGGTTGCACGTAAATAAGAATGCCGACTTGTCCACAAATAAAGGAATCAGTGCTACACCAGGGAGACCGAAGGCCCTGTGAAATGAGAAACGCGTGATGGCGTGCCACTCGAAAGTGGAGTCGGAGTGCAAGGCCGCAACGGCGAGACCTGGGCACAGAGAAAAATTCGCTGCGTTCACCCTACTAAGATAGTGCAACATATTTCTGCATCTGTATTTAGGGGATACGTTGGCCTTTCAGTAACCGCAAAACTCTTGGAATAAGTATTGCAGCGGCTGGGGTATGCCATACCAAACATCGGCAATTTTCTGCTCCCACCTAACTTTACTGACACCTTTTTCGGCAACGAAACGGGGTAGAATGGCGTTCTATATATTGAACGATAGAGGAAAGATTGCACATCAAAAATATACTTCATTTACGGATATCTTACCTGCCGTCGAGGAGCTATGAGCGCTTAGAAATGTGCAATTTTGTGTGAATGTGCAAGTGTGACCGTTTTCATTCCGTACAGGTATACTAGAGTGCCCAGGCTCCCCGTGTGCCAACTATGAGGGCTGTGACGCGAATGAAATGGCGTCAGTACGGCTGCAAAGTCGCGAGAAAAAATCACGTCGCAAAGACGGCGCCACCATCTGTGGACTGGTTGATCGTAGGAAGCTCCGGGCACCTACTTTCGTCTTCACTGAAAGTCGTTTCCAACATATATTTTTTTCACTGACATAAAAAAAATGTCATCGGCGGACCTTGGTCGCTTTAAATTGGAATAAACCACTTGGTTTGTGAGTACCGACGGTCATTATGACATTCTGGTTCATTCCACGAAGGTTGGACCAGTGTTGCCGCATCTACAGACTTGTATGGAGATTTACAGATTTTCGGCAACATCTACAGCTCTACAGATTATTTCCGAAATATACAGATCTTTTTACTCTGACATGATTTTTGACTCAAACATGATAAATCGAGCTTGAGCATGGGCTACACGAAATACACGAACGTACACAACGGTCATTGTTGATGTTCCTGTATGTTCCCACGCTCAGGCTTGTTTCATCATGAATTTCATGCACCAGCTAGCGTGCGTTTACGGTATGTTGTCAGATTTTTCGACAATCCTTAAAGGTACTGTAAAGCAGTAGACAAGCATGGTATGCCGGTGATGTGACTAGAGACTTTGTTGCTTCTAAATACCATATGCGGAACCATGCAACCGACAACGCGCTATAAATATTTTTAATTTGCCATGAAAGATGCGGCGTAGCAGTGCCGTGTATGCCAAAGGGAGTCTGGCCATTAATGGGACTTACCTATACCTGGAGCTCCACCCACTTTTTGAGCTCTCTGGCCAATCACGAGCCAAAATACAGTTCGCTATTAACCCCAGGCTATCCAAGCTATATATTACCTCTATTAACTGGGTGCCGACATTTTCGGGAAACTGGATTGGATTAGATTGAATAGGATATTCCCTGACGAGTTAGCAACATAATGGATTTTGCGCCCACTTTTAACGGCGCCATCTGGATGGTGAGGGGCACGCCGGGAAGACGCAGAAGAGCAGAAGGGCAGAAGTAACAGAAGCAGAAGTGCTTGCTAGCTAAACTGATTGGCCGGCAGAACCGCTAGTTGGAACAGACTGCCGGTATTATACGTATTTTAACTATGAAACATAACAAGATTGAACCAAGAACGGGCAAAGGTGTGTATATGAATAACAGTATGTCATAAAATTTTTTGGCCATCCGTAGCGTTTTTCTTGCTATTTGCCTGTGATCGCTGTCGTTACTAGGCCTAACAAGGACGACGAAACATATTATTTTCAGGTAAACATCGACACTGTAGCGTAATTTAAAGGTGATTTGCAAGGTAATTGCAACAGAATGTACACTTACTGAATAAAATTGATGTAATTTGTGAAAAAAAATTGTCATGAAATCCTCGCTTCGCCGTTCCAAGCTACGCCGCCATTTTCGGGAAAATGTTGGTGTCATGGCGGCCCGCATAGAAAACAGCATCCAATGAAAAACGCTCAATTTGATTGACAGGTCGAGCTCCTTTTTAAGGCTCCTCCTAATGGCCAGACTCCCTTTGGCATACACGGCACTGCTGCGTAGTGGAGTGGTGCGACGCCTGGTGTCAAACAACCCCCTGTACAGCGGGCAACACTGAAAATTGGTATTACACACTATTACATCGGAACTTCGTTATTTTAGTAAGCATATTATTAGTTTTCCTGTTTACCTATGCATTCTGAAACCCCTGTTAACAGTGTTTTTGCGAAGAAACACAGCGCAGGCCGCTGTTCGATGGAGGCTCTCCCTACTTCCCTGCTGCGCCTGCGCGCTCCTTCTGTTCGCGGCCTCTTTCGAACGAACAAACTCTCTGTGAACAAACAAGTCCCGACGCTGTCTGGCTTCTTGAACGTCTGACACATTTTTTTCAACGGCTCAGCATTTCATTTCAGTTCGCTTATCCGTTTATCCTCAGATGTGGATCGTTGTGTGGATCAATCCCAAAATTCGCGGTCACCCCCCACCGGCACACTCCGTCACTATACTCAGGCGCTATGCGGGAAGCTGCCTTACAGGATGTTAATTCAATAGGAGACAGCGTTTATGCCAATTAACAGCAAAACACAATAATTTTTTTTAAGATGTCATCGTCTAATAGACAAGAACACCATGTAAAGAACCCCTGGAGACATGAAAGGCACCAGCAGAATATAAGCCTAGTGCACCCTGGCCAAATGAATTTTAATGCATTGCGCCTATGGGGATTCCGTCGATTTTTGCACATCGCCCATGTTTAGACTACGATTTTTCGACAAAGCCAGTCAAATTCTAGAAATGTCATCGCCTATTTTCGTTCAGTACGTCCTCCAGGCCACATACCAACCACGGCACGATGTGTGAGTGTTAATCCTGATGCACCCAGGGCCTTCAAAGTTGCGACTCAGACAGGGTTCCCCTCCTAGGCGCTCGACGGACTAAGTCCCAGTATTATCGTAACACGCATGCGCTGAGACTGTACGGCCGGTCTGAAGGAGTTCGAAACGAGAACGGTCATTTTTTCCAGAACTCGAAGTGGCTGACAGAACAGACATCTTTATTTTGAGTGAGTAATATACAAATGATACCGTTTTGTATTTTATATCGCGTTTATATTAAACTATACCACTTGATAAAACCGTCCATTTCGAGTGCCGTTTTGGAAGTGATTTTGTCAAACGCGACCTTTCAGGGTACAACAGGAGAACAAGGTACGGGGTTCAAACCCCGTGATCTTACTTTCACATATACATTACATTACATAATCAGCTTAGGATATCTTTATTATCATCGTAATATCAAATGATATTAAGCCCCGAACTTGATGAAATTCGCCATTTGGCCGTTTTGGAAGCGATTTTGTCAAAGGCGACCTCTCAGGGAGCAACAGGGGAAGATACGGGGTTCTAACCCCGTGATCTTACTGTCACATATACATATTATAAAATCAGCTTAGGACATCTTTAATATTAATTTTATATGAAATGATATTAAGCCCCGAAGTTGACGAAATTGGCCACTTGGCCATTTCGAGTGCCGCTTTGGAAACGATTTTGTCAAACGCGACCTCTCAGGGTGCAACAGGGGAACAACGTACGGGGTTTAAACACCGTGATCATACTTTCACGTATACATATTACAAAATTAGTTTAGGACATCTTTAATATTATTTTTATATCGAATGATATTAAGCCCCGAAGTTGACGAAATTAGCCATTTGGCCATTGCGAGTGCCGGTTTGGAAGCCATTTTGTGAAACCCGACCTCTCAGGGTGCAATAGGGGAACAAGATACGCGGTTCGAACCCCGTGATCTTACTTTCACATATACATACTACAAAATCAGCTTAGGACATCTTTAATATTATTTTTATATCAAATGATATTAAGCCCCGAAGTTGACGAAATTCGCCACTTGGCCATTTCGAGTGCCGTTTTGGAAGCGATTTTATTTTATCAAACGCGACCTCTCAGGGCGCAACAGGGGAACAACGTACGGGGTTTAAACACCGTGATCTTACTTTCACATATACATATTACAAAATTAGATTACGACATCTTTAATATTATATTTATGTCAAATGATATTAAGTCCCGAAGTTGACGAAATTGGCCATTTGGCCATTTCGAGTGCCGGTTTGGAAGCCATTTTGTGAAACCCGAATTCTCAGGGTGCAACAGGGGAACAAGATACGGGGTTCAAACCCCGTGATCTTACTTTCACATATACATACTACAAAATCCGCTTAGGACATCTTTAATATTATTTTTATATCAAATGATATTAAGCCCCGAAGTTGACGAAATTCGCCACTTGGCCATTTCGAGTGCCGTTTTGGAAGCGATTTTATTTTATCAAACGCGACCTCTCAGGGCGCAACAGGGGAACAACGTACGGGGTTTAAACACCGTGATCATACTTTCACGTATACATATTACAAAATTAGTTTAGGACATCTCTAATATTATTTTTATATCAAATGATATTAAGCCCCGAAGTTGACGAAATTCGCCACTTGGCCATTTCGAGTGCCGTTTTGGAAGCGATTTTGTCAAACCCGACCTCTCGGGGTGCAACAGGGGAACAAGATACTGGGTTCAAACTCCGTGATCTTACTTTCACATATACATACTACAAAATCCGCTTAGGACATCTTTAATATTATTTTTATATCAAATAATATTAAGCCCTGAAGTTGACGAAATTTGCCACTTGGCCATTTCGAGTGCCGTTTTGGAAGCGATTTTGTCAAACGCGACCTCTCAGGGTGCAACAGGGGAACAAGATACGGGGTTCAAACGCCGTGATCTTACTTTCACATATACGTACTACAGAATCAGCTTAGGACATCTTTAATATTATTTTTATATCAAATGATATTAAGCCCCGAAGTTGACGAAATTCGCCGCTTGGCCATTTCGAGTGCCGTTTTGGAAGCGATTTTGTCAAACGCGACCTCTCAGGGTGCAACAGGGGAACAAGGTACGGGGTTCAAACCCCGTGATCTTCCTTTCACATATACATATTACAAAATTAGCTCAGGACATCTTTAATATTATTGTTATATCAAATGATATTAAGTCCCGAAGTTGATGAAATTGGCCAATGGCCATTTCGAGCGCCGTTTTGGAAGCGATTTTGTCAAACTCGACCTGTCATGGTGCAACAGGGGAACAAGGTACGCGGTTCAAACCCCATGATCTTAGTTTCAGATATACACATTAGAAAAGCAGCTCTGGACATCTTTAATATTATTGTTATATCAAAATATATTAAGCCCCGAAGTTGATGAAATAGGCCATTTGGCCATTTCGAGTGCCATTTTGGAAGCGATTTTTAAAAACGCGCCCTCTCAGGGTGCAACAGGGGAACGAGATACGGGGTTCAAACCCCGTGATCTTACTTTCTCATATACATACTACAAAATCAGCTTAGGACGCTTTTTGCTTAGGGAGTGTCGTTTCGGAAGCAGTTTCTTCAAACGCGACCTCTCCATGTACGGCCTGGCACCAGGATTAAAGGGGCTTCGAACGTTTTAAATGGCTCGATCTGCTGCCGAACGTTGCGGTAGCCTCTGTTACAATCCCAGTACAACCCGTTCATAGTACCTTTTTGCACCACGATACATATCATTTGAGTCATTGTAAAGGGCCCTGCTGCCACCTTTTTTTGCGGTGGTTTCCGATGCAATCACAGGAGAGGGGCATAACCGCATAACATAAGCCGTCGCGTCTTTTATAGGTGTGTAAAATGTCTGCCACCATGATTAAACGGTTTTTTGTCCGTTTCAAAGGGCTCTGCTGTAGCCTTTTATGGAGTTTGCGGCCGCGTCCGTTATAATTCCAGTAGAATGGCAATAGCACAAGCCGTTGCGTATACTTATATGACTTTGGAACTATATGATACAAGGGGAATCGACCGTTTTAAAGGGCTCTGCTGCCGTATTTTCCGTATTTTGCGGTAATCTCTGTTACAATCCCAGTAGAACGGCATTGCACAACCCATTGATGACATGTCATCGGCAGCATGATACAAGGGGTCTCGCCCGTTCTGAAGGGCTATGCTGCATCCTTTTCCCGATATTTGCGGTCGCCTGTGTTATGATCTCGGTAGAATGACATAGTATAAGTTGTTGATAATATGTCTTTGACAGCATGACACAAGGGGTATTGCTCGTTTAAGAGGGCTCTGCTGCCACGTTTTCCGAATTTGGCGATCGCCTGTGTTATAACTCCAGCAGAATAGGATTGCACAAGCCACTGATAACTTTCTTTCTTTCGCTCCATGATACAGGGAGTTTCGCCCGTTTTAAAAGGCCTTGCTGCCGCCGTATCCAAATTATGCGGTCTATTCTTGCGCAATCCCGGATTAGCAAGACAGCGAAGCACCAAGTCAGTTGCACGAAAGTCAGGCATGCATGCAGCAACTTATGGACCAGAGTGCACCTTCTACGTCAAACTGTTCTGATTTTGCGATGGACCTTTGTAGGGCATTCTGTGCTGCAAATATTCCCTTTTGGAAGCTGGAAAATGCTGCCGCACGAGTATTTCTTGCGAAGTACACAGGTCGGCAAATCCCTCACGAATCGACAATACGAAAAGGTTACCTGCATCGTTGCTATCAGGCTACCCTACAACACATCCTTGAGAATCTGAAGTCACGGAAAGTGTGGATATCCATAGACGGAACAACAGACGCCTCAGGACGCTGCGTAGCCTCTGTTGTCGTCGGACGGGCTGGACACACGTGAAAAGAGCTACCTAGCCAAGTATGGTTTCCTCAGGTATCCTTTGACGTGGAAGGGTGTCAATGGTGTCAGATTGGGATCTAGACAAGAGGACGAGCAAAGGAACGTGCAACGCACGACAAGACTCAAACGTCAAGTATCTATACCAGCTCGCTTCCGTACTCACTTTACGTTAAATTATGTATCGTGCTACTATAAAATTGTGACAGTAAAGGCGACTCGGAAGAGTGAACTGACGTAGAAGTGTATAATGTCAGTGGAGCGTAAATCGAAACCGAAAAGTGTAAAAAGAGGGTAACCTTGGCTTCGCGTTTAGTCTTAAGGCTGCTTTACAGTCCGACGGAACGGGATGGAACAGCGCGCGGCGCCAACGGCCATCGTCCAACGAGTGGAGCACGTCTCTACTTCTGCATGCCGTCGGCCGGCGGTAGCTTCGACTACAATGCATTACGCTTGTGGTTCCAAGCTGCAAAGGATCATTAAGGTCTGCACGAAACATGTCGAGTGGATGACAAATATTTAAAAAAATTCAAGTGCAGAAAAATGGGAACTTCAGAGCCGTGCGCTCTGTGAACCCACCATCAACTGCGTTGTAAATACGGTCATTATCCTTCGTCGCCATTCAAGTAACGACGTTTCGTCTCATTAACTACGGATGCAAGGAGTATTGAAGGCTGTTCGGTACAGAGTCAAAGATTTGAAGGCGAGGGACGCATTGACAACTAATGCGCTACGGATGTATCAGATGATATCGTGCCGTCGCATCGCGCTATCTCGTCGGACTACGACGGCGAAGCGTAGGCGTGGCAAACTCTTGCGGGCGGCGCGAAACCAACACCTCCTAGATAGCAGAAGACCTGCGCCCACTTGCCACGGCGTCACACCAGGAAGGCCAGCTGTGGATGCTGCTGTGACGTCAATGAAGGAAGGAACAAGAGAAAAGCTCGAAGCAGCTCGCAAAGCTCACACAGGCCTCCGTGAGTTAGGCATTGCGCAGGCCTTCTCTATTCAGGAGGTGTTGGCGAAACGCGACTGCCGAAACTTTGCGTCGGACTGTAAACCAGACTTTACTCTTCTTAGGGTGCACCTGACTGTAAAGATTAAAAAAAAAAAAAAAACAAGGAAGACGCCTTCTCTTTTATTAACTGTGGTTTTGAGTGGTGCACAAACATGGACAGCTGGAGAGAGCGCAGGAGGGAGAAGTGGGAGACGGAAGGGGTCAGCGTGCGTCCAGGGCCGACTTCAGGGGGATGTGTTTAGAGTCTGCCAGTAAACTCGGAGAACACCGTAGACAGCACAACCGGCGGACGGATTTGGTCGCGCCACCTTTCAATCTCAGCGAGACCTTGCGGCTACCACCAGGCAGCGGATGACGCATCCACCCGGCCAGCCGCTGGTCTAAATGTTGCGCGTTCCTTTGCACTCCATGAAGATGTAGTGTAGATCAACATTTCTAGATCACTGGAAATGTGCAAATAGTTTCCGAACACCTAGTATTGGAGTGCGTATATTTTTCGATAGCGCTTGTCAAAGTTCCTGTACAGGCCCTGCAGCGTGGCTTTTGTAGCGGTTATATGTTTCCAGATGAGTGGGGTGGTTGTAAGTGGCGGATCAAGGGGGGGGAGCGATGGCCCCCTGAAAACATGTTTCCCCCTCTCCCTTCCCCAGTTACGCGCTTCGCAAAGACCCCTCCCCCCCCCAAGGAAGGGTCTGGATCCGTCCTGGTAGTTGGGTGGGGACGATGGAACTGCATGCCGTAGTCGGCCACGCTTAGGTGGCCAATGTCATGGCTATCGCGTGGGGATCCTGCGTACTGGTCGACTTCACAGGGAACTGTGCCAACATTTGTCTCAAAGCGGATCTAGGGTGTTCCTGGACCCGCCCTTGGTTGTTGGTGCGCTGAAGCGTAGTTTGATTTTCTAGTGTGGTGAGTGCTGAGGAGGTGTTCCTCGGTGAAGGAAATAGAAAAGCTTCCTGCGCGTCTCCAAGGGCCCCACAAACGCTATTCCAGCTTCTTCTTCTTCTTCTAACTGGCGTGGAGCACAGCCAAAGCTAGCTAGCAGCTTCTCCGAAGTACGAGCTGTATCCTGTAAACGCTTCGAAATTAAGAAAAAATGAACAGTTTGAATGGAAAATAGCGATTGAAGTACGCAGCCATTTTGATAGTCTTGTTCAAGAGGGCCCAGCAAGAAAGATCAAATGTCGAGCTACGAGTAATTCAGAAGGAGAAGAAGAAGAAGAACCCCACACGGTCTGGCCTGCGCCCAAATTCGGAGGTAGGAGCCTCGGAAGAGGCCTATTAGGCCTTCTCTTTCAAAATTCTCCGCGTATATTCCTTCATGCAACCGAAACAAGACGGTCTTAACATTCGAAGCACTTTCAACAAAGAACAACTCCCGCACAAAATATGTCTTCTGCCAAGATTGCTCCGGTGTCGAGCAAGGAGGGCGACGTCAGGGTGAGTTCCAAAAAGAACAAGACCCTAACTGCAGTGGTAAGAAAGAAGAGCGACACAGACATTGGAGGTAACCTACAGCAAACGGGAGAACTTGTACGGGGTCAAAGATCGTGGGTCGGGAGTTTGACCGCGCTGGCGTCCCCACGTCGTGGGTACTCGGATGGCAATGTACCACGTAATGTGGGTACAAGTACGTCGATGGAAACTCCAGCGCTTGGAAGGAAGGCTGGAAGGAAACGGGTTGTGGACGTGGGTCAGAAGACATTGCGACAAATGAACGAACTGGCAAAGTACGTCAATGCATCTGGACCGTGCGCTATCTGTCGAAATCCCGGGGCGGTGATTACCATGACGCAGATCAGGAGGAGGCGAAGGAAACTCAAGAGGCAGATGTCGAAACGTAAGTGCAGACGCACCGACATTATTTATTCCTATAGTTGAACAGAACGAGAAGAGTTTAGTCGAGTTTAGACTCAACTAAAGTTGAAAAATAACGAAAAGGGGTGAAGGAGAAATAGCATAAATGTGTGAAGGAGAGCATTGGACAAAAAGCCCACTGGTAATTTACGTTCGCACAAATGTGACTTGGTGGTCTCACAGTAACAGAACACCAACGGGTATCGAGCCCATTTCTCACTGCTGTGGGGTCTCCATCACTGGACAGCACGAGGCAGCGGAGGAAGTCAGTTACTTGGATAGGTCCACCGTCCACCAGCCACTTGCCGGAGCCGGTGAGCCCCTTTGCGTTTTTCTAAGAAAGGTTTAAAACCTTTAAAAGGTTAGGTTTAAAAGGTTAAAGGTTAGGTTAGGTAAAGGTTAAAAGGTTAAAGGAAGGTTAGTGGCGACCCCACTGTGGTGTCTTACACCATATTGAAGCGCATCAAGGAATCACCCAGCCTCATTCCTTCATTCCCAGACCTTGTTTTCTTTTCTCACTTGCCCAGATGCACATACGATACCCGCTACTACAACCACGATCAACGCGCACCACGTCCAGCAACTTAATGCAAGTTGTACTAGTGCCATTACTGCATATTTCCTGGGAAACCTTTCATTAGGCTACACACTCTTTCTCACATCTTTTCACACCTTTAAAGGTGTAATAGCGTGCATGGCGCACGCCTTTTTAGGTGTAATTTTGGTAACATCATAATGGAACACGGTTTCGCACAAATTTTCTTTACTCGAGTGTTGTCTGTCCTCCAAAAATTCAGTCTTGCAACATCTCAACATTGTTCAACAGTATTGTAGACACTTGCGCGTGCTCGGTTATCGACAGCGGGGCATATATGCATTAGCTCGTACCTACGATATCCAAGACATAATGAAAGCAAGATTTGCACTGACACTTGATCTTTAGTAATGCTTTCCGAATTTTGTTAAATATCATCCTGGAGATGCAATGTTACGCAACCAGATTGAATGTGCATAGCGCATACCTTTAAAGGTGTGAAAAAGTTTACAGTGCACAGTACGTTGGCGGTGACGCGTAGAGAAACCGGCGTCCAAGGTTGTACAAAACAAAGCACATGTTGTGTTTTTCAGACTTTCCTTTGACATACACCAGAAGCACTATGCTGCCATTCCACTGCGTTTAGCCGCCTGTTCTATCCGCTTATTGCATTCAATGCATTGCATTGCTGCTCACAGACATCATGCAACATGATTGGATAAAAATAAGGTTGCATGGATCGGAACCACTTACCCGAAAAAGACTGGAGAATTTGGCATCTTGCCGACAGTAGTACAGAGCGGTGTCGGCTGGTCGGGGTGTCCAGTAGGTGACAAACAGGTGCCTCCGTGATCTAGATTAATTACCGCACGTGCCATTATCTGACCCAGCCTGCAACCCTTTCAGCACACCAGTACGCAGCACACTTGCGATTCCTGGGAGTCGTCATCCTGACACATTTTTAATCATTTAACCCTGAGTCATCTGTCAAGCTGTCCATAAGGAGACACCATGCGAAATATTTTCGCTCTGCAGTGTATGGTCACTGCACAATCAAATTTTCAAAAACAGAAGCAGCCGCAGATGGCTGACACGATTCTCGCGTGACGTCGAAAAGTCAGTTCTTTGGACAAATAAACAAAGTTGATCTACGCTGGTCTACATCACGACTTCCCCTCTTCCTTCCCTCATTCTCTAGTTCGCTCTTTCCAAGAGTGGACGATTTTTCAAAGGAGTGCTGAACACAGGCTTTGCAACCACGCTGCGCCTGTTGTTCTTTCTTGGGAGCTCATTTTATTCATTACAGAACGCGCCACAGCCACAAACACACACAAAAAAGATTGGGGAGTCACATCAGGGCTCCTTTAAAGCAGAACACTCGACCGGAGGCCTTCGTCCCACGCCGTAGCAGACTACTGTCAGCAGCCAATAAAAGTGTTCGGATGATCTGACGTCGCAGCACGCCAGAAGGAGCAGGGAGTGATCGCCGGCGCTGTGCGCACTCTTGTCAACTAATTTTGTTATGCACTCTACCCAAAAGAGACATTTTACGTGACAGCCGTTCAAGGTAGCATACAGGGTGTCCCAAAAAATGTGTCATTGAATTATAATAAAAAAACTACGTCACATAGAATCGTGCGGTTAACGGCATTTGTTCTTACTAGGCTTTTGTCACCTCCTGATGTGAATGCTATGTAACGTAAGTTTTATTATGTAATCGTTTGCGAACCGAACTTGGAAAGTTGCCAAGTAAAGGTCACTTTTTTATCCCAACAATGTGAAGAGCATGCCGAATTTACTCAAACTCATCATAATTGACAGGGATATTGAGGAGCTATCCCATCGGAAAAAAATAGCCGAACATTGTGCTTTTCGGGGCACCAAGAACATAGTGATCGACGACTTTTTGAGCGCAATAGTTGTCAGTCCGCCGAAAGTAGGTCGCAGACCCAGCCCACAGAGTGACAGTAAAAAAGTGAGAGTTCCTGAAATTGGGAGAGGGAAGGCATGATCCCAGTGGAAGACGGATGCGATAAGCCATGCCTGTGTTATCTCTTTCAACTATCACTCTGTGGGCTGGGTTTGCAACCTCCTTTGGTGGGATTGACAACGATTGCACTCAAAAAGTCGTCTGGTGCCCCGAAAAGCATTATGTTCGGCATTTTTTCCGATGCTCTCTTCAGCCGTTCAAGAAGCTCTTCAATAGCCCTGTCAATTATCATGAATTTGAGTAAATTTGGCATGCTCTCCACATGCTCTACACACAACCACACGAGAAATACAGAGACTTATGTTTAGTAACTGATAATAAATAATTACGTATATTATGCATAAGTTTTTCCCATGTATGTACTTGCTTTGCTTCACCTATTAGTGTCCGTGTTATACTCAGAATTTGATTGTACGTAGTATGTAGAGAATTATGTATACTTAAGAGCCGTTTTTCTATATATTTATGACTGTCACTGTCCACAAGGGGGCCCTGTGCCGTGTCAAGCTTGCATATGCAGCTTTTTGCACAGAGCCGACCCACATTGTATTGTGCTCAATGTGAATAAATGGATATAAAAAAAAAACATTGGTGGGGCAAAAACGTGACCTTTACTTGGCAAATTTCCGAGTTGAGTTCACAAAAATTTACATAATTAAACTTGCGTTACACGACATTCACATCAGGAGGTGGCAAAAACCTAGTAAGAACAAATGCAGTTGACCGCATGATTTTAGGTCGCATAGTTTTTTATCATAATTCAATCTGGGACACCTTGTATATGCTCATATCACGCGGCAAATATATATATAAATATTCGGGGTCACTTCCATGCTTCTTTAAGGGAGAAATGAATGGCAGCGCAGAAGTCGTACGACGCCTTTTTTCCAAAGAAAGAATTGCGGCAATAAGCTTTAGTGTATTGAGTTTAAAGTTTAAATAAAGTTTATACATAGTCCATAAGCAGGTAGAGTATGCTTCTGTCCGCACAACAGAAAACCCGTTGTAGTGACTGCACTCTACACTATAGCAGAGTATACGACATAATCTGCATTTGCCGGCAGTAATACGGAGTTGTGTCAGCTGGTCGGGGTGTCCAGTAGGCATCAAAACAGGTGCCCCCACGATCTACGTAGATTACTTACCGCATGTGCCATTATCTGACCCAGCGTGCAACCCTTTCCGCGCTTCTGTGCGCTGCAAACCTGCGATTCCCGCGTGTCGGCATCCTATTTATTTTTAATCATGCAAAGAATAGAGATACACAAAAAGTGCAAGTGAAAAGATATTTATTAAAGCCAATTAATGCCAATGGTGTTGGGAGGTGTGCCAATTGCAATGCCAATCGTGTGAAGGAGAAAAACAAAACGAAAAACCTTCACGTTTGAAAATGACACAAGACAAGGCAGTAAAAACAGCACAAAAGCACACTTAAAAAAATATTAAAGAATGTACTTAATCGTTACCAATTTCACAGCTCCTAAATGGGTGTGGTTCAATAGCATTATAGAGATATCTTTTGTCATCGTATGACATGAGGGCAAGCTTGGTTGTTTCAATAGTGTACATACGTTGAGGTTTACTACATATAGTCTGTTGCGGATGACTTACCAGACCACTACCACTATTAAAGGAGTCATCTTTGTACACATTGTGATGCAATTCCCTATGAGCAATAGTTTTCTTGAGCACTTTTTTTTATCAATTTGACTATCATCCCTCAAATGTACGGAATACATCTTTGCTTTCAGAGCAACCAGCCCTCCCCCCTGTCTCATCCTTGAATCGGAACAATGCTCCTTTATTTTTGTTGCTATACAGTGGATGATCAGTGGGGTAGGATGAGAGATCGAGGTGATTGTCTGCAATCTTTCTAATTTCCTCTTCATACTCTGATGTCTGAAACACACCAATAATAGAATCGGTATCCGAGGACATTATTGTAATGGGACAACCAACTTTTCCATCACAGTGCAATGAACAAATTTATACATGATCAACTTACTATAGCCCACCAAACCAATCTGCAATGGAAAGTGACATTTTACCTTCGTTTTTTTCATCTCATGCGCACACAATTCTGTGACAAAATCTCAAAGAATGCAATCGTAGCTTAAACGATTACATTCGTTGAGATTTTGTTCGTTCAGCGGAAGCAGATGATGAAATGACGGTGTTATGTTGTACAAACATCTTCCTGTTTGTGGGGTAGCTACCTAGGAATTCCATGCTTCGTATTTGCCATGTTCGAACTCATCAGAAGTAATTAGACGCCGCCTCTTCACTTCGAAGAAGGCATCAACTGAGGACTCCTCATCGGACATGTGATCAATGCTCTTGTCAGTGACCTTTTATCTTTTATACAGAATAAGTCCAAACAGCAGTGAGGGCCAGTAGTTAACTACATGTAGTTAAACTACTAGTTCAACTACCAGATTGTAGTTAAAAAGTAGTTATCAACTACTTGCAGAAATGTAGTGGCAACTACTAGTTAAACTACTATTTTAAGTAGTTAACTACAGTAGTTAGGTTACTGAAGGCGCAAACTACTTCCGATTTTGCCGCAAGCTTTACGGCACGATTGTGCTTCCGACTTTTACCTTGAGCTACTTGTTTGATGAGAAGGGAGGTGCAGAGCAATTGTGTCATGCATGTGTACTAAATCTTCACTTTTAATGCTTGTCTCGTGAAGCCTCATTTGCTGTGAAATAATTCTGCAACTTAGGCACAGAAACAATCCCGTTGCAAGCTTTGTATTTGACTGTCGTAGCAGTGGCTTGAACCAAAGTTTATCATTCCGTGTGATTCATATTTAGGTGTCCAAGAACACTACAAGGGATTGGTGTTAATGGACAACGTTAAGTAGTTACAGATGTAGTTAAACTACATTGCAGTAGTTAAAGAAGTAGTTTTAACTACTCCCCTGAAAAGTACTTGAACTACTAGTTAAACTACTCCATCGCGAAGTAGTTAGTAGTTATAGTTAAACTACTGTAGAAGTAGTTAGTGGCCATCACTGCCAAACAGTCAATCCGTTGGGACTTTGTCACTCGTTCGAGGCGTAGAGGCTATTTTCTCTTATCTCCGCCCTCCTTCGATCGAAAAGAGCCAGAGGGAAAGAAATCAAGGCGGTGGAATCAAGAAAGAAAAATCAAGGCGGTGGAAAACCAATATGTGACACCTCAACAGGTGTTAACCTACGGGTTAATAATCCTTCCGTGGTGTTCTCCGTGGGTGCGACTCTGACTTTCTTGTCATTGTTAAAGATGAATAGAAGAATCCAGGGATTTTCCCAGCTGCTTTTACACAGCACAGTTCTCACAATTCATTAGAGTTTATACAGTGATGGAATGTTATTCCCGAATCCCTGAATCCTGAGTAATGTGTAATGCCACTACGCGTTACTAGGTGAAAATGTAATGGCATTACGTTACTCATTACTTCGCTCCAAAATGCAGTGCGTTACCTTAACTCATTACCCAAATGTAATACATTACCAGTGATGCGCTACTTTGCAATGCATTACTCCCGACCTCTGCAGTTGGCATACCTCCCAGTACCGTTAGCATTAATTAGCTTTAATGAATATATTTTCACCTGTACTTTTTGTGTGTGTCTATTCTTTGCATGGTTAAAAATAAAGTCTGTCAGGATGATGACTCGCGGGAATTCCAGGTTTGCGGCTCACGGAAAGGGTTGCATGCTGCGTCAGATAATGGCACGTGCTGTAATTAATAAAGATTGCGGGGCACCTGTTTTTATGGCCTACTGGACACCCCGATCAGCCGACACAACTCCGTACTACTGCCGGCAAATGCAGATTATCGTGTGCCCCACTATGGTGTAGAGTGCAACGACTACAACGGGTTTTCTGTAGTGCGGACAGAAGCATACTCTACCTGCTTATGGACAATGTATAAACTTTCGTTCGTAGTACGCAGGGTTTATTGCCGTAATTCTTTCTTTGAAAAAAAAAAAAAAAAAGGCGTCGTACAGCTTTTGCGCCGCCGTTCATTTCCTCCTTAAAGAAGCATGGAAGCGACCCCGAACATTTATATACAGTGTGTTTACTCTAACGTGTTCAGAAATTATATTTAAAGCGAGCGATAAAAGAAAAGCAAGTGGTACTTTTCTGCTACTTGAGCAAGAAACAGGTATTGCTTTACTAGTAGCACCTGTTTCTTAGTCAAGTAGCTGAAAAGTAGCGCTCGTTTCTCTTTTATCGCTTGCTTTAAATAACATTTCTGGACACGTTAGAGCAAACACCCTGTATATTTGCCGCGTGATATGAGCATATACACTACATTGAGGAACTTTCACGTAAAATGTTTCTTTTGGGAAGGGTGCATTTCCCTAAAAAATCGGCGCCCCTAACCGGCGCAGATCAAGTGGGTATAAGCACCGCGTGAGCTGACGATAAATAAACAAAGAAAGCCAGGGTGTCGAACCGAACCCGAACCGAAAACCGTACCCGAACCGTTATTTTTGCCGGAACAGAGCCCGAACCGAAATTTTTATGACACTGTTGAACCCGAACCGGGGGGGGGGGGCAGAACCATAAAAAATAATAGCAGTAACCGGTTCGCAACAAAACGGTTCGGACATAAAAGAAGTCAGCATAAAAGTTCATCTCAAATCCGAACGAAGACACATTGGTATCATCATCACGCGTCCATATCATGGATTTCGGAAATTTTCACTTAACAGTCAAACGAGGACGTATACTCTCAGCGACTTTTTAACACGTCGAAGCGCAGTTGTCCTTGTGAGCCATCTCAAAATAAAATTGTTGTTGTCCTTGTGAGCGCCGCGGCTAGCGCCCCACGCACACGATGCGGCGTCTATTCTTCAGAGACGAGGCGCTACGCGGACGAATGAAACAGGAATGGAGTAGGCCAGTTATATAGCTCTATAGGACGAATATGTGATTAAGTAAGCGCCCAACATTTCCTTTTACACGTGAGCAGTAAAAATTAAAGAAGTCAGAAACATGAGAAGTGGAGAAGGAGCGTACGCAAAATGGTGCCTGTTTGATTGGTCGTAGTTTGAAAAGCACATGCAGTTCTGCTTATTGGTAGTGCAATTGTGTCGTGACACATTGCCTTTGTGTTGTGGATTAACTAGCACACTGCTGTGAGCTCGGACAGAGCAAGGCTGGCAGACTTTTTTTCGACATGCTTGAGTACGGTTTCAGGTCGATTCACGCTGCGAATGCAGTGTGCCTTCAAGTACCGTCGTCGAAGTAAGCTGTCCGTCTTATTAGGCTTCCTTTAAGTGTACTTTGCTGGCACTGTGCGTGTGAAAAAAGATTTGGGAACAGAAAGTCGCAGGTCTACACCGCTTCATCAGCGTGGACTCTATTTACAATAAGTGTTCATCCATGTCTCCCTTCTCTCGCTGAAGGGAGTACCTGACCGCTAAAAACGTCAATGCAGACAACAGCAGTAAGCTATTACCAACGGATTTCCTGATAAAAGCAGTTTTATGAAACAAATAAGATTAGAGCATTGAAGCGGTTCGCGAACCGGTTTGCGAACCGGTTCGATTTTTGGCGTGGCCGAACCGGATCTGAACCGGAACGAAATCAAACCCACGCGAACCCGAACCGAACCCGTTTTTTTTTGGTTCGACACCCTGGAAGAAAGGCACGGGGACTTTTCGACGTCACGCGAGGATTGTGTCAGTCATCCGCGGCTGCTTCTGTTTTTTATACATTTGATTGCGCAGTGACAGTACATCGCAGAGCGAAAATATTTCGCATGGTGACTCCTGATGTACAGCTTGACAGATGAGACAGGGTTTTTAGACACGAGACGGGCTGCGCCAAATACAACCGCAAAGGAAAAAAAAAAAAAAAAAATGGCGCGCGCTTCACTAGTGGTCGGATGACGTGACGTCGCAGACTGACACCTGACATAAGAGGCTTTTCTCACCCGCGAGATTGAAAGCTTTCTTGCGTACTAGGATTGCGCGCTGCACTCTTACTTTTTATGCGAATATGTCCTAGGGCTTGGAATCCTAACTTCTACTCCTGCTGGTATATTTTGTTTGGAGCTCTTCCATGTTCTTTGAAGGGTTCCCGCAAAGGCACATACTCTGACATCAAATCACATACAAATCACATACTCTGACGCACTGCGGCAGTGACAATTATAGTGCTGGCAAAAGTAAAAAAAAAGCTCATTATTCGGATGCACTACGTGCATCTGACGTTGCTACCGTAGGGGGATGAACTGCACCAAGGCACCGTGGCCATACCAGAGCCATCGTCCGGCCCAGAGGTAGTGAGCCAGGAGACTGGGGCTTTCCTCCTCCTCATAAGCGTCGTCGCTTTTGTCGTCGGTATACTGTTCATGGTCAAGTCGACTGAAAACAGCGTCCGGGAGTACTTGGGCATGGCTACTCCTCTTGCAAGCGCCACAGGTGGGGGTCATGTGTCGCGTTATTTTGGGCTGTTCGTTACCCTCCGTTCTCTTTTTCCTTCTTATATTGCATGTGAAATCAACCAAGTGTCTTTGCAGCCAGTGGGATATGCTCGAGAGCATTTATTAAAAAGAGAACGTCTTAATTGTGAGGCAATTTTCCAGAGCATTCGACCACGAATAGCGTTCGACGGTAGCTCTGAGGATCAGTAGCGATACACGGGAGTGATATGACGAACAACTCATGTTATGTGCACTTGTAGTGTGGGTGTGTAGAGACTAAGTGTGCGTGGGTTTCATTGTAGCCCCTGCCATTCACAGCGAGCAACAGGGACCTGGGACGGCTGCTGAGCTCGGAAATAGACACGGACGATGCGGAAGATACGACAGTCTTCACGGTCGCAGAACCAACAGCGGAAGAGGCTGCAGCAACCACAATTCAGCGATGGTATCGCAGGTACGTAACGTCCGTAAAGGTACGTCCGCTGTACACAATGAATAGGGTATAGCATTACATAGGTGCAGCGTCTCTTGACCTGTTTTAGCGAATTGGATTGGGAAAGATGGTGTTGTGCTCAGGGCCTGCGAGAGAAATTATAGGCCCCGTGGATGGGTCATGCCCGGCCCCCTCCTCACGTCTCGATAACATAGGATATCCTAGTGTTCTAGCTTGTCGGCGCGTGCTGTTACATGCCGCCATAGTGTACGCGGTTCGACTTTCAGTACATGTGCTGCTTGGGCGTTACATCCATCACTTCGCAAGTGATTCGCCACGAGCTCTTGCGCGAGCCTACCAAAACGACTTTGGAGCGCGCGAACTTTAAAAATAACGATAACGCTTGCTGTGTCGGAGTTCAAGATCGTGCCTATGGTCTTGGGTCTTTTCTGGCCTCACTCCCGTGCACTTCCCATGACAAATGCGTGCTGTGACCCACCGAGAAGTTAATGCAAAGTGTTTTGTGTTCTGTCCCCTTACGTGCGGAGGACGAGATACCTTCGAGACTCGAAGTTACCGATACCATAGACAAGAACAACGTTAACAGCGGGGCACTCTCTATTCTTCGATGTACGAAACCATTCCACTGCGTGTTGCCAAAAAATGCATCCTTACATTATAATATGGCTGCTCTTCGCTGCCTTCCTACACTATTCTGCATTGCACATTAAATTACTGAGCACATTTTAATTCAGCGACATTTCCCACATACGGTCCTGATGAGCGGATTTATCAACGATAGTGAAAAGGATAGTTCGCCATTCAAGCATACATTCGTAAAAGAATTGACGAATCCCTGATTTTTCGCCAACTCGAGCTGTATAATTTACTGTCGGCATTAAATCATTGAAATGCACACTGTTTGAAATTCGCGCGCAGTTTGAAATTCCGACGTCAATGTGAGGAAATGTGGGCGTTTTTTTTTAACTTCCGTGTTAGTGCCGCGGCTATGAGCGGCGTAGAGACGTGAACAGATGGAGAGAGGACAGCAGGAAGGAGTGTGGGACAGGGGGGTTAGTATGCGTCCTGGGCCGACTTTAGGGAGAACTGTGCAGACATTCGTCTGGAAAGTCTTCGGAAAACCCAGGGAAAACCTCAGACAGCACAGCCGGTGACAGGAGGGCGTTTCTTTGGTGCCTGACTTCGATCTTCCCCACTGCAGAATGCTTTGCGTCCCACTGCAGAGCATACGTAAGGAGGAGATGTGGGAGAGGACGCTGGCGCGTGGCCATCCTCCTAAGAACATCACGCGACCCGATAAGGACATCCTCGCGCATGCGTAAACGTTCAGCGCAGTAGTATGGCGTCGTCTAAGCGTGCCAAAAATTGCAGGAATACAACGTCCTTATTTTTCGTCTGTTTACGGCATCGTGCACTGAGGTTGACATCATATCGGTCTGCCGCTTTATAGTCCTAAGTCAATAGCCGCATTGGACCGTCAGTCGATAACACGATTGCTATGGCGTCAGGTACCACGGCACCGCACCGACCGAAATGCCCGATGCAGCCAAGAAGCGGCGCCTCGATCGGTGGACAGAGAACCTACGTGGCTTCTTCAGCAGGAAGAAGCTAAACTACCTCAAAGGTAACTCATTGAAATGAATACGAATGTCGGAATGTGTCGTTACGGAAATTTTTCATTCCGACGTAATATTAAAGGAGCATGGAAGGCGCCTCGAACATTTCTTACCACTTGATATGAACGTACTTTTCCCTCCAGGGTTGTTAAAGTTACTTTTCAAAAGTATCTGAGTTCAGTTACAGATAAATGGGTCTAAAAGTATCTGACTTACAGCCATAAGCGGGAGAGTTCTTAATCTGCCGGAGGGGGCCGCGGCACAACGCCTCCCCCCCCCCCCTTCATACACAGAGGTCGAGCAGGGTATAGGGAATTCCGTGTTGTGACGTCGTGAGGCAAATTTTTACAGGATGTTCATGTTCACTCGATTGAAACACGCGATATATCCTCGAAACCTTCGTCTTGAGAGTGTGAGGAGGCTGTGTATAATGGAGGGACTGAAGGCAGGCCGAGGGAGAGGAAGGTTAGTGAGGGGAAATACCTGGAGAGGAGGAAGACAAGTGAGAGAGAGAGGATCCACGCGTGAACACAGGGGTGACACAAACCTGCCATTGTTGTAACTACCCTCAAGCGGGTGCTTTTGGCAAAACTGCCATCTTGTCCTGGTCCCACGTCATAGAAAACGTCATTTTGAGGTCATGTGACTTTGTTTACATGTCGTTTTACCGCTTACCGACATATTTCCGTCGTCATAACGCCAAGTGATAAACGTATTTTGCCAGCGTAAACTATGCGGTGCTTCTTCCGCAACATGGTAGCCCATTTCTCCTTAGGTTAAGTACATCGCATTGGCTCAGTGAGTCTTAACGCGCGGTTCGTCATCACATCTTTGGAAGTCGTCAACAGTATGAGGCCTTATGTGCAAAACTGCGCGTTTTACTGCGAGATTATCGGATAAAAATAATTACCGTGATCGAAAGACATCCCAAAACGTTGCGCAGAAACAACAACCGCATTGTTTACAAACGGTTTAGCCGCCGATCACGGACGCCGCCATCTTTAAGGTCACGTGCGCCTTTACGTTCGCTGTGACGTGCGGCCAGGGCCCGTCCAGGATGCATTCCGTTCGCCCAGCACGCTTTCGTCTACGGAGCAATACATTGGATGCCATCCCTGTGCGCGTGAAGGATAGGAGGCGAGGGGGCCAAGGAGTGGGTAAGAGTAGCAAGCCAAATTTTGGCTGACCTCTCTCAACACTTAAAAACAAGAAGGAAAAGAGATCACGTGGCCGGCAGCGAGAACGGGGTCGAAGGGATGGCGCACCGGGATGGACGAGAGAGGTTGTGCGTCGTAATTAATGATTGAAAAATTAGCGCGAGCGTATGCACGGTTGTACGTCGCGTGACCGTGATCCGGGAAATAAAGCACGTGGACATTACAAGTGGGGACTCGTTCCATCGGAACCTATCATGACCGACGAAACAGTAGCGACGGAAATTTCCCCGACACCGGCGAGAACATCATCCCGCCTGAACTCATGCAGCAGCTTCTATAGCCGCTACAACGGGCACCGCGCTGGACAGGGAACGCCTTACTTCACAGCTGCGGATGTGCTGCTAGTACGGACATACTCAGCGACAATGCGAACCACGAGGCGGGAACAAGGCCTAACGAGCACACGGCGAGGCGAGCGTTACCGCTGTCCAAGGACAACGCGACAGGGAACCGGCGCATACAATTAAAGGACCGGAGGACTTTAAGCGAAGCAAAGAGGAACTACATACTGTTCACGAGTTTAGCAGTCATATTTAGCAATCATGAAAGAACTGATGTTGTGAGGCTGGAACAACATAGAAGGGACAAATACATACAAAGCCTCAATTTGCCTAAGAAATTAACGATGAAAGATGAAAGTCACTGAAAAGGTTAGCCAGCTGTAGGACTCGAACCCACATCTTCTGGATTGCCGGTCCAGGGCTCTACCAATTGAGCTAAGCTAACACGCCTTCTCAGCGACTTCCAGGGTGCGTCACCTGAAGGGACAAACAGCCACTCTCTCTCACTCATCCTCCTTCTTTCACTCTTGCATTTTTGCTCACTCACACACACATTCATACGACGGGATCGACGCGGGTGGCAACTGATGCGGCAGTCGTCTGGGCAGTTGATAAGTTCTTGCCGTGCTTTGAGTACACCTTTAAAATCCACTTTGACCACGCATCCCTGTCATGGATGTTCAAGACAGAACAAACATCAAGTCGCGTACGGCGGTGGGTGCTACGTCTGCAAAGCTTCAACTGCGCCATTAAACACCGCAGAGGACGTGCCAACGTTCCCGCAGATGCCCTGAGCAGGTTCCCTGCTGCTTGACAGGAACAGCCCTCACATAGCCTGGCAGAAGATTGGTTTCCAATCGAGACAGAGGAACCGCTGCACACTGTTTGCTTCGATAACTGCTGGCATCATTGACAGAACTGACACATCCGTGTTAACGGACAGCACACAACTTGCGGTAGAACAACGCAGGGATCCATTCTTACAACAGATCTTCCAGCATCTTGAGTCTGGCGTGCTACCTGACAACCCGAAAGGCAGAAAGAAGATAGAAGACCTCGCTACGGACAGTGACATAACAGTAGAGGGCATCTTAATGCTCAGCATAGGCCAGCGAAGAGTGGCTTGGCTACCTAAGCACCTAAGGGAACTGGTACTGGAAGTAGAGTACGACCACCCTCTCAAGACCCTAAGGCGAATCCAAAGTCGCTTCACTTGGTTAGGCATCAGGTCAGACACCCCACGCTATGTACGAGGACGCCAACAGTGCCAAGCTTTTAAACCTCAGCGCCAGAAGCCACAAGGATTCGTGGACAGTTCCTCTGCCACACAGCCAATGCAGCAGTTAAGTGTGGACATGATCGGACCTCCTCCCACAATTTGTAGACAGAAAAAACACATTCTCGTAGTGCTCGACAAGTTTACAAGGTTCATCGAGATCTTTCCTCTACGTGCCCCGACTTCCAGCTATTATTGAGATAATGGTCGAGGTCTTCTGCCGGCATGGTGTGCCTGGCTCAATCACCAGGGATAACGGAAAACCTTTCGTTTTTTTCCCCAAGAAAGTAGATTGGACACTGACCAGATAGCACACGTTAACCAGAAACTTAGCTCATCTCAGCCGTTTGCTTTCCTTCTTAACATTTCTCTTCATTGGCATACTTCTGTTTGCACGAAGGAGCAAAGTCATTTCAAAATTCTTTTACGTCATGCGGATTCGAAGATTTGCGCTGACGAAGTCCACCCAAGCTAAATAACCGCCCCACCGCGGCACCGCCTGCCAACCCAGTGTTATATGTGAGAAATACAGACTTCAGTATTGGGAATGATAGCAAAGCACTCAGGTCGGGTTGCCTAGCCGGATTGCGCCACCTGTTGATGACGGTTGTTTTTAATGAGAAAAGGTAGTCTGAAAAGGAGTAAGTCACTAAAAAAGGGTTACAGGTAAAAGTATCTCCATTAAAATGAATCTAATATTTCACTCATGGTACACAAAAAGTATCTAATACACATACTTAGTTACTTTTACTCAGTGACTTAACAACCCTGTTACCTTCAGGAACTGTCACGCAAAATATTTCCCTTGGGAAGCGCGCATCTCCTGGGCAAATTAGTTTACAAGACTGCGCGCAGCAGCGGCGATATCTCCTAGCGCCTTCCAGTACTTTTGTCAGATCATCGGAACACTTGTATTGGCTGCAGAGAATCATCTGCTTCGGCCCCGGAGCAAGGCGCCAGGTCGATTGAAAGCTCTCTTCTGCAACAGGATTACGCGCTGCACGCGTACTTTTTGTGCGAATATGTGTCCCAGGGTTTGGAATCCTAATTGTTTACTCCCCCTGACATGTTTTTTTAAAGCCCTTTCATGCTCTTTAAAACGTATTTGGAGGCGTCACCATAGGAAACTTCTAGGTACTTAACCAGTGATACACAGGCCTCGGCAGTTTTGACTCTCGCTCACTCAAGTTCACTCACCGCCCGCCCAGTCCTTGGCTCGCTCACTCACACTCACTCACCGCCCGCTCACCTCTCAGCTCGCTCACTCACGCTCAGTTCATTGGCCGACTTGAGCGTGAGTGAGCGTGCTCATGAGTGAGTTTTACCGAGGTCTGCTAATACAGCATCGCTAATAATTGGAAAAAGAGTGCTTGAATGTGAATCTGAATGTGGGAAACAAACACGTATCATTACAGAAAATGCCTCCAATATTCTTTAGTGCCGTAGCTTTTCTCGCTCTATTTTACTAACGACTTTCTCTCTTTATAAACCAAAAAATGAAGAAAACACCAAAATGAAATACCGGCACAACCCCAATTTATTGCTTGAGAACCTAAAATATAGATATCGATAATAGATAGCTCGTGGACACCGCTAACTAGAGGGTGCCAAAGCAAACCTTCCATAAACTTTCCACTGATTTCCATTCTGGGAAACCAGACGCTTGGCACTATAGTACTGCTTTGTCCAAGGACCACCTTTAACTTTTTAACGGGCAGTAAAGTGCAAAAATTTCTACTGACCCAATGGAAGGTGCAGTTACCTTGAGAGCAATATTAAAGGAACGGGTTTCGTCCGTTGCGTCGTTCGGGATGTGATCTATGCGAGAACGAAAACCGCCAGTTACACGCACGGTCGCTTTTTGCGACGTACTTTAAATCCCATTTCCGCGATAATTATGACTCTGTGGGGTGAATTACTTCTCATTGTGCATTTTACTGGCCTGCTAAACAGTTTTACAGAGAGAAAACAGGGTGCTGAAAATGACTTCTGTGCTACTTTAGGTCTCACAAAGCCCAGTGACATACTTCGATTAAAGAATGCAGCTTGTGAAATGGCGGCCAATGGCAGCACCTCTGACCCATTGGAGGGTGTGGGCTCGAATCCCCACTGCTGGTGCCTTTCCATCAACTTCAATTTTTCGGGTACTTCGAAGACTCGAAGTGGACCTCAGCTGTCCCCCTCGTCCTGCCTCGTTTGCAGTCATTTGCTACGGTGGTAGTGCATAAATGCAGCGTCTCGTGTGTTTTTTTTTTTTTTTTTGGCGTACAGTTTACGTGTTGGTTTACGTGGCTGCTACACAAGAAATATCATGTAACGTTTTGGGGTTTCGGAGCATAGCGTGTCCGAATCTGCAGATGAACCTTCGACGTCTACGTCTCTCCACCTCCTCCACCAATTTCGTCCCAAACTCACTCGAACACGCTCGATCACCAAGCAACGGCCGTCAACGTCATCTGCGGGAGGTTCCTCAGCTGTTTCAGAACTGGCAACTATAATTGTGCAACTTACCAGTCACAGACATCAACTTAACATTACTAAATCTCACCCTATAAAACCAACGCCCAAAACCTCGCGGTCCTTTTTAGGAGAGAGAGCCCCCCTCGCAATTTTTGCGGGTTTTCTTCACGTGTGACGTCTACGTACCTTTTGTTGAACACCACGCACACGACAAACTATGCAGTTCTAAGCTTTCTTTCAAAGTGAAAAGAAAAAAAGAAAAAGTAGGCATGACAATGATCCTCGAGTTCACTGTGCAGGCATCCCACGACTATGGTCCAAGAAACGCGGAGGCACAGACCGTTCATCTCAGCCGATGACCGAAGGGCAGCAGGGGGCGATACAGGCTGCTCCCTCCGCCGTCAACGTCTGCAGAGACGGCAGCAATGAAATCCAAAAACCTATGGTCAGTGGGACTACTTCGTCACCTAGCTTTCAGCAAAATCCTGTCGGTCCACCACCCCGACGCAGCACGAGTAGCGACGCCAAGCGCGTGACCGACAAAGCGGGACCTTCTGGGTCACAGATGCCTCTGCACCGCACCAGAAGCCTCGTATGAACTGCTGTTTTCTGCAGTTGGACATCAATGTACATCACTGGCCTTTTACCTGGTGCTTGAAAGTTTGTGAAGGCGTGTGTCCTGTATTTGTACCCGTTAATCAACTGTTTTATCGCATTTCGTGCGCAGAATAAACGCTGCAAAGTCCACTGGGCAATAGCTGCCGGTAGTGAGATCTGGAAAATCAACGCTATGCAAGTGCGCGATGACTGCTTTACAAAAGCGTGTAGTGATTTGTAATAATTGAGACGTTGAACTATAAATGTGTATTTTGCAAATACACTTTACACTACGTACGTCTTATCACATCGCACAAACTACAGACAGCAGACAACGAAAAAGGCTTACGCAAAAGTCTCTATGCACGTAGCTATAGCTACGTTGAAGTATTTCTGGCAGTTATTTTTGTAGACAAATTCAACAGAATGTGGCTGCATCAGAAGTGCCTGTAGGTCCCTGGAAATACAACCCTCATGAAATGTAGTAAATTATTTCTAATATTTCGAAAGGGTGCACACGCAGCGTGCCGGTATTCTTACAAATGGTTCGCGTTTTACAGCGATAGCTGTATCGGTGAGTAGGACCAGCCTCGGTGGCTCAGTCGGTAGCGTGTTCGCATTCTGATCCCGAAATAGCGGGTTCGAACCCGGTCGAGGACGCCAGCAACTTGGTGGCAGGGTACAAGTTGCTTAGACATGCCGTCTGAAAAGTGCTGCTGCTCGTGCGCGCCGTCGTACACAAAGTGAAGCATATGGAGGAGTCGCGCGTGCCGCGAATATGACAAGGCGAGAAGACCCCGCAGTGAGACAACGCGATAGCGAGGCGTGTGTAGGTGAGTGCGCATCCGTCGGAGTTTCCAGTGGCTAACGCAAGTGCGGATAAGTTTCTCACGATTTCGGCCCCAACTGCGGGTTATGATATAGCTAGCGCTGTCACTACTTCGTACATCGGAGGCAAGGAGTCGTGTTTTTTTTTTTTTTTTTTACTCTCTAGTCATAAACCAGGAACCGCAGCAACGAACCGGCAAACCATGCAACAAACTTCGTTTCACTGTCTTTCTTTCGCCGGGATACTGTTTTTTTTATTCCGTGTTAGCGCCGCGAAGTAACTGTGGCTATGAGCGGCGTACAGACGTGGACCGATGGAGAGAGGACAGCAGGAAGGAGTGGGAGTTAGGGGGGTTAGTGTGCGTCCCGGACCGACTTCAGGGTGAGCTGTGCCGACACTCGTCTAGAAAGTCTGCCTAAAAACCCAGAGAAAACCTCAGACAGCACAGCCTGTGGTAGGATTCGAACCCACCACCTCCCAGTCTTCAGCACGACCTTGGCTACCACTAACGAACAGATGCTTTTACCCACTCATGCCATAACGCCGGTCCCGGGAAACTGTGTTAGACATCGACAAAATAAGTTTTCGTCAGATACCTTACAAATGGTAATGTGGCACTTTCTGAAAAAAGAAAAAAGTTATAAAATTGAAAGTACAAAGCATAAACGTTATAAACGCGATAACTTTTCATTATCTCTGGCATTATTCACCTTGTTTGGTATCTGGATGTAGTTCGTAACTGTGTTCTGAGGAATGTCCGAAAAATATACGCTGTGGCACACATGAGTAAAATACGTTACTGCTTCTTGTATTAGAGGAATCCTAACTATATAAGAGGATAATTAAACCAGAAGAGGATCACCGTGCTTGAGTTGCAGCGGAAGCAAGTAAAATCCGATTCGCTTGTGTCTCGTTACTTTCTTTCTCGTACCTTACGTTTCCTATATTAGCGGTAGCGCCGGCATCGGTGACTCAGTCGGAAGTGTGCCCCCCTGCTGATCCCAAGATTGCGGGTTCAAACCCGGCCGAGGACGGTGGCAACTTGGTGGCAGGGTACAAGTTTCTCAGACACACCGTCTTCCGCGAGAGACGTCAGATGTGGTGTGCCGTGTGTCGAGATTTCGGCGCACGCTAAAGAACCCTCAGGTGGGCAAAATGAATCCACAGACCCGATCAGTGTGGCGTCGCTCATGATCACAGTTGTCTCGCGACGTAAAGCCCCGAATTGTTAAATATTAAATACTGTTAGCGGTAGCGTATTTCCTTGAGGGGTGGATGATGGATTACACTGATCGCTTACGGTACGGTAAGGTACGGTACGGTATCGGCGCCGCTACACGCAAACTGCTCTCCTGTCAGCGCCGAACCGTCAGCTGGAACAACTGCAAGACAACAACAACAGTGAGGCCACATCCAAGTTTGTAGGTCAACGATGAACCGAGGGCAGGGGACGAATCTGAGGATGGCGGTTTGCCTTGAAGGAGGAAGCTGCCTATAGGCGACTACGAAAGGCTGCGAAACAACTGATATCCATTTGCTGCTTTCAACGCAAACGCGCCAACACTGCCAGCAGTATAGTTGCGGTAATGGCGGTCTTTCCTCTCTTTCTTGCTGAATGAATATTTCCGTTTCGGGGTTTAGCCAGGCCACATAAGTCTTTGTTGTCCTCTTCCTGCGTACATGGCACATAGTCATAGCGGCACTTGTTGTTGCCATTGCTGACATTTCATCTACTTCCTTCTCTTGTATAATTCTTTGTGTAGATATACAACTCTAACCGTTGGTGTGACCCGTTGGTTTAAATAACATACTAGTATTGAAGTGCTCCTAGCGTTCAAGTGCTCGTTACAATGTGTCCCTCAATTGATCTGGAGATAGCGAGATACAACAAAATCGCGCTCGGGTTGGCCCTATTGCCATCGACTAGATGCGCAATATTTTACTATCCATAATGGGGCCATAAGGCGGAAGATACCCGCCTAAGGCATGAGTACGCAGGCCTAGCTGGCTGAGTAACGTTTGCGAGTTTCCCTTCCATTTTGCTGTCAAATGCAGTGCACCCCAAGCGGCAAATCCGTTACAGATGCTTTTAATTGCTTCCAAGCGGCATGACAGGTAAGCAATGTTATTGACTTTAATCAGTGACTGTGTTGCGTCCTATTAGACGTCCGAAGACCACGGAAGCTTGCTCACACAGTCGTAATGAGCTCGTGATGCGCATCCCATTTGTGAACTGTATTGGTATCTGTCAACAGACGATCGAGTCGAAGAAACCGTCTGGGAATACAAGGCCTTGATATTGGACAGAGACCAGAAGCCCTGTGGTCCAAAAACGTGGGTAAGGTCAGTATGTGATATAACTTCGTTCAGCCATTACCTACAACCCGATAGAAACCTGATTCTGACAATTTGTAAGATCTCTAGGAGCTCGTACAAATCTTGCATAGCTTGAACCAAGGGAGGACAGTAATACTCTTTTTTTGCTATAATACAAACGCACATTGGTCGGAAGAATCAATAAATATTACTAATACTTGATAACAGTAATACACGAGAACATTGATAGAAGCTCTAAAACCGGTTGATATCCAAATCTAAGACGCGGAATATAACGAAAGGACGACAGGTATGCCCAAAATTTGTTCATGAATTGGACAATTTTTATCCGTGAAAATACTTCTTCGAGCACGTTTGTATTTATTTATTTTTGCCTACATTTTAACATGACCCCTTTCTCAAAGGGACGCTTGTCTAGTAAACGTTTATTCAAGTAATGCTGACGAATGAGAACGTCCTCTCCATAGCGGCAAAAAGAAAGGTGTTCGTGAAGTATTTAACAAAAGCTGCTTGAAAGGACCATGTGGCGTGGACAGCTCGACGCGTTTGTTGTCAGGAAGAAGGACGCATCCTCCGAAATATTACACGAGGTTTAACAGAAGTGGAAGAAAGAAAAGAAAAATGCAGGGCTTGCAGTTCCTACAGGAGAGCGGTTTTAGAATGATGCTCGGTTAATGTAGCTGATGTGCGATAACACATCTATGCTATGTCCACCGTTCACCAACTACAGAGTGCGAACATTGTGAACTGTTTTTCCTTATCAAGCGCTGATCGATCTCCAACACAGTCGACATAGCGGTTAATATTGCAATTTTGAGGCTTTACGTCGCGATGCAACTATCTCCCTATAGCGGAAGACGGCGTGTTTGGGCAACGTGTACCCTGCCACTAGGTTCCTGTGCGTCCTCGGCCTCGACTTTGGGAAGTAAGGAACGAGAAGAGTACCGATGCCGTAGCATCTCTCCTCACTCAACCTGCAATACCTGCTCTCTGTCACACGGCTCTTGCACAAAAAGTGTCGTTGCTTCCGTTAACCGTCATAATATCTCTGAGACCACATTACCAGTTCACTTTGTTCACCGCAATTTGTTCGTAATAATCCATTGTCAGCCAGCTACTGCCGCTTCTGTTCCCTGCCTGTTCTGTTCGCGCTGCATTGAGGCGTTGCGCAGGAAGCATTGAGGGAACTGCTAGGGGAACAGAGCACATTTGCTCCCGCCATGCTTTCCACAGGTCGTAAGAGGTTGGTAGGACATCACGTATTAAAAGCGCTTAAACCAAAGCCGAGAAGACGAACAACACGCTATACCTGTGTGTGTGTGTTATTCGTCTTCTCGTCTTTGGATTTAGTTCTTTTGATCCGTGATTTCCACAGTCGCTGAGATTCTCACTGGTTAGTGACCCAATGATGAAATAACGCAGGGGTTGACACAGGAGTGCGATGGTTGTCGATATTAAAGGAGGTAAGAACTCCTATCTGCATGTATTTAGTTACGGGTGTAATAACTGTAATATTGTTCTTCTACGCTTCGTAATTCTATTTACAATTTATTGTTCGATACCTCTCCTTCATAACGTGTGCAGGGTTAATACAAAAACGCACTTTTTTTCTGATACGGGCGAGTAGACGCACCGCCATCCAGACACCTCTATCCGTTGTTACGTCATCTGAAGAATTGTAGCACCGAATCAGACGCCAACGCGGAGGTACACATAACGTTCTGAGTTACACTCTTAAAAATGAACTTCACCACATGTCACGCTCCTAGCCAACCATCATCCCGAATGACAACGTTCTCGTCCCTGATTTGTTGAAAACGGGAGGCGGAGCCTATTTGTAGCCATAATGCTACATAATAGGCTCCGCCTCCAACAAATCAGGAACGAGAACGTTGTCATCGGGGATGATGGTTGGCTAGCAGCGTGCTATATGTGGTGAAGATACGGACCTATCAGGTTCATCTATACAAAAGGTGTCACAGCCAACAAGTTAAAATCGCCCTTTTGGAGCCGACACAGTCGGCGGGCTAGCTTGGTAGAGTTCATAGCTCCTTTAAAAGTGCCATATGAACGGAAGGAAAACAACTTTTGGGAAATATATGTTATAAGCGCGTCTCTTATGGCATGGTGACAACGTTCTCCGTTCTTTTCAGCAATTCCATTTCCGTAGTCCCAGTGAAGAATACTGCTAACGGATCAGAACAGCTGTACGACACGTGCCAGTTCGGGAACGAGAGCTACCACGACATTGCATACAGAGTAAGGCAGCGTTTCACAAAGGCCAACAGAGGCGTCATGTAGAACTGGAAGCTTACAGGCCTGTTACCCGTCATCAAGGTCACAAAGACAGAAGGGCTTGACTTTGTCCCCAACCACGGAGTGCTCAAGCCACAAGAAAGGGTTCCCCTGAAATTTAGATTGCGCAAAGGTAGGCCACTTTTGGAAAATGAAATGAAATTAACTTAGAAGCATGTTTCGTAGCATCCGTCATGCGGTACAATAAGGGTCGAGTATACTATCGCGCCTCAATTTTACCTTCATTTTGCCAAATAAAAACTGGAGGTTTCTGAGAGCCCTGACGAAAATAGTATATGACTTCAGCACTCGTGGATGTCATTTAATACATAGTATAGGCTGAATGTCGACAAATAGCACGGTCTGCGAAATTCGCCGTAGACGTGCGGCTATAGATACCATTGAGTCTATCAGGTTTGATTCACCTTAATCAGGCGAAAATGTGGAAAGAAATAAAAAACCACTCGAATACCACATTATAAAAAAATTTGATGCTCAGAATATATCGCAGCGCAAAGCACCACGTTCTTTTTTTTGTGTGTGTGTATTTTTGTGCGTCCTGTGGTATATCTATCCTGTCAAATGCTGCTGCTATGATAAACCAAAAAACTCGCACTGGAATCTGACTGCACACGAAGAGGCTTACAAGCATAGCGATCACATGCTTGATTTCGAGGAGCCTTTACATGAATGTAAAGACATTTATTACACATTTCAGATGACAAATGTCCGAGCAGTGTGGAGATCGAGATCTTGTCAATTAGAGTGAAGAACGACACGCCTGGAAGAATCGAAAACAAATGGCAACTCGTGCCGTCCAATAGGGTCTCCAGGACTCGGTACGTCATACGCGCCCTGATGTTCTTGCAAAGGGTACAAGGAATACAGAATCGCTAGTGCTGTTGTCGTCATTAAAGTGGCACTAAAGCGTTAAACAATTCCCATCGCCGAATTAACGATGTCGTTACCTTGATACGCGCAACAAAACAGGACAAAAGGAACAGGATTCATCTGCCGCGTCGTTCTTAATTTATGCGCGCACAAAACCCGCTCGTTTGCACTTTACCTCATCTTTCCTTCTCACGAAACGCGACAACGGGAAGCGGCTTCCCATTGGTTTCCTCAAACAATTTGTCCAATCATCGCAGGAGACACAGCAACATGGGAGCTGAATTTGCAAAGGACAAAATTGCGGGAGGGAGGTATATCACGGCATATCCATTCGAGAACTGATATTCTTTGTAAACATTGGCAGTGCTATGATAGTTCGTCTTATCACGTTACGTTCAAAATATTGTCACCTCCCGTGTATTCACACGAGCAACATCCTCACGGAACACTGTAGTGGAAGAAAAAGCGAAAACACTGCTCACGCAACCGAAATTCCGTCCCGGGTTAGGTTGAGCATTCACACGGTGCCGGAATATCGGGAGTCGCGGACCGCAAACTTAGCAGACGACACCATCAGCGTCTTTTCCTGTCGTCTGCTACGGAATATCTTGCGGCTGTGTGGCAGGATGTTCCCCACGGTTAGCAGTGACAGTGCACGTGAAGACGCGCTCACGTGACAGGAGAAAGCTATGACGTTTTTCGCATCTTCTGCTGTAGCATTCTGGGGAATGTGGCTCGCGTGAATACACGGTCCCTCGACCTAATGTCGGACGTCTTTACTCGTCTCCACTGCAGCCACAAGATCGAGTTAAAGCGCCAGGAAGACGGCGGTACCGCACCTCCCAACTTCCCCAGCGTCCCAGAGTCATTCACCGTTGCCCAAGTGCCCTCGGATGACTCCGGTGTCAAAGCTTCGAATACGGTCAATCCGGAGCCCCCACGGAGAAGCCGAAGTCCAACTGTGAAGAAGTCGAAAAGCAGGGCGTCGCAAGCCTCCTGTCCCACACCAAATCGCCCACAGTCTGTCGACGACGTTGGCCAGGCTAAGATGGTGAATACGCTGGTCACAATTCACTGGTACTAAATTAGTCTACATTTTTCTCGTTTTCATCACAGGAGCGCTCTTCCCTATTCACTCTGACAAACGTAGTCCTGGTTCTGCTGGTAGCAACAGTTTTGTACCTGTTTCTGCAAGTGCGAGCTCTTTCGGCCAAAGTGGAACGTGCGAATGATTTCTGCAGCGGACGATTCTGCTTCTGGTTCTTGTGTCCCTGATGTTTATGTCGCTACGGGTGATCAACAATGAAGATAACGGCCATCGTTTCTCGTTACAGAAGCACATGCTTATGTGTCAGTTTCAGTGCATGTACGATGTTAAAAAGCGTAGGCCTTGTCATTCAGTGCTTCGTGTGCACATCGAGAAAGAGAAATGGTGCGAAGAGATGTTGTTTCGTAAACGGCGTCTGAATCACAGTAGTCGCCGAAATCGTCGAACATTTAGGGTTTTGGGTGTCAAAATAGGAATGCCGATAAAGGTGAGTCAAAAGAAGGAGGCATTGCGTACAAAGTGTGGAGAATGTGGCGAGAAAGTTCGAGATAAGTCGAGGCATATACGCAGAATAATTCGCCGTACGCTGCTGTAATCATAGTGAAATCCGCCAGCCTGTTCAGCTGAGATTTTGCACGGCTCTAGCACAGTGCCCGAGAGATACCCGAAACATACCGGACACCCAGAACATACAGTGGTCCAAACATAACAGTTCGAGCTGCCATTCTTATAGCATCTGATCCATCAAAGAATATATGTAATGGAAAATATAAACCTTGATGCCATGACCAACAATTTCGTACTTTAGTCACGTGGTACCTGTACTAGAGAAAGACAATGAAGTTTGCGAGACGCGCGTGGGAATGGTGTACTACCGTGGTATGGTGAGTACGGTACGCTCTTAAAAATGAACTTCACCACATAGCACACTCCTAGCCAACCATCATCCCGAATGACAACGTTCTCGCCCTAGATTTGCTGAAAACGGAAGGCGGAGCCTATTTTGTGTCATTATGCACGGCACAGAATAGGCTCCGCCTCCCGTTTTCAACAAATCAGGGGCGAGAACGTTGTCATTCGGGATGATGGTTGGCTAGGAGCGTGCTATGTGGTGAAGTTCAGTTTTAAGAGTGTATGACGACGCCAACTTCTGTGTAGCCAACAACGGCGAGCCTATCCTGCCATTACACCCCCCCCCCCTCATTTTTAAGAGTGCATGGTGAGTGAGCTATGGGAGTGCTGCTCTGGTTCGCCGAGGAAACGTTGTTCTGGAAAGACACGATTTTCTGTTCAGTCGAGGGCCCGATACGTACCGCAACATTACGATGTCCAGGAATCAAAATGCACCCGAGGTGCACTTTTGTGATCACAAGAGGTACCAGTGCATCTGTGTTGGTTGCTCGCAGTAATCTGACATGGCGCCACCGGTATGGCCACCAATGTCGCTTTGGCAAGGTTCGCACTCAACACACCGCATCCCTTCATATTCGACGATGTTGCTCATCCGCCAGCCTAGCTGCAGCAGTCCGATGACCAAGGTTTTCACGTTTCGAATAGTCACTGGTTCTCGGAAGTTAAAAAGTATGCGATACTCTTCTGTACACGGTACACTGTAAGAAAAATATCCGTAATTTTACTGCACAAGTGACTGCTAACTCTGTTGCCGGCATATGTGCCGTAACCTATGTGCTGCACAAAATTTGTTTGGAGAGCACACAGCACAGTTCCCGACTGGGTTTTCGCAGTTTAATATCCCTTTAATGTAAGTGGCTCTCTTTTCGCTTATGGGAGCTGTACAGCGTGCACCCCAAAGGACTTTAAATTTTTTTTTTTTTGCAATAACTACTTTACTGCACATATGCCGGCAACAGAGTTAGCAGTTACTTCTGCGTAAACTTACACATTTTCTTTTGCAATGTAGCCAGTCTCAAAGCTCCGCTGATAACAGAGAGCTGTTGTCAGGGATGTCTGATTTGCTGCTCCCCGTGCTACGTAGCCAGCTTATTTCGCTTAAGACCCAGTGTTGTCCGCATGCAATGTAGTTTTGCCGCCGTTCGGCTCGAGGTGCATAATTCTGATGCGTGAATGGAGAGCATCCACACTTTCGTAGTAAAAAAAAGTTTAGCTGTGAAACCCTCGAGGTGCAGAACTGCATCAGACACAGACACAGTGTTTTCAATTACTCAGTAATTTTAAGTTTTCTGGCAAACTATGAGCACAATTGGGACGAAAAAACGGATGTAAGAGTACAGGCTATCGAATGGATTTCTGCATAGTCTGCTTCGTGCGTGCCATGATCTTCATCTGCCCGTAACGTGCGGTCGTTCCCGTCTTCAAGCATTCCACCGTCCTCGAAGCATGTTCACTGAAAATGCTGCTGGAGTGGCTTCAGCGTTGGCCTGCAATCTTCTCAGACACCTTAAAATATATATTGCACGTTTACCAACAAGAAACACAGAGTTTCCATGCATTACAATTGCAGAATTTGCAATCTTCTTGATGCTTGTTATCTTGTGTCTTGTGGGCAAGCCTGCGCTTGTTCCATCCTCTACAGCACAACTGAACTCCGCATGTAACTGTCGCAACTGTTGAACCTGTTGGTACTTGTATATTGTCGCCTTCTTACGCTACACCTCAGGAAAAACGGTGGGATTTGCTCAATGTCGCTTTTTTGGTAGTCCACAAAGTTGTTACATACCCGTGTCTTGGCACTTGGGAACCAAGCTGAGCCATCCTCACTGCGACAGGGAATTAAGACGATAATAGAAGCCCGTCAAACGATGCGTACTATTGTACTGACTCAATATGAAATATATTCATGGAATAATAAAGTGTAAACGACATCATGACGATGTGGGTGGAATTGATAGAGACGCCGCTTCAGTAAAATGCATTCTGTTGGCGTTGGCTCTCCGCGGCCTCAGATATGATTACCTAGATGAACAAATGGAGGAAAAGCTAGGTTGCTTATTATATATTGCTTGCTGGTTGCTTATTATATGTATATCATACGAAGTCTACCACACCTCCACAAAAAGCGTGCCGAAACTCTAAGAGAAGACCACCCATGAAAAACTCTCGTTTCATTCATTTGCTGTTTGGTATGAGCACAGAAAAACGCTTGTTCCTACACAGAAAGTCAAATGCATGCAAATACAAGTATATTGCGGTATCCGCAGGATATAAATGATGAAATTCCTGAACCCGGATTAAAGCGCGTAACTAACCAAATGGAGAGTTGACGTAACAAGGCGTATTTCAAACGAACACCTTCGAAAAGTCCTATGTACGCTGAAATATCATGAATGGAACAGCCGTACAGAGGGACCAGCTCCGGTGGCGCAGCGGTAACGCGTGCGCTTGGAGACTGGGAGGTCCGCGGTTCGAATCCGCGGGCCGGCTGTGCCGTCTGGGGTTTTTCCTGGGTTTCCCTCAGATGTGTAATAGGCGTATGCCGGCACAGTTCCCCTGAAGTCGGCCCATGGACGCAGCTATCCTCCCCCCGAGCGGATTCCGCTCGGTCTTCCACTTCACCCTTTCCTCCTCTCCACCACCTTTCCCTTCCCGAGAAACATGCCGCCTAATCAGGCAGGCAGACCTCTCGGGTTCCTCCCAACGACACTCCTCCTCCTCCTCCTCCTCGTACAGAGGTGCTAGACTCGTCAAAGCAGAACTAAGTTCAAAAGATGACGTCGCGCGGGGAGGAGTTTTGAACTTCCGAAGTTCAAGAAAAGTGTTTCCCTTTGCCGGCAACTGAAGCTGGGTCTACGTCAGTGCCGATCAAAATCAGTGTGTGCGCAACCCGCCCACTGGCACGAGCGTGGTAGAATGAAGAACGAGAAAGCGCACCGCTTCTGTCCGCTCCGGTGAAGAGTGAAATGCGGAGCAATACATCCTTGAAGGACTTAAGGTCAAATCATACATTGTCAAATATATTTGGGCTGCGCGAACATTAGACTATTTCGGATCTCGAGGCGCCTAACTGTGTTCCGAATCGAATACGGAATTAGATGTTCAATTTTGAATCGAATCAGTATTTCTTCCAAACTGAGTACATGCAGAAACAGCATGACTCGAGGCCTGATCCCATGGCATCCCAAAACACCCGCGCTACTGGGTAATGGTAAAAAGGAAACGGAAAACTGTTGTACGATTCACGGAAATTGCGGGCCGGGCAGTCCTCCGACAAGTTATGCAAACGCAAAAAGAAAGAAAAAAAGAAAAATGTCGAAAAGACGAGAAGCACCCGGTGACACGGCTTTTCTGGTAACCTCCTCACTGTTGCTTCAGATAGCTGCGTCGTTTCAACCTTGCTGCCGCTATCAGCGGAAGCATGGAAGAAGGAACTGAAGGTGAGACTCGTCGTTTCTTTCCACAGTATGTTACATTACGTGACGGAGTAACTACGTGGTCGAGATTTTGCGCAAAGAAAATTTACTCCGGCTATTTTCATTGTAGTGGGGTAATGCGTTTTGTGTTCAAATTGGTTGAGAAAACGAAAAGCCCTTTCTGTTTCGGACAAGAAAAAACAAAAGCCAACAACAAACTAACGAAATAAAAAAAGTTACGCTGAGTTGACATATTTCAAAGTTCTATTCAGAATATTTCTCGCGACTGAAAATCGATCAAGTGCGCGCAAGTCACACCAAACGTTTGTCGATGACAAGCGCCAGTGACACCACGAAGTAGAATTTTAAGCCTCTGTTTTGTGTCACATTACATGACACACCCGCTGTATCGTCATGTGTGCTGTACGTGTATTCGGGATCAGTGAAAACAACAACGCTTCGGTGAAGAAACTATTTGCTTATCGTATTTCCTTTTTCTATGTATCTACTCGTTTCTTTTTCAAAATGTCCGCGTGTAAATTTGAGCAAATGTAAACACTGCGACGACACAACCACGGTAAGAGGGACGGAAAAGTCGATGTCCGAAAAAACCCTGGGTCCGTGCACTTGCAATCGCTGATTTCGAGGTGCTGCGCCGCTGCATAGAAGAGCACCGACGCTTTGCAACGCCCTGCACAGGCAGTGTTCATGTCTCTGTTGTGTGCATTTTATATTTAGAATGCATCTCTCTATCAGAAGGAAAGCCGTTGTCCTCCTCCGCGTCTCAATGGAAAATCTCGTTTTTGTACAGCAAGGAAACCACGTGAAAACAGGAGGACATCACGGAACCTGCAGCCATGGGAGGTACAGTGTCATACGTGTAGAACACAACAATCTTGTGCGCAATGATATAATTATCCGTGACGAGAAACGCATCTTGCGTGAACCCTACACCCTCAGAACGGAACTTCACCGCATAGCACGTTGTCCGCAAACCATTGACACGAATGGATTACCGCTTCTGATTCGAAGAGCGACGGGGGCGTATAGCAATTTGGGTATATGATAATTGCTATAAAAGTGCCTATGTCCCCCCCCCCCTCTCTTCAAATCAGAAGCGATAAGCATATCACTCGTGGCTGTAGTTGGCGCACAGCATGATATGCGGTGAAGTTCTGTTTCTGAGAGTGTAGGCTCTGCGCAGATGGTCACACAGCGAACGAACAGCGTTCTTCGACAGTCGGTAACACTGGCAATAATCCTCGTTTGGCATTTCAAACGTATCTTCATACTCATGATAAATGGGGAGCCAGAGGCGCAGTAGTAAAGGCATGGCAATAAAAGCGGCCGCAATCTTTCTCACAAACTTCAAAGTTCGCTACTATCTTTCCTTGAACTTTTCTCGGTGGAAAAAAAGTCGCGCAACGTCATTTTGACGTCACGGAACTTCTGCCAAAAGCTGCATTTTCTCTTTCCTTGAACTTTGGTTTGATTGACAACAGGGGCTGTCACGTGGGCCAGGGAAACAGTCCAACGGCTGTCTTTCCCCATATCTCCCGAATTGTTTACGTCGTCGAAATCTGCAAAGACACCACCCTCCGGGCAACGAAAACGTCATTTTGACGTCATGAAAATATTTCAAAGTGCGCGCGTCTCGGTAACCTTGACCTGAGGTTTGATTGACAGTCAGGAGCACTCACCTGGGTCACGGAAAGCATCCAATGGTTGCCCTCCCTCCCATCTCTTGAATTTTCTTCGTGTTTCAAAATACGACGAGTCTAGCACCCCAAGTCGTATACATGCCTTTCTGCACCGCTTCCGGTTTGTTGCCAAAGCGGCATCCGGTTTCGCAGCAAACACGCTCTGCGCCAACCACTATGCCGATTGATACAGTTATCGCTTCTGATTTGAGGAGAGAGAGGGCAGTATACGCCTTTTTACGGCAATTCAAATTGCCACAAAAAAGCGTACGCCCCCAAGTTTCAACAAATAGGGAAAGTGAAAGAGATCATTCAGCATGGTGGCTGGTTCCTAGCGTCTTTAGTCGCGGAAGGACCGGAAGTCTTCGTGGCACCGAAAGTCGTGGGCTTGTTTATGTTTACCGGAGAATGTGATGTATACAGTGAAAACTCTCTGGTCTCCACGCATTTGGAAATGTGGGCAAATTTGAATGCTCTTAGACCTGGAAGTAAAGTAATAAATTCGGAAAAGATCAATAAAAGGTGCATCAGACTCCACAAAAAGCCTCGCGCACTGCAGTAAAAACGCTGTGCTGTTTGTTGACATGCTTTCGTTTTTGTTCTGAGAGACTGGAACCACAGATTCGAAACAGATGTTTCTTATTCTTCTTCTTCTTCTTTTTTTTTTTTTTCATGCTAGCGCGCCGCCATGCAGACGTAAGATGTGGACAGAGGACAGCAGGAAGGAATGGCGGACAGCGGATTAGTATATGCGTCCTGGGCCGACTTCAAGGGGTACTGTGCCGACCTTCGTCTGGAAAGAAAAGGGAAAAGCTCAGACAGCACAACCAGTTGTAAGATTCGAATCGAACCCACCACCTCTCGGTCTTCAGCACGACCTTCGCTACCACCAACGAGCAGATGCTTTTACCCCACTCGGCCATGCCGCTGGTAGAAGTTGTTTGCGTTGTCGCTTGCCTTCAGGCGTCGTCACACTGAAAACGACGCGGATTCGCGGAATAAAGTTTTGCGTGTGGAATCGGCACATGCGTCATAGTCGGACGCAACTGCAAAGTCATAACGAGTGGATGGTACGCGGTTATTATTGCAGAGAAAGGGCGTACATTATAGAATCGTCACTACGTAGAATACGTTTCTGGGTCGGTAAATGACAACGCGACGTCAAAATAAATATGTTCCTGTTTCAATGCGTTATCTGTGATACTTACGATTAACTTTCTTTATGTGCTGAACTTCCTACACTCTTAGAAATGAACTTCACCACATAGCACGCTCCTAGCCAACAATAATCTCGAATGATATCATTATCTGCCCTGATTTGTTGAAAACGGGAGGCGTACGCCTTTTTTGTGACACTTATGCTGTTCATAATTGTCACAGAAAAGGCGTACGCCCCCCGTTTTCAACAAATCAGGACAGATAACGATATCATTCGAGATAATGGTTGGCTAGGAGCGTGCTACGCGGTGAAGTTCATTTTTAAGAGTGTACGTTGCCGATACGCTTTGCGCATCTACACTCTAAAAACTGAACTTCACCTCATAGCACGCTGTGCGCCAACCATTGCCACGATTGATAGCGTTATCGCTTCTGATTCGAGGAGAGAGGGAGGCGTACGCCTTTTTGTGTCAATTTGGATATATGATAATTGCAACAAAAAGGCGTACGCCTCCCTCTCTCCTCGAATCAGAAACGATAACCCTATCATTCGTGGCAATGGTTGGCGCAGAGCGTGCTATGCGGTGAAGTTCAGTTTTTAGAGTGTATAGCCTTGCATTCTTAAAAATGAACTCCACCGCATAGCACGCTCCTAGCTAACCATCATCTTTACTGATATCGCTATTTGCCCTGATTTGTTGAAAACGGGAGCGTACGCCTTTTTTGTGACACTTATGCTGTTCATAATTGTCACAGAAAAGGCGTACGCCCCCCGTTTTCAACAAATCAGGACAGATAACGATATCATTCGAGATAATGGTTGGCTAGGAGCGTGCTACGCGGTGAAGTTCATTTTTAAGAGTGTACGTTGCCGATACGCTTTGCGCATCTACACTCTAAAAACTGAACTTCACCTCATAGCACGCTGTGCGCCAACCATTGCCACGATTGATAGCGTTATCACTTCTGATTCGAGGAGAGAGGGAGGCGTACGCCTTTTTGTGTCAATTTGGATATATGATAATTGCAACAAAAAGGCGTACGCCTCCCTCTCTCCTCGAATCAGAAACGATAACCCTATCATTCGTGGCAATGGTTGGCGCAGAGCGTGCTATGCGGTGAAGTTCAGTTTTTAGAGTGTATAGCCTTGCATTCTTAAAAATGAACTCCACCGCATAGCACGCTCCTAGCTAACCATCATCTTTACTGATATCGCTATTTGCCCTGATTTGTTGAAAACGGGAGCGTACGCCTTTTTTGTGACACTTATGCTGTTCATAATTGTCACAGAAAAGGCGTACGCCCCCCGTTTTCAACAAATCAGGACAGATAACGATATCATTCGAGATAATGGTTGGCTAGGAGCGTGCTACGCGGTGAAGTTCATTTTTAAGAGTGTACGTTGCCGATACGCTTTGCGCATCTACACTCTAAAAACTGAACTTCACCTCATAGCACGCTGTGCGCCAACCATTGCCACGATTGATAGCGTTATCGCTTCTGATTCGAGGAGAGAGGGAGGCGTACGCCTTTTTGTGTCAATTTGGATATATGATAATTGCAACAAAAAGGCGTACGCCTCCCTCTCTCCTCGAATCAGAAACGATAACCCTATCATTCGTGGCAATGGTTGGCGCAGAGCGTGCTATGCGGTGAAGTTCAGTTTTTAGAGTGTATAGCCTTGCATTCTTAAAAATGAACTCCACCGCATAGCACGCTCCTAGCTAACCATCATCTTTACTGATATCGCTATTTGCCCTGATTTGTTGAAAACGGGAGCGTACGCCTTTTTTGTGACACTTATGCTGTTCATAATTGTCACAGAAAAGGCGTACGCCCCCCGTTTTCAACAAATCAGGACAGATAACGATATCATTCGAGATAATGGTTGGCTAGGAGCGTGCTACGCGGTGAAGTTCATTTTTAAGAGTGTACGTTGCCGATACGCTTTGCGCATCTACACTCTAAAAACTGAACTTCACCTCATAGCACGCTGTGCGCCAACCATTGCCACGATTGATAGCGTTATCACTTCTGATTCGAGGAGAGAGGGAGGCGTACGCCTTTTTGTGTCAATTTGGATATATGATAATTGCAACAAAAAGGCGTACGCCTCCCTCTCTCCTCGAATCAGAAACGATAACCCTATCATTCGTGGCAATGGTTGGCGCAGAGCGTGCTATGCGGTGAAGTTCAGTTTTTAGAGTGTATAGCCTTGCATTCTTAAAAATGAACTCCACCCAGACTTGTACACGTTACTCGAAAAATGTAATCGATTACCGTTACTTTTACTTGCCTCGCATATGTAATTTTTTACCGTTACAAATTACTTGTCGAAAAAAGTAATAAAGTAACGGCAAAAAAGTAACGCGTTACTTTCTTCGTTACTTTTGCGATTTAAAAGAGCGAGAGTGACTGTATACTAATACGCTCAAATTGCGAAGAGTACCAATAACTAAAGGAGTCAATACACATGTCAGGCACTTTACGACAACACTTTATACAACAAAGGACAAATTGCTTAACAATTGATGGTCCTATTCAGCTTCAGCAAAAGCTGTTTCTCAAAGTTGACATCGGCCAGCCTCCCACGCTTTCTTGTCAAAATGTCCGCCGCCACGCTGAATACTCGTTCAACGGCGGCACTTGTTGGAACCGCCGTGTTGTACCTCAGGTAAACTTGTCGGATGGTTGGGTGGTCCGCCAACAGTGAGATCATAGAACCACTAGCAGAAGAAGCGAGGTATCGCGAGACCACAACGCCCTGGTCCTCCTTTTCCAGGGGCAAGGCGAACGTGAAATAGTCGTCCTCCTCTTCCTCCTCAGCCAGACGTGTGGTGCTGCCGTGAGTGCTTGAAGCATCGTGCTGCTTGTGGTCACACGCGTAGTAGCAAGGGCGATTCACCTCTTCAGTCAGAAGTTCCACGAGCTCCCGTCGCCTTGACTCGTCGTCCACCCACCGATCTTTGAACCGTGGGATCACGACAGTTGATAGCAGCAGTTCCCGGTCGTCATACATGTGGTCGAAGCTGCGAGCAGGAATAAACAACATATTAATTTTCATCGCACGAGATAAAAACTTCGAAATTAACTATGGCTGACAGGAGTATATGAAGACTATATAGCGGGTATGCATACAAACTCACCGGGTTTGAATGCCCTCCAGGAGCGCATGAACAAGAGGAGAGCAGAACTTCAGCCCGGACATAGCCAAGTGCTCCAGGCGCTTCTTTAGCACAGTAATCGTTGGCAGCAAATACCCTAGAGAGATATCCTCTCTTTGGAGCACGTCGATGGCGCACGCCACGGGCTTCATGACCTGTCGACAAATGCAGATGCTACAATGCTGACAGAGTGACACATGAATGCAAATCATCTGCTACATACAGCACAATACTCCTTTATGAAGTGCAGGTCTCGCGGGCGCTGGAAGGGGGAAACCTGAAGGGTTCTGCAGAGGCCGTCGAGATCCTTCCCTGCGTTGTCCAATTCCAGCAGGCAACGCATGGCGTCGAAGAAGGAATTCCAGCGCGTGCTGACGGGCCTTACCAATGCGCGCCCGCAATATCGCTGAATTGTTTCCGCCGCCACAGCAGATTGGCCTTGTTTGTTCCATATAGCCCGGCAGGTACGAAGTACTGAACCCAGTGGCCTAGAAAACATTTCATGCCGTTCGGCCTTTGACGCATCCACAGTGGCCACTAAGTTCAATGTGTGCGCCGAACACCGCTGGTGAGGTGGAAGGCGCACACGCCCGTGTACGTCGCCATCAGCCATTCCGTCGAACAGTGCAGTGACGTCCACCGCCTCCGCTGCCAAGTCGTCGTCCTCCGCTTTCGGTTCGGCAGCCTCTCCGAGTACCCTGAAGCAGGAAAAAAAAAATCCTAATGTAGCAACACACGCCGTCAACACCAGCAAAACTTGTGACAGAACAGAAGTACCTGAAGGCTTTCACAAAATTGCTGCCGTTGTCCGTAACAACTTTGGTAATCTTTCCGTGCAGTGCGAAGCGTTCGAACGTCTCACCAAGAACATCCGCGATCCGATCATACGATATCTTGCCTTGCATTCGCCGGCAGACCAGAACAGCTGACTTCCTCGCAAGGCTTTCGGGGTTCAGCCAAGACACTGTCGCTGCCAGGTAGGCTCTGAAAATATCAATCAAATAAATTAATAAATGACAGCTGACGAGATCTTGGGATGTGCGCGTTCTCCTGGAACCGTATTCTTTCTTTTGAGTGTGAAAAAATGTCAAAGTAAAGCATAATGTAAAGTACGTCGGCAGACAATCGTAAGGCAATAAACAAACTTTTATCTCACCGTCGAAATGTCGTCCAACAGTCAGCGGTGACCGCCACATGGGAGGCCTTCTCCAGCGTCGACACTAATCTGTCTTGCATTGTGTCGTAGCTGTCTGAAATGCGCGTGGTGAGCATTCTTCGAGTCACTACGGTAGAATGGGGAGCTAAACTCTTGACTAAATTTACAAAGCTTCGCGCCTCCACCACAGAGTAAGGCTGCATGGTGTCCACGACAAAAGCAACTATCGCGTCGTCGACCGTTTGCTGGGGAACGGCGGCTTGGGCAAAGCTGAGCTTCGGTTGTTTCGCCATCGCCGTCTCGACGTCTTCGGGTTCCTCTGCCACCCTTGATCTCTTCTTCGACAAGCGCTCGAACGTGGCCAGGTGCAGATCATGTTGCGCCTGAAAATATATTTTAAAAAATCGCACTTTGCATTCACTTCCAACATTTCCGTAATGCGAGCTACTAAAGCCTGTACGGACAACGCGATGACACCGCTGAATGGTCCCCACCGAACATCAAATCTCGCATTACTAAGAGCAAATTCCACCAATTCTGAATTTCACTACAAATCAACAGGAAATTGACTTACCTTGATGTGCTTCTTTAGGTTTGAATGTGTTGACCTTGCACAGGACAAAATCTTCTCCTTCGGCTGACATAAGACGCATTTGAAAAGCAAATTATTTTCACCCTTTTCTCCGACTACAGCGAACAACTCCGACAGCTGCGGCCATGGCGATAAGTTGGGAGAACTTGCCATTACTGTACTCAAGAGTAACCAGCCAGCAAGTGACAATCACGCTGTCTCCTCTTCCAACTCCGTGGGCACGTCCATCTTTAAGCGGTTGACCCTCCAAGAACTGACGAATAGCAGCACTGTTGTCTGGCTTAATCCCCTGAGTGTGTCATTGATGGAACCCCCAACCCAATGACTCAATAAGCAAGAGGTCTTGCAGTTGCCCCCGGTGTTCCTAGTGTCTGAGCAACCTACTTTGTTCGTATTCCCAGAAGACGCCGGACTAGAGGCACACAGAACGACACAAGGCTCCTTTGTAAGGAGTACGCACAACCAGCACCACAGAACCACATAGCCTCCTTTGTGCTTTCATCACTGAAACGTCCCAAAGTAATGACCCCAAAAAGAAAAAAGAAATGTTCAACACACTTTCCAGGATGCCTGGTTATTATCTACCAAGTTCTTATGGCCTACTTCGGAGCCGTTCCATAGGGATTTTGGGAATTCTCCAGGAGGCGACATATGTGGCATGCCACTACGTGAGTCACTTATTGGAAAGTCAAACACCTCTCCAGTTTGGATTTTTTGACTAAACCTTCGCGGAAAAAGTAATCGATTACAAGTAAAAAATTACCGAAAATTGTAACGATATTACTTTACAAATTACTTGACCAGAAAAGTAATCGGTTACTTACAAAATTACTCGAAAAAGTAATTTTTTACTTGTAACGGGATTACTTGTAACGCGTTACGTACAAGTCTGATTCCACCGCATAGCACGCTCCTAGCTAACCATCATCTTTACTGATATCGCTATTTGCCCTGATTTGTTGAAAACGGGAGCGTACGCCTTTTTTGTGACACTTATGCTGTTCATAATTGTCACAGAAAAGGCGTACGCCCCCCGTTTTCAACAAATCAGGACAGATAACGATATCATTCGAGATAATGGTTGGCTAGGAGCGTGCTACGCGGTGAAGTTCATTTTTAAGAGTGTACGTTGCCGATACGCTTTGCGCATCTACACTCTAAAAACTGAACTTCACCTCATAGCACGCTGTGCGCCAACCATTGCCACGATTGATAGCGTTATCGCTTCTGATTCGAGGAGAGAGGGAGGCGTACGCCTTTTTGTGTCAATTTGGATATATGATAATTGCAACAAAAAGGCGTACGCCTCCCTCTCTCCTCGAATCAGAAACGATAACCCTATCATTCGTGGCAATGGTTGGCGCAGAGCGTGCTATGCGGTGAAGTTCAGTTTTTAGAGTGTATAGCCTTGCATTCTTAAAAATGAACTCCACCGCATAGCACGCTCCTAGCTAACCATCATCTTTACTGATATCGCTATTTGCCCTGATTTGTTGAAAACGGGAGCGTACGCCTTTTTTGTGACACTTATGCTGTTCATAATTGTCACAGAAAAGGCGTACGCCCCCCGTTTTCAACAAATCAGGACAGATAACGATATCATTCGAGATAATGGTTGGCTAGGAGCGTGCTACGCGGTGAAGTTCATTTTTAAGAGTGTACGTTGCCGATACGCTTTGCGCATCTACACTCTAAAAACTGAACTTCACCTCATAGCACGCTGTGCGCCAACCATTGCCACGATTGATAGCGTTATCACTTCTGATTCGAGGAGAGAGGGAGGCGTACGCCTTTTTGTGTCAATTTGGATATATGATAATTGCAACAAAAAGGCGTACGCCTCCCTCTCTCCTCGAATCAGAAACGATAACCCTATCATTCGTGGCAATGGTTGGCGCAGAGCGTGCTATGCGGTGAAGTTCAGTTTTTAGAGTGTATAGCCTTGCATTCTTAAAAATGAACTCCACCGCATAGCACGCTCCTAGCTAACCATCATCTTTACTGATATCGCTATTTGCCCTGATTTGTTGAAAACGGGAGCGTACGCCTTTTTTGTGACACTTATGCTGTTCATAATTGTCACAGAAAAGGCGTACGCCCCCCGTTTTCAACAAATCAGGACAGATAACGATATCATTCGAGATAATGGTTGGCTAGGAGCGTGCTACGCGGTGAAGTTCATTTTTAAGAGTGTACGTTGCCGATACGCTTTGCGCATCTACACTCTAAAAACTGAACTTCACCTCATAGCACGCTGTGCGCCAACCATTGCCACGATTGATAGCGTTATCACTTCTGATTCGAGGAGAGAGGGAGGCGTACGCCTTTTTGTGTCAATTTGGATATATGATAATTGCAACAAAAAGGCGTACGCCTCCCTCTCTCCTCGAATCAGAAACGATAACCCTATCATTCGTGGCAATGGTTGGCGCAGAGCGTGCTATGCGGTGAAGTTCAGTTTTTAGAGTGTATAGCCTTGCATTCTTAAAAATGAACTCCACCGCATAGCACGCTCCTAGCTAACGATCATCTTTACTGATATCGCTATTTGCCCTGATTTGTTGAAAACGGGAGCGTACGCCTTTTTTGTGACACTTATGCTGTTCATAATTGTCACAGAAAAGGCGTACGCCTCCCGTTTTCAACAAATGGGGGGGCAGATAACGATATCATTAAAGATGATGGTTGGTTAGGACCGTGCTGTGCGGTGAAGTTCATTTTTAAGAGTGTGGCGTTTACTGCAGCAGAGCTCTTACGACGTGCTTCGCTTTGTAGTCACGGACACTTCGTAAATTAATTTGTTAAACACGCTTCAACTGCACGTTGGGAAGATGTATCCTTATCTCATACCCACGACAGGCACCGACAGACACAAACACTTGGGGGCGTGTGTGTGGCCCTTTGGGTTATTCTATCATGTTTCATTTCCTTTCATGTCAGTTATCAACACAGGCGCGTTATTTAAACAAATACATTCTCAAATTGTGCGCAAGATATTTCATCTCTCGAATATCAATAACAATCAGCAAGTGGTTGAAATACGTGAACACCTTTCTCATAAAATCATGAAGTGGGACGGCTGATTGTGGCGGTATATGGAGCCTTTTTAGAAGAGACAAAGTGATGAGCTTCGCACCTGTCCTTTTTGCAGTGGTGTGATGCGCCCTCAATGATTATCCACCGTACCGCGTGGCTCAATGATCATCATGCAACGGGAACAAACCCTTTCATCTTTACCGTTTTGGTGCAGGAAATTACATTGTTCTTACTGAAGCGGATAATTCACATACACCGTCCCAGATATATGCCCTTAGTGCGACTCACGCACAAACCTTCTAGTACAGAACGCCTATCGAATTGGTAAGTAGTTGCATATAACTATACTTTGGTCCAGGACATGCGAACAACCATTCAAGAACAAGATTAATATATATCGTCTCAAACTTGTTTACAGGACAGCAGGTGCACTGCAAGCTTTAAATTTCCTCTTTTTTTTTTTGACAATTCGGTTTCAAAAGTTGAAATCATTGCACCGTTGTAATTTCTATTCGAATTCCGATAATGTTTCTTAAGACGCCGTTGTTCACGTTTTAACCCACAGTTATCGATCTTTTTTCTCTGGCCTTGTTTTTCGCTGACGAATATATATATATATATATATTTAAGTTCTGCTCGAAACAATTCTGTGGCTACGAGCGGCGTACAGACGTGCATTCTTAGAAATGGAGGCGTTAGAAATAAAGGAGTACGCCTCACGTTTTCAACAAATCAGGGCAGATAACGATACCATTCGAGATGATAGTTGGCTAGGGGCATGCTATGTGGTGAAGTTCATTTCTAAGAATGCACGTCTGTACGCCGCTCATAGCCATATAGAATTGTTTCGCGCAGAATTTTTAAGAGTGTGGCTGTGGATAGATAAAAGGAGGACAGGGGGCTGGCGAATGGTATATTAGCGATTTGGGTTGGTAGAGACGTGTCCCGCCTACACTCTAAAAACAGCAGTTCACCGCATAGCAGCCTCTGCGCCATCCAATGCTACGAATGATAGGGTTATCGTTTCTGATTCGAACAGAGAGGGAGGCGTACGCCTTTTTGACACAATTTGGATACATGATAATTGTCATAAAAAGGCGTACGCCTCCCTCTCTCTTCGGATTAGAAGCGATAATCCTGTCATTCGTGGCAATGGTTAGTGCAGGGCGTGCTATGTGGTGAAGTTCTGCCTTTTAGAGCGTACGCCTTTTTGCCACACTTTGCATCGATGTTAAGGGCCGTAAACTGGCGTACGCACGCCCTGCGCGCAAGTCAGGCAAATGCAACAGATAATAGGTACTTTTAAAGTATAGGGTACCCAATTGCCTTGTCATCACAAAGAAACAAAGAGTCGTTGATGCGTATTGTGCAAAACACTGTTTGTGTTCTGGGCATGGGCAATGAGGACCCTTATTTCCTTGGAACCCGAAAGGGCGCTTGGGTATGCGATTCTCAAACTTCCTAATAACGGTATTATTCTGTACAGTGGCAAGCCTCGATCGTGTCGTGTGGTGAAGTGTTTATTTAGATGGCGTTGGCTAGACACGCCGTGTGCCGATATTTCAGAGTACGTTGAAGAACCTTCGTGTGAGCAAAATTATTCCGACCACTGTGGCGTCGCTCATGACGACGGTTGTCTTCAGCGACGTAAAACATCGAATTATCACAAATCGTGTCACAATTGCGAAACGCAGTAATACATGACATGCGTTTTAAAGGTTGCCGATTCTTGTTTTTGTCCTTCATTGAGTAAGTGTTCGTGACCATCCAGCTCCCTCGACGCAAAGGTCGTGACTAAAAAAGATAACTTGTTTGCGTAGTGACGAAACCGAGTAGCACTGACGAGGCAGTGAGGTTGTGAAAGAGGTTCTGGTGAAGAGTGTATGTCGTTCGTCTTAAAACATCAATGTTTTTTAATTAAGTATCTGTTATGATCGAGCAACACAAAAGAGAATGGACTACGCTCAAAGCAAAATTATGTCACTAAAATCGCTTTTTCAAGGAACTTTCGATAATCACGCGTGTGCTCAGGGTTAGGGCTGGTTTCACATTTCTATTTTTCCTTTACAACTGAAAATTGCTTAGAGCTAACTAAAGGTTTACTTATTGCGACTGGGACTTCGGCCACGGATAAACATTAAGATATTAAAAACATATTACACGTGAGACATTAAAAAGTTTCACGTGACGTTTTTTCTGGAAGACGTTGGTTGGTTTGGTTTTAAGAAAAAATAAAATGGAGATTTTGGCTTCACTAATGTGAGGCACGCAACTCCACATCACTTGCACCAGTTACTTTGGTGGAAAACTCCTGGAAGATGTCATGGGCAAATATATTATAGGAAGTCTACCAGACTTCCACAAAAAGTGTGCCGAGACCCTAAGCGAAGATCACCCATGGAAAACTCTCGTTAATTTATTTCCTGTTTGGTATGAGCACGGAGAAACGCTTGTCCCTACACAGAAAGTCAAAAGCATGTAAATACAAGTATATTGCGGCATCCGCAGAATATAACTGATGAAATTGCTGAACCCGGATTAGAGCGTAATCCGCAAGGTTAACCAAATGGTGGGTTGACGTAACAAGGCGCATTTTAAATGAGCACCTTCGAAAAGTCCCCTGTACACTGAAATATCAGTCGCAGTGAACAGCCGTATAAATCGTATACAGTGAAAACTCTCGGGTCTCCACGCATTTGGAAATGTGGGCAAATTTGAATGCTCTTAGACCTGGAAGTGAAATAAATAAATTCCAAAAAGTTCAATAAAAGGTGCATATTAGGCTCCACAAGAAGCCTCGTGGGCTGCAGTAAAAACGTTGTGCTGTTTGTCGACACTTTTCTGCGTCAAACGACGAAAATGTTTATTCGTAATTTCCCGAGACGGGCATTTCATTTTCATCTTCGGACGGTCCATGATGTCGGCGTGTACGTAACGTACGTAACGGGTTAGCTCGTGTACCCACGGAAGTATTACGGGGTTAGCCAAGGCGGCTAATTAAATGTCAGTATATACACAACGAAGAAATACACGTATAGCTGATGGATAATATTTTGCTCCATGCGCCTTTTCGTCTAATAAACATATCCCCCCCCCCATGCGCCGTCGTTCGTCGAGCGCGGACGCTTTCCTTTGACTGTTTGTTTTCTTCCTTACTGAGTTGTGAATAACGCTGTTTCACGTAGTCCCATGGAGCCATATGAAAAAGACCTTCTCCCGTCACGGTGTTAATGATTACCCGTTGAGGTCACACCAACCCACCGGGCATTGAGAGACACTCGGTTCAAGGGCGACTATGCCGTAACCGCTTGATGACTCCTTTCGCACACACACAATATAACGTGCAGGTTTCATCGATGCTGCGTTTGCTGATCTTCGCTACGGCATTGTTTTTGCCGACAACGAAGGCAAAGATATACAAAAAGTGTGAGCTTGCCAAGGAACTGCTGCACGTTCATGGATTTCCACGGGAAGGAATAGCGGACTGTAAGTGCAGATCTTTTGTGATCTCTTCAACTGTGCACTGATAGCCTGTAGATAGTATACCGGCCACCGTGGTACCGGCGTCATATCTAGGCCAAGACGACCAATGACATCCCTTTTCTGATGCATCCAGGTTCTCTGCATACATTATTATTGCCGGTTTTGATCAGTATCACTTTATTATAAGTTCAACAAGCGGGCCCTGGCATAGTACCCAAAATAACACGCGCGCCGGGCCATGTTCTGTCCCTCCGTTCCTCTGTGCCTCAGAGGCTGTATGAATCAGAAAATTGCCAGGCCTGTTTCCGTTTGCCGTAAAACGCAATTTGCAGACCCAAATCAATTTTAAGAGATCTTGGTACAACTTGGTTCATGTAGTTGTTCTATAGAAACCTCCCCATGCTTCCAGTACCGGACGCTATCTTGCGTGTCTGTAAGCGCATGCGGAAACACGTGTAAGCGATTAAGCCCCTTGATTTGCTAGGTGCAGAGATTTCCGTGCATCCATTAATGCAAAGTACTGCGTCAGAAAAAAGGGTATGTCTAGGAGCATGTTATGTGGGACTCTGATCTTACAGTTCCGTTTTCTTTTACTTCCATTTTAGAGTGCAGGACGTTTGTGTCATGGCGAACCTTAAACATGTGTCACAATTGGCGCAAAATACGCGAGAGTGTCACAGTATCCGTGCTTCCATTCTACCCGCAGTGTAACGTCATGTATAGGCCTACGCTTGGAACTTCACAATTTTCCTCTCACCTGCGCGTATCTGCGCGGAGGTAGTGTTTGTGGCCATAGATACTTATGCGTAATGTAAGAAGCGCTTCGCTCAAGTTTTTATCTTCAGTGTTCTAATTTTTACCGATAAATATCGCTCTGCATAGTACATCCGTCATGAAAGCGTCTTGCGATTCTCAGGGGTGTGTCTTGCTCAACATGAGAGCCTCATGAACACTTCCATCGTGGGGAGAATGAATGGAGATCACAGCGCTGATCACGGACTCTTTCAGGTATTGTAGACATGCAACAATACACCTTACTTTTTCCATTGTTCCTGTAAATCATCAGTTACATTCGTTTGCAATGCGAGTACTTTTCGGTGTGAATAGTTGCGTAATGCGAGGCCAACCTCTAGTAGGCCCGTATCTCCGCCGAACGCGTTGATAGCTGCTCAGACAGAGAGAGAGCATGAGAGCATTACTGCAATTGAACAGGCAACTCGAAAAATTGCGTTGTAAAGTTTTTTAATCTCGAAAGGTGACGCATTCAGCGCTTCCGGTTCTTTTTTATGATCGTTTGTGGGCAACAGGGCCCTCCAGGATGTTCTGTGGACATTTTGTTTTAAACTCATGAGCTTTTGAAAGGTTATTATGGAACAGAAATTAAATTTGTGCAGGTGTGGTGATCTCGTACCATCTGGTGACAATACAAAAAAAAAAACAAAAAAACAATGATTAGAAACTGATTGTTCTGAGGCTGGAACACATACGCCATGTTTCAAGGAAAGCTCTTTCAAATGAGAAGGATGATGCATATATCACCCGTTGGGTGTCGTGTGTCCTATTGGTCGTGCAAGATCATCTATTGATCATCTCAGTACCTACCCGTAACTACCTGTATTGAGAGTTTCGCTGCTAGATTACTTTAGTGTCCCCCACTGTCTACGAGGGCATGCTAACGAATGCTTATTGCTCCACTTCTTTTTGATCAATCTCGCATACTGGTTCCAGTGTACCGTACATGGGTTCATTACAGATCAACGATCGCTACTGGTGCAGTCCTCCTGGTCCTCACAATGAGTGCAAGATGAAGTGTACAGGTATTGCTTAGCGTCGGCATGCATATCGATACATCGACGAATTAAAGGAACGGGGGGTTTCTATGAAAACGTTTGTTTACATTCTGGTTCCTTACCACCGCGATAACAAAGGCTTGATTTATGTCACGAATGTGTAACCAAACAGTAATCGTGGTGATTGTCAAATATAGATCATTGATCATTTTGTGGGTTATTTGTCACTCCGCTGTTCCAATTCTTTCAGTTTAACTCACTGAACTCTGTAAAATGCATTTGAAGTAACATTTTTGACAAGCTCGAATACTTGTCCACCCGCAGACTTAGAAGACGACAACATCACGGATGACGTTGAATGTGTCCGAATCATCTATGCGCGTCACGGATTCAGGGCCTGGTAAGTATATCGTAGCTCCCCAAAGCCATCTCAAAGATTTTCTGTTTCTGACGCATTATGAAACGATGCGACTTGGTTTGAGGACTAATACAAAAAAAGAAAATAAAAGTAAAATAAAAATTCTCAGCACGCTATATATTTCAGGGAAAGGTAACGCTATCTTTTTCGTCTTATCGACTCCGATACTGGCCCATTTTTGTTTCTGTTTCAGTTTCCATTTATTCGAAGCATTTATTCCAACTGTGTGTAATACTGGTTTCTTTGAATAACCAATATATGAACATGGTTTTCACGATGTTACTCACGCTTGCAACTTGCTAGTCACTGTAAGCGTATGGAGACTATGCTTCTTCTCTTTCCTATTTCCTTATATGCTCCAGTTTCATAGTTCATTTTAGCTTTACCTCCTTAGTTACATTCACCTTTATTTCATAAAATTATCTAAATGCTACGGAAAGGGGTTGTAATCATTCGGGTCCTGCAGTAACAGAATTATTACCGTAAATTATTTTCGTTTCCGTTTCTGCTGCAGGTATTCTGAGTGTGCGATTACCGTTACCTGCTATATTTCCGGCATAATACCGTTTCCCTAATACTTTACTTACAAAAACGCACTCGAACAACGGCGCGCGCATTCCCGCCCGACTCGCTCTGTCAACACCACCTAGAAAGCCTGCTTACTCGTCGACGTGACGTAACAACAAGAGTCAGCCAACCAGGACCGTGTTTTCAACGGCGGTAGCCAATCACGGACGTGCTTTTAGCCGTCCTGGCCATGCAGACGAACCACTGTCGTCTGCGAGCAGTGATCGAACGTCCCCGCGTACTAAATGGGAAAACTTTAAAATAAAGTGAAAAAGAGTGCCATATCTTTCTCAAGACTGATTTTCTGGAGAGCGTGTTGGTACTTTTTGTCGACCGATTCAGGTCTACTACACGTTCCAACTTAGCTGCAATCATATGTAAGTTCTTAAATTCGCAGAACAGCAGCACGCGGTAGCAGATGAATTCTGACTTTATATGTCCACGTAGCCAAGGTGGGGGAGGAGGCAACAAGCAGGCCTTCTGTATCTAGGTGACGTTGGCTCTACAGGGCGAAACGAGAAGGAAGAGGACAAAAACGTCACCGGTGATGTCATTACGGTATCAAGAGCGACCGCACTCCAAACGTAATGGGCGCTTCCAGTCACTTTTTTTTCGTTTCTCTCCCATTTCTTCCTGTGCAGCAGACGACGCTTCTCTAAACCAACCAACCGGCTATACTGTAGTGACGTCAAAACGACCCGGCACTCTCAGAACAGAACTTCACCGCATAGCACGTTATGCACCAACCACTGCCACGAACGATAAGTTTATCGCTTCCAATTTGAAGAGAGAGAGGGGCGTACACCTTTTTGTAGCAATTATCATATATACAAATTGCTACAAAAGGGCGTACGCCCCCTTCGCGCTTCGAGTCAGAAGCGGTAACCCTATCATTCGTTGCAATGGTCGGCGAACAACCTGCTATGCGGTGAAATTCTGTTCTGAGAGTGTGCGGCTATAGTTGCGCACGCTAAAAACTGAGCTCCATGGCATAGCACGCTCTGCGCCAACCATTGCCACGAATGATAGGTTTATCGCTTCTGATTCGAAGAGAGAGGAGGGCGTACGCCTATTTGTGGGAATTTGGATATATGAAAATTGCCACAAAAAGGCGTACGCCCCTTCTCTCTTCCAATCAGTATCGATAACCCTATCATTTGTGTCAATGGTTGGCGCAGAGCGTGCTATGCGGCGAAGTTCTGTTTTTAGAGTGCGGGCTTTACCACCGTTGCGCAAGGTCGCGATTTTTAAAATCGAATTCTGCGATATTTATGCATCTGTCGAATGAAACATTTCGTGTGGTGCATTTTAATAGGCAGGATAACCACTTGGTTCGAAAAAACGGTATACATGCCGTTTTCACCGCTTCCGGTTTGGTGCCAGAACGACATCCGGTTTCACGGCAAACACGCTCTGCTCCAATCACTGTGCCGATTGATACAGTTATCGCTTCTGATTTGAGGAGAGAGGGGGTCGTATACGCCTTTTTGTGGCAATTCAAATTGCCACAAAAAGGCGTACGCCTCCCGTTTCCAACAAATCAGGAAAGCGAAAGCTATAATTCTGCATGGTGGCTGGCTCCGAGTGTCCTTAGTCGCGTAAGGACCGGGAGTCTTCGTGGCAACCGGAAGTTGTGTTGGGGGCTTGTTTGTGTTTACCCTAGAACGTCATGTAATGGGTGACTGACGTGCGTTCTGTGCTTGTTTATGAGCCCGACATAACGTACACTCTAAACACAGAACTTCACCATATATCACGCTCGTAGCGAATCACCATCCCGAATGACATCGTTCTGCCCCCTGATTGGTTAAAAATTAGAGGGTGCGCCTTTTTTTGAACACTTATGCAATTCCAAAAAAGGCGTACGCCCCGCGCTTTCCACAAATAGGGAGCGATAATGGTATCATTCTGTGCAGTTGTTGGACCCTCACCGTGCTATGTGGTGAGGTTTTGTTTCTAGAGCGTATCTTATGTGCACACCTGAGGAGTGCAATCTGATGCATGGAAGTTTTTGATTAAATGGTTTATTGGTTCCTCTCGTTTTCCTTTATTTATTGGAGGTTTCACTTTTTGGTCTTCACGGATCCGTAAGCTTTAACCTGCTTTACTGCAGTTACGTTAACGTAATATTACTCTAAGGCCCGGTTTCACCATCGCCGATTAATATTTGAACTGAGATCAACGGTCCCTTAACTTGAATTTAACGCTTAACTCTGCATCACTATATGGAGTTATTGTCACTGAAACATTCATCGCTTCACCAACTAACGTTTGAAAAAAAGAATTTAGTGTTCACTTCAAGTTTTAGCAACGCTTGATCTCGGTTCAGAGTTAACCATCAGCGTTGGTGAAACCGTGCGTCATTCTATCTCTCAAGCTGGACATGATCAGCCGCACGTGCTCTTGGCTGGTTACGCCATTTTTGTGTCACTTTGCATTTATGATAATGGTCACAGAAGGGCGTGGTGCTGGTGAAAGGGCTTGCCGTTGTCACAGAAGGGCCTACAAGCTTAAAAATGAACTTCACAGCATAGCACGCCCCTAGCCAGCCATCATCTCGAATGATATCGCTATCTGCCCTGATTTACTGAAAATGGAGGCGTACACCTTTTTGTGACACCTATAATTGCCACGAAAAGGCGTACGCCTCCCGTTCTCAACAAATCAGGGCAGAAAACGATATCATTCGAGATGATGGTTGGCTATACACTCTTAAAAATGAACTTCACTGCATAGCACGCTCCTAGCCAACCATAATCTCGAATGATATCGTTATCTGCCCTAATTTGTTGAAAACGGGAGGCGTACGCCTTTTTTGTGACACTTATGCGGTTCATAATTGTCACAAAAAAGGCGTACGCCTCCCGTTTTCAACAAATCAGGTCAGATAACGATATCATTCGAGATTATGGTTGGCTAGCATCGTGCTATGCGGTGAAGTTCATTTCTAAGAGTGTAGGAGCGTGCTATGCGGTGAAGTTCATTTCTAAGAGTGTAAGTCCGCTCTGTTCTTAAGTCAGGGCTCACGAGTCGTTCGATCGGCCTTGAGTGTCGTGTACTCTTAAAAATGAACTTCACCACATAGCACGCTCCTAGCCAACCATCATCCCGAATGACAAAGTTCTCACCCTACATTTGTTGAAAACGGGAGGCGGAGCCTACTTTGTGCATTATGCACGGCACAGAATAGGCTCCGCCTCCCGTTTTCAACAAATCAGGGGCGAGAACGTTGTCATTCGGGATGACGGCTGGCTAGGAGCGTGCTATGTGGTGAAAAAAAACGAAAAAAAAAAAAAAGAACGTCAACGTACATCGTATTGACATCCACCAAAACCACGGTGTTAAGTGGCAGAAACGATTTTGTCTCTAGTGCAGCTGATCGCGCATTTGTGCCTTAAGCAATTTTTAATGAATATCTTTCCCGCGTCTTCGTTCATCCTTCACACCTGTGTCCAATTATATCTTGCACGGCAAACTATGGATGGAGGCTTGTAAATTGTGTGAATGCATCTCGCAGGACCGCTTGGAGTGTGCACTGCAAAGGAAAAGATTTGAGTAGCTATATCGCCGGATGCAACCTCAGCAAAGATGGACATGCGTCGTCGAACACCACGACTACGAGTACTACTACGAGTACCACTACGAGTACTACCACTACGAGCACTACTACGGCGGCCACAACTGCGACATCTTCGTTGAACACAAGCAAACCGACAAAGAAATCTGTGTCACCGGCCTGCACTAGGGCACACAGCAAGGGCAAGAAGACAAAAATGTCACAGTTTGCAACGATAAACGGCAGACGATTTGCATAGTAAATGTCGTGGTGTAGCAGCCGCATTCTAAAGCGTGACACTGTCGACACCTTCGACTTTAGTACATGAAGCTACCCGTAATTCAAAAGCCCCTTTCTTCTAACCGCATTCTAACTGCTCCTCACAGAGTGACCTCTTCAAAGAGCTGTGCTTAATATAATTTCACAAAGCTTGAGTGTGAGCGAATAAAAATAATTGTTATCAGTGGAACGTAGCCTGGCAGTATCTTTTATACGTTTCTAAATTAATTTTTATGGCTGACACTACACTTTAAAAACTGAACTACACCTGCATAGCACGCCCTGCTCCAACCATTGCCACGAATAATAGGGTTATCGCTTTTCATTCGAAGAGCGAGAGGGGGCGTACACCTTTTTGTGCCAATTTGGATATATGATAACTGAGACAAAAAGGCGTACGCCTCCCTCTCTCCTGGAATCAGAAGCGATAACCCTATCATGCGTAGCAAGGGTTGACGCAGAACGTGCTATGCGGTGAAGTTCCGTGTTTAGAGTGTACTCTCTGCCAAAAGACAGTACACCACCACAAGGGCGGAAACTTGGACGCCCTCTATATAGTTCACTCTAAAAACAGAACCCCTAGGCAACTATCACTTTGAATGACATCGTTCTCTTCGCTGTTTTGTTAAAGAGGGTGCGCACGTCTTTTTGCGATACTTATGCAGTTATGTTAATTGTCACAAAAAGGCGTACGTGTCGCCCTTTCCGCAAATCAGAAGAGATAGCGGTATCCTTCCCTGCAATGGTAGGCCTTCAGCGTGTTATGTAGCGAGGCTCTGTTTTAAGAGTGTTGACATGTCTCATAACGGACGGGATAGCGCAGATCGAAGGACAGGGACCCGAAATCAACCCAAAGTAAAGAACTGGTTTTTCTTAGAACCTCAGTTCTGCGCCGCGTTTGTTGTAACACTGGAGGCTTGTTTGGGTCCCAATAAAGTAACTTGGAAGTTACCTCTTGTTCTTGTATATTGTGTGTATCCCTGTCCTCCCCTACACTCTAAAAACAGAGCTTCACCGCATAGCACCCTGTGAGCCAACCGTTGCCACGAATGATAGGGTAATCCCGTCTGATTCGAGAAGAGAGGGGGCGTACGCCTTTTTGTGGCAATTTGGATATATGGTAATTGCCACAAAAAGGCGTACGCCTCCCTCTCTCCTCGAATCGAAAGCCATATCACTATCGTTCGCGGCAATGACCAATACGTACGTGCCATGTGGTGAAGTTCTCTTTTTAGAGTGTACACTCTAAAAACATAGCTTCACCACATAGCGCGCTCCTAGCCAACAGACATTCCGAATGATATAATTCTGTGTCCTTATTAGCTGAAAATGGGAGGAGGCGCCTATCTGGGACACATTATGCTTGTCCCAGATAGGCTCCTCCCCCGTTTTTGAACGAATCATGACACAGAATGATATCATTTGGTATGGTGGTTGACTACACTCTTAAAAATGAACTTCGCCGCATAGCACGCTCCGAGCCAACCATCATCTCGAATGATATCGTTATCTGCCCTGATTTGTTGCAAACGGGAGGCATACGCCTTTTTTGTGACACTTATGCTGTTCATAATTGTCACAAAAAAGTCGTACGCCTCCCGTTTTCAACAAGGGCAGATAACAATATCATTCGAGACGATGGTTGACTAGGAGCGTACTATGCGGTGAAACTCATTTTTAAGAGTGTATCCTTAGAACCTCCGACACATAGCACGCACGCACGGACGCAGTCAGCCAACCACCATCCCGAATGACATCGTACAAGCGGGACAAGCGGGAAGCGTACGCCTTTCATAACACTTATGCAGTTATGTTAATTGACACGAAAAGGCGTACGCCCCGCGCTTTCCATAAATCGAGAGTGATAACGGTACAACGGTTGGCCTTCAGCGTGGTGAACACTCTAAAAATTGAACCTCTCCGCATTACACGCTCATCGCCAACCATTGCCACGAATGATAGGGTTATCGCTTCCTATTTGAAAAGAGAGGAAGGCGTACGCCTTTTTGTGGTCAATTTGGGCACATGATAATTGGTACAAAAAGGGTTACGCCTCCCTCTCTCCTCGAATCAGAAGCAATAACCCTATCATTCGTGGAAATCGTTAGCGCAGAGCGTGCTATGCGGTGAAGCCGTTTTCAGAGTGAAGTTCTACCATTCGGCGCAGTGTTATGCTGCGAGGTTCGGTTCTTAGTAGGCTTGTGCGAATATTCGAATTCTTTGAATACCGAAGCGAATAATTCTGCGTTGAATTCGATTTCTGAGTCAAATACGGAATTCTGATTGGAATTTCGAATGGAATCGACATTTCTCCCGAACCGTATAAATATACATTGGAATAATTCCGAAGTCGCACACGTAAGGCCGAAGAGGAGGCACTATAAAGAAAGTGAGCGTTACTTCATATTCTGATCCGTATGAATATATCGTGTATACATGCTGTACACAAGTACTTGTCCGTACACGGGCTGCATGTGTATCCGGGCCGGTTACAGCTATTCGATTCGTATTCGCTCCGATTTTATAACTATAGGATTCGTATTTGCTTTGGCTACCTACCTATTCGCTTCGGTTTTAAAATAACTATTCGCACATGCCTAGTTTTTAGAGTGTGGAGTGCATCTTGATAATCAGATGTACCGTTCTTATCGGATCAAGTTTCGCGCCGAAGCAGCATTTCTTTTCTATTTCTCCCGACGTTGGTCACCACTTTTGGGAGACAGCTGCTCGGTAACATAATCCTTTCCCGTCCAACCTCGAACACCTTGTACGTACACCTGCACGCTTCACTTATGTCTAATTAAATTCGAAGCATGTATGTCATTCCGCGAAGGGCATGGAGTACACACTGGTTTTGATTCATTGGCGATGTTAGTACGCGAACCCATTAGAGATCTCCAGCACGTCTGACCTTGGCAGTGGGTCTTGAGACGCCTTCCACATAAAATAAGGCGAAAGCTTCATCTGAAGCCAAATACGCGGGGCATACATAACGCTGTCCAGACGTCTGTTCTGACCAAAGTGAAGACGTACTCAAAGGTAAGTGACGAACGTCGCTCAACGACGCTCTTTGACCGTAAGCGTGCGATTGCATAGTGCGCAATATAATTAACGCCTGTATTGCACGATGCCCCGTAATTGCACAGGTCACCTTGGTACTCCGTACTTTGCGATATCTGCTGCCAGTCTCTCTGTCGATATTCTATTTCACTTCACGGTTACATTCACGTCCTCAGAACGATGCGACGCTTGTCTTAGAAGTGCTTCGCGAATACCGGTACGTTGGGTGACGCCCAACAATCCTCTTCAGTTGCGTAGAGTTGTGAATTTAGTACCCGTGTCACACGGGCGGTCTTCAATGACCACTGGAACCAATGGCCAAATGGCTACGGGCATGTTCAATGGCCATTGGTTTCCATGAAGATTGAAACCAACGGCCCTTGAACATGCGCGTAACGCCACCAAGCCTATAACGTGTCAACACGTCAGGGAGCATTGGAGCCTATGCTCTTTGAGAAGTTGACATGTTACACGCTTGATGGCGCTACGTGTATGTTCAATGGCCATTGGTTTCAATCATCATTGACGAATATATTAGTCGAATCGTACGACCATTTGGATTACGCTCAGGAATTTTTCTGCAGGCTTTCTGTGAAAATTTTGGTTCGTGTTCTTAAGGCTCTGGTGGTGGTGGTGTCGCGTTCACCTGTTGAAGTTGGCCTGATGTCTCTAAAGATATAACTGCATTGTATTCCATAGCCGATCATCATTCCGAGTGATGCCGTATATGTCATGGCCCCACAGTACATGGCCCCACTCTATATATTGCCACTACGGACTAAAAAATGATATTTATTTTATTTTGTATTATCAATCCTTCTCGTTCAGGGACTGAGCACGCAAAATATAGATGCTGTCAGTGAACCTTACGCGCTTCCACGAATTTTCGAAAGAATACTCCAATCCTTCATTGTTTCGAATTCCCCAAGAGTAGATGTCGTTATGGCGTATGTCTCCTAGCAACAGCGCCCTCTACACCAGGTTGTGAGACTGCCAGCAGCTGTGGTGAGAGGGACGGAAATCGACCTTCGAGGAGCAATGTTGCCATGTGCCTGGGTAGACTGGACATCCCGTGACGTCATACTTCTGGAAACCATAAGTTAATTTTATGATAATGCTTGCATCAACGTTCTCCGCTGTGGGCCCCACATGCCACACCACGTTTGGTCATCGCTTGTATATCTTATTCGGCAAATGTTGCCATCACTTATCAGCCCTGAGTGGTTTATAGACAAGTAGAAAATCCAGCCGAGAGCCGCCGATATTTCGAACAAAGACCGTCCTTCTGGGCTACCCAGAAGACGAACAGTCTCTGTTCGAACACGAACAGGCTTTTCCCTCTGCATGCTTCATGTGCCTCATCAGAAACTTTTCAGTTCCTTCCGAACCGCTGTGTGTCCAGCATGGATCGAGCGACAGCCAGTCGTATATGCCTGGAAATGTCAGGGAAGAACAATGCGCCGCACGTTTTGAGATAACTGACCCTGACGAAGCTATGGGAAGCTGCAGGATAGCAATGCAGGTTCTTACAGACGTGTCGTCAAACCTCGACAGTGGTCCCTCGTCTCAACAATGACAAATGTGTACCAAAAGTAGCAACTGTAATTCTTTCACCTGACGAAGTTTGATTGGTTCAGGTGCTTCCCCCTTCTTCATATCTTCTGTGAACAATGTGCGTAGATAATATGCGTATAGTATTGCCAACTTACCCTGTTTCCCTCTGCGTTGGTGCTATCCAAACTGATCCGACCCTGCCCAGGCAATAAGTGTTGCTCCCTATGTAGAGTATTGCGTTTCACAAGGAAATGTTTGCGTAGCACAGATATCGAGATTATGCACTTATAGCATAAAATTAAAGTTACCCATGTGATAGGTTTAGGAGTGCACCCGAAGTTATAAATTGTAGTATCGTATCGGTAGAGCTCAGCGGATACATATACACTGTATAACATTACTTCCTACATTAATCTTCTGCTGAAATCATTTTTTTAGCGGCGAGTGTATCTTGACAGAAAAAGTACGCCTTCTTACAAATAACACAGGTCAACATGAGTAATACGAATACACATAAGAAAACTCCCTCTCGCTTCTGGAAGTTTTGAAAATTAAATGTGCCAGTGTAGATATTTATGAGAAAACAATTAGAGCATCTGTCACAAAAAAGAATTTTCATTACATCAACGAAGAAGGTCGTGCGTTTCTCTAAACAGTATTCTGCAAATTTAAATAGTGAATTTCGAACATTTTTTGCGTGTTGTTCGTTTTTCCTGTCCTATGTACTTCTTCTGACTGCAGTCAAGAAACAGTGAAAGCCTTGGTGTTTCACCTGCCTTCCTGCCTTTCGTAGTTAAGGGTACCGCAAAGCAGTAGACAGTCAGTTTGTGTTGGCGGTGTAGTTTAACAGTTTGCTGCTTGTAAAACAAGTACAACACGTGACAGAGCATTCTTAATACTTTCATATACTTTTAATTTGCTAGTAAAATTGCCGTAAAACGGTTCGGGGCGACGTCTGCTGGGAAATAGTCCCCAATCCTTCAGGCAAAAGTGGTCTATGTTCCCGAGAATGACTCGCTGCCCCTGATGGCTACGTAGCCGACACGCAGACAACGTTTCTAGCCCAGTGTTATGTGCATGCGATATAGTTTTGCTGCCGCACTCGACGAGCAATTAGATGTTGGTGGTAACTTCGACACAGTGTTGCCCATAACTTTTCTTCTAAAAGGATTTATGAGTGCAATTGGGATGAAAATTGTAAAGTAAGACTACTGAGGGCTCAGACTATGGAACATAATTTTTTTTTCTGAGATAGCATATCTACCGCCTTACGGCATCTTTAAACCCTTCAGCTGATAAGGCTTCTGATAAAGATCTATACTTGTTTTAGAGACGCACTCTCACTTCGCTTATTACTCTCACTTCATTGCCCAACGTGTCCTCTCTTCATATCCTGTAAAGTACGTAATGTTGCCCTACAACAAGCGACAAGCAGATTTTTAATCCCTCTTTCCTGCAGATGCCTGCGAGCCATCACATCTTCATTGTCCTGTCATTGCTTACGTCATCATCGTTTATACTAGTCTATGGCAAAGTGTACAGCCCCTGTGAACTCGCCCGCGAACTCTACTGGTGGTACGGAGTGCCAGAGCACATGCTAGCGGACTGTGAGTCATTCACCTGGCTTTCTGATGTGCAGAGTTGTACGCAGAGCTCCACTACGAAACTGCACAGAATGATTTCGCAAAATGGCATGGTTCCTCGTCTTCTTTTTCAGTTGTGTGCATCGCTAAACATGAAAGCAGTTTCAACAGCAACATTCAAGGACCTCGGGACTGGGATGGAAGTTACGACCACGGCTTGTTCCAAGTACGTAACTGCTTGTTATATCTTTTCTGGGGTAGCTGTATACACGCGGCGCCTATTTTGATAAGAAAATGTTGATTTCGGTGGTCACTGTAAAGCCAAAGACGGCGAGTTGTTTGCGATATCTCCACAATAGCGGTGATGAATGAAGTCAAAGCATCAGGGACACTTATGGCGAATCCCATTGAGAGCGTTAGTGCACCAATATTTTTGGATTTACCAATAACAAGAAATGTGGAAAAAGTATCCGCCAGTAGACTGTGAAACCATGCCGAGCATTAACGTATCGGTCTGATACACACCTTCCCGGATGCGATAGTACTTTTAACGAACTTGAACAGACGTACACCACTGCCACAAAAAATATGAACCGTGACATTAAGCTGCTAATTTAAACACTGCCTATGAAGAGAAGGTACGTGCGCAAGGCAAAGACGACACGGTTAAAAAGTTGAAGCATCATTATCACCCTTCATTCTCCGTATATCAAGAGGGCCTTCGGTACCTTACATTTGTATTTTTGGTACAATTAACCATTAGCCTCTGCTGTCTTAAACATGGTTGTGGTACCAGGAATATACAGGGTGGTCCACCAACCATGATATAAATTCATAGTAAAAAACGCAGGCCCCGGAGAGACATGCGGTCAAGGGATTTTTTCTGCCAATAACTTTTGCCACATATTGGTAACATTTTTATTTCATTTCAATTGACGGAGAGTTAATTTCTTGAATTGAACTCTGAAATTTCCCAAAACAACCTAACGTTTTCTTTGCAGAAATGGGTTCCCCGTGGTCATTTTACTCAGTATAGCACATAATCCCACTCGTAATGCAATGGCAATTGCCGAAATAAATTCGCCGAATATCGCAGTGCTTTACCAAAAGCACAGTTGACAATAACGGCGGTCGATCCTCCGTGGACACTGCAACTTCCTCGTATCGCGCTGACTGTTCCTGGTGTATATCACCAAAAGGCTTCACTACCATCTCCAGTGTTGAAACAGTACTGTCTGACTGTGATGGAGAGCCATCGTGCTAGGACCGCAATTTTCACAGACGGGTCGACGTCAACGTCTGGGTCTTCATCAGCGTTTGTTGTACCACAGCATAGTAGAGAAGGAATGGCAAGGCTTCCCCACAGAACATCGTCGACAGCAGCGGAATTGGTAGCCATGCAGCTTGCAATGCAGTATGTAGCCGCACGCCAGGAGCCCGCGCAATGGGTCATATATTGCGATTCAAAGGCCGGCCTCCAAGCCATAACATCATTCTTGGGAAGTGGCTGTATGGCGCCAATAGTACGGGACATTCTCATCGCATACAAGAAAGCAGTAGATACTGGCCACGACATACTGCTTCAGTGGATTCCTGGACATGTTGGCATACGGGGTAATGAAGCTGCAGATGAGATGGCGGATATAGCGCACCTATCGCCAACGGAACACACGGTGACATATTCCACGTCAGATGTGAAGCACATGTTAAAATTGCTGACAGAAGACATTTGCAGAAGACAATGGTTACAAGTCGACAGGCGGCCATCCTTGCTTCATCAGATTGACCCGGAGCTGAAATTCCGTGTTCCGTCTAGCATACCGCGACCTATACAAACACTTTTGCATCGGTTTCGCCTTAACGTTCCGTATGGTCAACAGTTTCTCCATAGAGTCGGTAGGGCTAGTTCAGCAAACTGTCCAGTGTGTGCATCTGTGGAAAACACGGAACACATCGTTATGCACTGCACAAGATATGCATCCCAAAGGGCTACATTGAAGGTTGCTCTAGACCGCTTGGACAATAGAACATTCGATATAGTCAAGGTGCTGGGTGTATGGGAACCCGGGAAGAGAGATGCGGCGTTGTCAGCGCTTGTCAACTTCATAGTGAGCAGTGAGGTGGTATCTGTATTTTAGGACCGCATTCTAGGCATGTGTCGTCGAGTTCCCCGTTCCTGTTAGTTTCTTGCACTTCAGCTCACTTCTAGGGGATGTAGCTACACTCTCAAAAATGAACTTCACCGCATCGCACGCTCCTAGCAAACCATCATCTCGAATGATATTGTTATCTACCCTGATTTGTTGAAAACGGGAGGCGTACGCCATTTTTGTGACACTTATGCTGTTCATAATTGTCACAGAAAAGGCGTACGCCTCCCGTTTTCAACAAATCAGGGCAGATAACGATATCATTCGAGATAGCGGTTGGCTAGGAGCGTGCTGTGCGGTGAAGTTCATTTTTAAGAGTGTACGCATATGCGCGTACAGTTCGGTGACTGGGAGGGGTGATGTCTTTCTATTTTTACCTTTTCACCTTTTCAGTTTTCTTTCTCCTTTCATTCATTTCATTTCCTTTGAGGGAGTAGCAGAATTCGTCAGTGACGAATTCAATATCTTCCGTTTTTTTTCTATAATCAAACTCAACTCAAATTCGCCGAAAATCCGTGGAAATGAGTCCTTGGCTCCGCCTCTTTTTTTGACGGCTCGTAGTTTGAGCGCAAAGCTGCGAAGAAAGAAGGTTACATTGACACGCCACACGAGGGGGGAAAGGGTTACAAGCCTTACCCACGGAACAAACACGCGCTGTGAGTGCGGGAATCAGAGCTATATTATCAAACATGAGGTACACTCTTAAAAATGAAATTCACCACATAGCAGGCTCCTAGCCAACTATCACCTCGAATGATATCGTTATCAGCCCTGATTTGTTGAAAACGGGAGGCGTACGCCTTTTTTGTGACACTTATGCTGTTCGTAATTGTCACAAAAAAGGCGTACGCCTCCCGTTTTCAACAAATCAGGGCAGATAACGATATAATTCGAGACGATGGCTGGCTAGCAGCGTGCTATGCGGTGAAGTTCATTTTTAAGAGTGTAACCCGACGGCTTGTAACCCTTTCCCCCCTCGTGTGGCGTGTCAATGTTACTTCCTTTCTTCGCAGCTTTGCGCTCAAACTACGAGCCGTCAAAAAAGAGGCGGAGCCAAGGGCTCATTTCTACGGATTTTCGGCGAATTTATTTCGTCAATTGCCATTACATTACGAGCGGGATTATGTGCCATACTGAGGAAAATGACCACGAGGAACCCATTTCCGCAAAGAAAACGTTAGGTTGCATTGGGAGTTCAATTCAAGAAATTAACTTTCCGTCAATTGAAATGAAATAAAAATGTTACCAATATGTGTCAAAAGTTATTGTCAGAAAAATTCCTTGACCGTATGTCTCTCCGGGGCCTACGTTTTTTAGTATGAATTTCTATCATGGTTGGTGGACCACCCTGTATATAAACATTAGCTGTGAAGTGCACGCTGCCATTACCGTAAAGATTAGGACTTTACTGAGACAAGAAGACATATGGACACACAAGGAGACTTCTCTTAGTCCCTTTTCTTTTTTTCCTTCCCGATCTTTATTGTTGTCTTTCTGATTGTAGATAAACGATCGATACTGGTGTGGCCGAAACGGGGCGTCAAAGGAATGCAACATCGACTGTGCAGGTAACGAAATTCTCTGAATCTCTGCCGTGATTTCTACGGTATACTTTGTCATCGCGATTGTTCAACGACAACAACGACATATCAAGAACGTTTCTGCAAGCTTTGCTGTAGCAAGGAAAGAAGGGGACACCCTACACTCTTAGAAATGAACGCCACCGCATAGCACGCTCCTAGCCAACCATAACCTCGAATAATATCGTTATCTGCCCTGATTTGTTGAAAACGGAAGGGTACACCTTTTTGTGACAATTATTAACAGCATGAGTGTCACAAGAAGGGCGTACGCCTCCCGTTTTCAGCAAAGCAGGGCAGATAACGATATTTAGGTTTGGAACTACACTCTTCAAAATGAACTTCACCGCATAGCACGCTCCTGGCCAACCATCATCTCGAATGATATCGTTACCTGCCCCGATTTGTTCAAAACGGGAGGTGTACGCCTTTTTTTGTGAGAATTATGATCAGCATAAGTGTCACCAAAAAGGCGTACGCCTCCCGTTTCCAACAAATCAGAGCAGATAACGATATCATTCGAGACGATGGTTGGCCAGGAGCGTGCTATGCGGTGAAGTTCATTTTTAAGAGTGTAGGAGCCAAAACACACGACAGGAGAATGGCACACCCCACAGCTCTGACCGTGCCGTTCTCCTGTCCTTGTGTTTTGGCTCATAGTTCCAAACCTAAATCATGTACCAACTGGCCCAATCTGCCATTTTAAGATAACGATATAATTCCAGATGATAGTTGGCTAGGAGCGTGCTATGTGGTGAAGTTCATTTTTAAGAGTGTAGAAGCAGAGGTGGTGGTGACAATGTTGGCGCTAGCTCGCCGAAGTCCCAACACTGTTAAAACAGAACTTCCCCACATAACACTGTTCGGAGGAAACCGACAGTCGGAACGATATTTCTCTGTCCCCTGATTTGTTAAAACAAGGTATGGATCCGCCTATTTTGGACACGTTGTATTTTGCATAATGTGTCCAAAATAGGCGGATCCATCCCATTTCCGTCAAATCAGAAGACAGAACGATATCATTTTGAATGGCGGTTGGCTCAGAGGCAATGTTATGTGGTGACAGCGGCGTAGCGTGGGTTCCCAGCGCACGAGGCGAAACGAGTATCGCGCCCCCAAAAAAGACACACAACAGGAATGCATCAGAATCTCCCCCCCCCCCCCTCATCCAGTAGAAAGCGCTTCATGGACTTCGGGCTTCGGTTGCTTTACCTTGAGAATATGCTCTCCTGTCTCAACGCAAACAGTCTACTGCTGAAGCAAACATGATGCAATTTTACACCGGCGTGGTATATTTCAGGCGCCCAGAAGGTCGTTCCAACAGCGCCCAATGTTACAATATTGAGATTTTTTCAAGTGTTTTTATTTCCATTTTTTTTTTCGCTCTCTCGATAATTTGTGCCCAAAAAAATCTTACGACCGCCCCTACTGCCCCCTGACGCTACGCCACTGTTTGCCAACTTCGAACCAGAACCAGAACTATTTTTTAGAATGATACACTTATCACTCCTAATTTGTGCCCTTCTCTGCCCCCCAATCCTCCCTGCTGCCCTATCTCCATCTGCAAACCTCTGTACGCCTAGCCACAGTTGCTTCGCGGCGCTAACACCAATACAATAAATAAATCCAATAACAAAATTTGTGGAAAGCACAGGACCTACGTTCTTTTTGACAACCAACATGAGTGAATAAGTATCACAAAAATGCGTACCACGCAATTTTCTCTTCGAATCCGAATCGATAACTCTACACTGTTAAAACAGAACTTCACCTCATAGCACGCTGCTAGCGAACCATCATTCCGAATAATATCATTCTGTGTACTGATTTGTTCAAAACAGAGGGGAGGCGCCTATCTGGGACAAGATAATCTGTCCCAGATAGGCGCCTCCTCCCATTTTCAACAAATCAATACACAGAATGATATCATTCGGAATGATGATTGGCTATGAGCGTGCTATGTGGTGAAGCTCTGTTTTAACAGTGTACCATTCGTGACTTCGTGACAATTCGTGACCAGTTCTGTTTTTGAGTGTACACTCTAAAAACAGGACTTCTCAGCACAGCACGCTGCGCGCCAACCATTGCAACGAATGATAGGGTTGTCGCTTCCGATTCGAAGATAAAAGGGGCGTACACCTTTTTGTGGCGATTTAGATAGATGACAATTGACAGAAAAAGGCGTGTGCCCTCCTCTCTCATCAGAAGCGATAACCCCATCATTCTTAGCAATGGTTTGCGCACAGCGTGCTATGCGAAGAAGTCCTGCTTTTGGAGTGTAGGAGTGTACTGTTACGCGGTGAAGTTCCATTTTAACAGTGCAGACAAAGGACTTCATCCCGTAACACGCTTCCAGCCGACGAATCATTCCGAATGATATATATATATATATCTCCGGATTTGTTTGAAAGCGGAGGCGTACGGAGTGATTACGATATCATCCAGAGTTCAAGGTAACTTGTTACAAGTAACTCGTTACTGTAACTAAGTTCCTTTTTTTGGTAACTTGTAACTTAATTCGGTACTTTTGCGCCGTGGTAACTTTTAGAAGAACTTGTTCCTTTTGTAGGTAACTTTGCCAAAGTAACTTCAGTTAAGTTCCAAGTTACTTTTAACTCTCTTTTCACTCACGTCCACATATTTTCTTGTTTTCTCTCCGGTTCCTTCATGGCACTTTTTTGCCATAAAACGTGATATTCAATCAATGACAGTATTTTATTCAGGAAGTAAGAACCGCTGCCATTGAAATGAAGCTGAACCACTGTGCGCCCACAGGGAGTAAGATGCAAAGCGTTCGAATAGACCTCTACCAGAGAAAAGTCATCATGACATTGGTAGACAGATTGAAACCGAAACAAATCGGAAGGAGAGGACTGGGTTCCACGAACGGGCACTTGTTCGCTGCCTCCCACTGAAAGAAAAGCAGTACCGAGGGTCGCGTCCCTTTAAGGGACCATATCGTAATCCCCTTAAGACCGTGGCTTTCGTGCGCGACCTTGTTCACCACTAGCTTCGAGCGTAGTCCAATTTTTGTGGCGCTGTCGAACACTATGACGTCATTTGTTTACAAACAGGGAGAGGTCTATTCTTGGACATAAACCAACTAAGCGTGTTGCACCCCTCTGGAGGCAACTCAAGGTCTAACTCAACTGCTCCCGCACGATGATACCCGTGTAATGCTATTTTGTGTCCAAAGTAACTTGGAAGTAACTCGTTCTTTTTTTTAAGTAACTCAGTAACTGCGAGTTGTATTTCAGGTTGAAGAACTTCGTTATTAACTTAGTTACATTTCTTACACGGTAACTTAACTTGTAACGAGTTCTTTTTGACGAGTAACTTCTCAATCTATGATACCATCTTGTGCAGTTGTTGTCCTTGAATGTGTCATGTGCAAAGTTCTGTTTTGAGAGCGAAGGAGTTAATGGTTGCCAAGATACAGACTCGAATACAAAAGAGGTGGGTGCTACAGGTGCAATTGAGATTGAGTTCGTTGTTTTTTTATCTTGCGGAATTCGAGCATCATCTGTGTGCTGCACATGTGCAGTGAATGTGATGTGGACTACACGTTGAGAAGTTACGAAGTATTCCAATCGTACGCTATGTACGTGTGTGTTTACTCACAGAGTATTGCTGTAACTGTGTCAAACAATAGCGAGTCTTAGTATATCGTACGCTGTCGCCTTTGCGTACGTAAGGGATAGCGTTGTGGTTCTGCGCAATGCGCAAAGCTATCTCTACCGGGTGTTTCAGTTAAATCCCCGGGCTAAATAATTCGCGAACGGGTGCACCAATCGACGAACTTTCTTTTTTACAAGTATCTGTCCGATACCACCTACAAGCTGCGCACCGTGTGAATGAGTGGGAGACGCTCATTATTTAAATAAAAATTCAAATGAGTTTCGTAAAAAAACATAACTTCTAAAGCAGGAGATAGAAAAATCTGCCACCGAAGCGGGTCATTTGTTGCAATAATTAATTGGTTTCGGTTTACATATTTTTGTCACGGCTGGTCGCGGTGAAGCGCAAAAGGACGCTCTTCCATTCCCTTATCCACCAATGAATTATGTCCTTACACCAATGAATTACACCAATGAATTACGTCCTTTTGCGCTTCACCGCGACCAGCCCCGACAAAATATGTAAACCGAAACCAATTAATTACAGCAACAAATGACCCGCTTCGGTGGCAGATTTTTCTCTACAAGGTGTCCACTGAAGGTCCCAAAAGGGGTAGTACCCATTTTAATGTCGACAGCGCCCTGCTTTAGAAGTTGTTTTTTACGAAACTCATTTGAATTTTTATTTAAATAATGAGCGCCTGCCACTCATTCACACGGTGTGCAGCTCGTAGGTGGTATCGCACAGATACTTGTAAAACAGAAAGTTCGTCGATTGGTGCACCCGTTCGCGAATTATTTAGCCCGGGGATTTAACTGCAACACCCGGTATATGTTCTGCACGCTACCGAAAAATACTGTATAGGTATAACAAAGTATATATCTCTTGGGAACATTTGCCACCTACTAGTTTAGAGTAATTCAGTTTGTCGAATTGATCTCTGAAATTTGCCAAGTTCAGAACGTTGAATGATGGCAGTTAAGTGCCTCATCCACTACAACGTTAAAGTAACGTGTTCTTGTGAGATTCACGAAGCGCACTGTTGGTTTTACCAAAATACTCCATAAAATACGCTACCCTGGTCCACACCCGAAAGAAAAAAAAAAAGAAAGAAGCGGCGGAAGAAAATGCCCAAGCAGCGCATATAATATCTGCTGGGTATCGGCAATACTGGCCCAGCACTGAACCGCGTGTACTAGTTCTAATAAAAATCCGTTTGTTGCTAGTGCCACCAACATGCCCAGTCGGATGTTTTATGGTAGAGGGCGGCCTATATAGTAATTGCGTTTCTCAAAGAACCAATTTTCGCACATTTTCTCCGATAGATAGCGTATTTTGTTGGGGATTTGTAGGGAGCCTCCATGTGCGTCCCCTTTTCAGGGAGGCGACAACTCCGTCGTCTGGCACGAACGCCGCCATCTTGACTCCCACATCGCATTGGGCGTCAGCGGCGGGGTTGCGTTTTTCTCGATTTTTCGCGACAGGAAGAGGGTAAAAACGGAATGAGGGATAGTGTCTTGGCAAAACTGTCATATATACTAGTAGAGCTGGCCATGGGTTGTAAAATATGTTGTTAATGCTTTGTAACGTTTGTCTAAACACATCACTACACCTGCACACGCAGTCGTGTCTCGACCAACGATTTACAATAGTAAACATGGGAATGTGTATAGACAACAGAAATATGTTAATTGCAAGCAGATTTTATTACAGCATCTCACATTCAATAGGATAGAATAGAAATAGAAAGAAAAAAAATGGAAACGTAGGTCGCACTGGTGCCGTTTTGCTTGAAAACGATGTTGTTTTAGCGACATTCTCCTGTCGCAAGTGCACCCTCAATCGCAGTTGTACAAATTTGTCCACGATCACATGATATAGTTCTTCTTTGTGTTGGGTCACAAGCCGGAAGATTATTGTCCACGTTATTATGAATAAAAGTCGACACAGTCTTGAAAGGTGACTGCATCGCATAAATGCGTTTCGAAGCAGATATCGCACTGAATGCCTCTTCACATTGTACGCTGCACGCTGCTCGAAATATACCGAAGATTCATTGCACATCGTACGTGTTCACGAAGCTCAATGAGCTTGTTGTGGCTTTCCGGAGATTTAACGTAATTTAATTCAATTTAACGTAAATAACCACTGAGCAACCGGAATACACCGTACACACCGCACGCTGCAAAGGTGCATGCTTACCTCGCACACGTACGAGCTCCTTGTTGGTTGCCATTCTGCTCTCTTTACTTGCGCGAACCAAACCTCATTCCGCTTTTTTGATGCTGGGAAGCGATACAAATGCGCACGTTTCCGAGAGTGATTGGCACACTTGGGCACACAGCACCATAGAATTTTGCTGCACGACGTATCATGCGAGTAACGCGCATTGCAGATCTCCACGCACGCTGGTCTTCGTCCACCAACCGAATGTATTTGCTCAATCAAATAGGAACTACTCAAACAAGAGCGAGCTGGTTCGTGACCTAGCTCTTGAGCCGACAGACCAACGACCTCATACCAACAATACGGAGATGAACTGAGCCCTAGCAGTGGTTCTCAAAGAAATAGAGAAAAGAAAGAATGAGCATATTCATGCGTAAAGTGCAATGCAAAAGAACTGTGACCCGAACGTGGTACACGCAGAAAAAATGGCACGGAACACTGGTATTACACGATGATATGACTCGTGGAACGACCGATTTCAGTAGTAATAGAGGCTGTTCTGACATGCTTGTTCCACGCTGGATTTAAAATTCCGGAGGGATGAGTTGCGATATTCGTTCCCAAAACATACAATGACGCTAAGATACAGAAGAAATGCAATCACTTGCGTGTACATGTGCCGGATGGCCGCTCGAACGCGCAAAATGCACAGCCGGCAATGGGCAGCGCGTAGCAAGTTGGGAGTCAAAATGCGCGCTCCGCGCGAGGGCGAGGAGGAAAGGCGGCGTTGGCATGGTTAAAGGGTGTCTCCTCCCTGAAAAGCGGAGAAGCCGCAGCAACCCATGGAGGCTCCCTAGGGATTTGGGTAACTCCGCAATGCACTTCCTAATTGTGGCAAAAAGAAAAAAAGAAGAAACCTTCACTCTAACTTGGCAAATATTTCGGGGCTCAGTTTGGTAAAGTTTATTTCTGTTAATTAAAATTAGATAAAATGATTCTCAGTACGTATCCAAAGTTCGCAACAGATAAATGCCGTTGACTGCATACTTTGCCGTCCAGCAAGCTTTTTCATTTTTTTTGACATGGTTGCTGAAACACCCTGTATACATGCATAAAAAATACGGACGTTTGTGTAAAATACTGACTCTGCCATTGTGTTGCAGCTACAGTTGATGTGGGCATGTCATTCACTAATACCACTATCATATGTTGAAGTGCAACATTTGCGCATGCATTTCGAATTTTCCATGAAAATGCAAATGCATGCGGCGGTGTGTCAAAACGGTTGCTTCCGCGGGATGCCTTCGATAAATTTTCCTGAATAATTACCGCACTACAGGACATTTTACAGTTAAACATGTCTGACTGGTTATTTTTGCGCCGCACAGATCTCAAAGATGATGACCTCACGGACGACATCGAATGCGTTGCTAAAATTTACGCCAGGCACGGCTTCAAGGCATGGTAAGAGGTTTTCTCAAAAAGAATAGCGTTACGCATGCTGGGTATTCGAAGTGTTGACTGATGACGATACGTACGTATCAACTGGGAAAGAGAAAAACAAATAATTCGCTATAAAAATGCCAAAAATGCATATACCTTTGTTACATGGACATGTATTCTATTGTGTCTTTGATAACAGGGCTGCTTGGATAAAACACTGTCAAGGCGAAAACGTCAAGAGCGACCTCTATGGATGCGAGCTTTGAAGAAAAGAGGGCAAGGAAGCAGCGAGTTTGCGTTCTTTCTCTCTCTAGAGACACTAAACCTCTTGGTATGTACAGAGATGGAGCTACTCAGGCGCTGTATGAGATAAACGACGTACACAACAACTGCGAATTTGCGCTCATCCTTCTCATGTTCCTGCAAGATAGATTTCGTGTTCCACAGTCTGCACCCAGTTGTCTCTACATCCACACTCTAAAAACAGAACTTCACCGCATAGCACGTAGTCCGCCAATCACTGCCGCGAACGATACGGTTATCGCTTTTGATTCGAGGAGAGAGGGAGGCGTACGCCTTTTTGTGGCAATTACCATACATCGAAATTGCCACAAAAAGGCGTACGCCCACCTCTCTCTTCGAATCAAAAGCGATAACCCTATCATTCGCGGCAATGGTTGGCGCACAGCGTGCTATGCGGTGAAGCTGTGTTTTTAGAGTGTGGACACATTATGCATGTCCAAGATAGGCGCCTCATGATGATATCGTTGTCTCTCCTCATTTGTTGAAAAATGGGAGAGGTACATTATTTTGTGACGCTCTTGAGAACAATTTATGTTAATGGCAAGAAGAGCGTACGCCCCGCCGTCTCGTCAAATAGGAATGATAACGCCGCCATTCTCTGCAATGGTTGGTTGGAGTTGGAGTTGGAATAAAAAGAAAGATATGGAGATAGTGGCTCGTAGAAAACACAGGAGCCGGCTACTCCAACACAATTGAAGAAAAAAAAAATAACAGGAAGACTAAAAAGTTAGAGGCGCTGCAATGTCCACAAGAAATGTCATTAAAGCAGCTGTCGCACGCTGTCTAAGATCCCTCGGCCATTCTCCGAGGGGTTTCCCTAAGTCTAGAGGACGGTGTTCTAGTCTTTCCAAGGCGGCTCTGAGGTCATTGCGTTGAACATTGAACAATGGTTGGTCTTCAAAGCGTTTGTGGTGAATTTATGTTTTTTGAGAGGGTGAACCCGCATGCGACGCAGGGCCACCACGTGTGCACCTGGCCGAGAGCAAGACCTAGCTGCTGTTCAAATATATTACTTTTTCTACCGGCAATACACTGTCACGTAAATGGCCTCCAGCAGACATGTACTATAATAGATGCTGCCCGTGTTGGCTGCAGCGGATGTTGTCTCTTGTTTCAGTGAAATCCGACATAACACGAGGAAGGTCAGTGTAAGCTGCGAAGTGGTCTCCAGGCGAGCCCATGCTCTGAGAATAGGAGGTCCGCTACGTGGCGTGTTAAAGACCAACCACAGTGCAGAATGAAAACGTTATTATCGCTCTCTATTTGAGGAGAGCGCGGTGTTCGCACTTCTGTGGCATTACCATGAATGAAATGTGTCCCCCCCTGAAAAAAGAAGAAAGAAAAGTTTTGTTCCAAAAAGTCTTTCATCCTCAACAAAACAGGAGAGGGAAGATATCGTTGGGAAAGGTGGTTGGCTACACTCTTAAAACAAAACTTCACCGCATAATATGTTCCTAGTTACCCCTCATCACGAATGACATCGTTCGCTCCGTGATTTGTTGAAAACGGCAGTATCGTACGCCTTTTTGTGACACTTATGCAGTTGCACGGAATGATACCATTGTAACTCCTCAGTTCCTAGTGGCCCCTGATTTGTTGAAAACGGGAGGCGGAGCTGGGTACAAAATAAGCTCTGCCTCCAGTTTTCAACAAATCAGGGGCGAGAACGTTGTCATTCGGGATGATGGTTGGCTAGGAGCGTGCTATGTGGTGAAGTTCGTTTTTAAGGAGGCGATATCGTCTTCCAATGGATCCCGTCCCACGTCGGTGTCGGCGGCAACGAAAGGGCGGATCAGCTGGCGTCCTCGGCTCACCTGGGCTGCAGCAATATTTTGCCAACTCCGGACGACACCGACAGGCAAATGGCCGTTGAGCAGCTTGTTGATCTGCGCCACCCTGGGATACGCGATATCATGCACCATCATCGCCTCCTTCTTCCCATGAAAAACCTTCTTCGAGACATACAGACCATGCTCCATAGGCTTCGCACTGGATCTGCGTTCACTAACTCTTCAACTATTCAAGATCGGCTCTACACTCTTAAAAATGAACTTCACCGCATTGCGCGCTCCTAGTCAACCATGATCTCCAATGATATCGTTATCTGCCCTGATTTGTTGAAAACGGGAGGCGTACGCCTTTTTTTGTGACAAATTGTAAAATTGCAAGAACGGAAAATTTTACTTACTCGTGACAACACTCTTAAAAATGAACTTCACCGCATAGCACGCTCCTAGCCAACCATAATCTCGAATGATATCGTTATCTTCCCTGATTTGTTGAAAACGGTAGGCGTACGCCTTTTTTGTGACACTTATGCTGTTCATAATTGTCACAAAAAAGGCGTACACCTCCCTTTTCAACAAATCAGGGCAGATAACGATATCATTCGAGATTATGGTTGGCTATAGGAGAGTGCTATGCGGTGAAGTTCATTTTTAAGAATGAAGACTTGTGTTGTGTGCACCTTGCCATACTTTCCATGGCAATGAAAGTTTCTTCAGTTAGTAGTTGCTCGTGCCGCTAACAAACAGCGGGAAAATGACTCGGCTGCTCTGCTTCGTTTTCTTTAAGTAACGAGTGTGACAACTGACCCGTTGCAAAAGCCAAGGTCCACCGTCTGATTGCAGTGGTTCGTCGTTCGCAGGCATGAAGTGGAGCGCCGATTCGATTCCGTTATGGTGCATCCATCGGGCTTCGGTGCGTGCACTGTTATCCAAAAAGGTAGACATTAACTCCAGAAGAGGAATAAACGGCTTGTAACGTAGCGAACCTCTCCAGATTTCGCCCAGGCCGGTCAGCGATGGACAGCGTCATAACTCTGATCAGTCGGACACGACAGGCAAGGGCCGAAGGTTTATTGACAGCCGCTGTCTTCCTGGACGTCAAGAAAGCGTACGACAGTGTCCTCCATAGCGCAATCATGGCGACGCTTTCAGAAGCTGAAGTAGGGGGCTGCCCCTGGTCATAGATCTTGGCTGACCGCTCCTTGTATGCGCACACCGCTGACGGGGACGCTGCGACGTTCCGCGTGCACCGTGGTGTCCCACAAGGGAGCGTCCTCAGTCCCCTCTTATTCAATATCATTATGGCTTCTCTTCCTGCCCAGCTTCATAATCACACTCACATTACAATATATGCTGACGACATACGAGTATGTATCTGGACTTCCGCCCTTCGGCGTGACACGATCCAACGCCGACTACAAGGTTCATTAAACATCATTTCAAGATACCTCTTGGACAGTAGTAATGTATCAGCTCAAGTATCCGGAAACTCACATCTTCGTCTGGACGCCATTAATTAGCAATTAGAGCTAATTGGGACCCCCCACATTAATCAGGACCCACCAGGGAGTCATTACACTAATTGGGGATCATCTAAGACACGTCCAGACCACTGTGTGAGTTTCCGGCTACTTGAGCTGATAAAAAAATAAAAAAATAGGTAGAAAATAAAATGAAAAGATAGAAATAGAGTGGAGAGAAGGAGTTTAGTTGAAGATCAACGACGTCATCTTGAAGAAAGCGGTCCGGAACGGCCGCTGACTGTCGCTGGGCGATGGAGCACGGAGGCAGGTTGCAAAGCATCGCAGCACCAGTTCCGCACATCCTGTGACGTCAGCTGTGACGTCATCATGGCATGTCTGGGCAAGTTAGGACAGCTCTGGACATGCAAGGAGAAAAACACTCGTAATACAGAGGCTGGGAAAGCAAGAGTATGCAAACCATCAATAGCTAACAAGAAAAAACAATTAGTTACACAACAAATGAGCCCACCACAACAGGAGCGCAGAACGATGCGACTGCTCCATCCGAGAGGCAGGCAGAGAACTGACTCGTAATGGTTTTTCTGCTGTATAAAGCCCCGCAGCTGCATCCCCTAGCGGTTACTTTCTCAACTAATCTCACAACAAAATTATTAAGAATCACGTCAGCGCTACTCCCGTTCCCAAGGCAGAAGATGATAGAAAATGCCGGGGATGCCCGGACAACAGCAACCAGCACCCGACGTGCACGGGCACGAAAATCGCAAACAAAGCGGGAACAAAGTTGACGAAATCATTAGTTACACAACAAATCACCTCACCACAGTAGGAGCGCAGACCAATGCGACTGCTCTCGTTGACAGCCAGGGATCAAGTGACGACGGAGCAAACGACCGCACGTCTTCTCCCAACGAGAGCCAGAGGTGGACTGACGTCACTCTACGGGTGCTACGCATGCGCGCGCTCGTAGCGCCCTCTGCGCGCTCCTACCGCCACCTGCGAGAGGCTAAGAGAGAAGAGCATTCCTGCGCCCCCTGCTGGCAGTTCTCATTGGTCGTGAGGCTAAGTGAGAAGAGCATTCCTGCGCCCCCTGCTGGCAGTTCTCATTGGTCCAGACATCATCCTATTGTCTCAGGGCTACACTGTTTTTTTCCACTAATGCTCCTTTGGTCAATCTGCAGTGAAGCCACGGTATGACGTCATCATGCACCTGCGTGGCTCAAGGACGCGTGCGCTCTAGACAGGGGACCTATTATTTATTGAATCACTATCCCAAGATTATTTCCTTTATTCTTCTATAACGATTGCATAGGAAACTATTGCAGAAGAGCACCATGCATGAAAACTGATCGTAGGAATTCCAAAGTCTTACTAAATGAGACTTGCAAAAGAACAAAATATCCTAACACGTAACTCCATCAACGACAAATAAGAGGACTAGGCACTCAACAAATCAGCACAGAGTACGGGTAACCAGGAGCGCAGAACTCAGGGCAGCACTATCGTCAAGACAACAATGTTCCTTGTCAAAAGAGAAAAAAATACTAAGCGTCAACAAAGGAAAGCATGCATATCGGGGCATGTCAGGACACGTCAGGACAAAGCGTACGACTGCTGGGCAACAGAGGAAAACAAACACTTGAACAGAGTGAAAAAGGCACTCACCATCATTTTTCCCGTTCACAGCATTCCCTCATTGTAAATCCGCTCGTCACAAAATCCACCTGCATCGTCGAACACCATTCACCAGCGACGAACCACACATCCGCACCCCATCAGAGGCAGACAGAACCCCACCGAAGCTACGCTCTTCCACTGACGGCCAACGCCAGGAGCAGAATTTGCGTATCGAGACCCGTCAGTGTCCAAAAGAGAAGTGAATCCTTGCGGCCCCTGCTGGCCGTTCTCATTGGTCGTGACGTCATCCTATTGTCTCAGGGCTACCCTGTTTTTTTCCACTAATGCTCCTTTGGTCAATCTACAATGAAGCCACAGTATGACGTCATCATGCACCTGCGTGGCTCAAGGACGCGAACAATCTAGACAGGGCACCTGTTATTTATTGAATCACTATCCCTAGATTATTTCCTTTATTCTACTATAATGATTGCGTAGGGAACTATTGCAGAAAAACACCATAGACAAGAGGAGATTGTAGCATTTCATTCCCAAAGTCTTACTGTACAGGAAAAAAAAAAATTGTTCAGCAAGACATAAAGTCACACACCTGTCCCCCTCGCGGTTACTCTCTGAACTAAATGAATCGCAAAATTATTAAGAATTGCTCTACTCCCATTCAAGGCAGCACTGTCGTCAAGAATATGCCTTGTACAAAAGGAAAAAAACTACATGCAGAAGGAAAGCATGTCAGAACAAGCCCAGGCATGTCAGCACATGCTTGTCAGACAAGGGGGGAAAAAGCGAAAAGAAACAAAGAAGGAAACCAGCATCAAACTATTTCTTCTTATTCAAAAACAGTGCTCATCATAAATCTGCCCAGGACAATACACACTATTTTTCTATTGCCACACTTTTTTCCAGTAACGGTCAATGCATTGCTACAGACTGCGTGACGTCATCACATCCTGTCTGAAGAAGAAGACACCGGCAAAGACTCCTATTATTATTTTTTGAATCGCAAGATTATTTCCTTTGTCCTACTCTTAATGACATTGATTCTCTCATTAAAATTCAACAAAAAAGCACCCCGCATATTATCGATTTTCACCCCAAAGGCTCATCATGGTCATTAGAATTACAGTAAACTGCCACTGCTCTTTTAAAATAATAAGTGAGACCACTCAACATCACCTCCAGGCTTATGTAATACATGACCCTTTCTATGCTCATACATTCGTTGTCTGAGGCTACACCTGCGAGCAAAAAAGGCGCGGAAGCCGGGTGGGCAAAGTTCCATTCACGCATGGCGAGCAAAAAGGTGCGAAAGCACAAGACAGAACGCCTTTACGGGAACACGATAGCATTCCTATACTATATTAATGATTATTGCGTTGCAGTTTAGAAAAACTACAACTAAACTATAATTTTAGGAGCCCAACTTTCTATGGAAACTATAATTGCCCTATTACTTGGATCGCTACTAATGAAGCGCTCCAATTTTTTCTCTCTTCCCATTTCAGCCTTGTCATGTAGGGAAGCAGACTCATATCCAAAATAATTAATTTACACTGAGGGTGCCGTGCTTCAGGAATTCCTATCCTGCGCTCAGATGCAAGCATTTCTTCACGGATACCTTTAACAGCTGACTTCCTCAACATATCGAACACCCAACAAAATCAAACAAACAATCAGAGAAACCCTCTTCTCAGCTGCACCATGCGACTTTCTTCTGCGTAAAATCGGTGATTTGAAGAAGAGAGCAGCGAAAAATTGTGCGCGCTTGTGCTCGACCTGAAGCATATGCCAATAAACCAAGAAAAAGGCACTCATGTCTGGTATCTGATAGTGCCACATACACAGACGCATTGCCCTTGCGTAAAGAAAGCACAGGACACAGATACACAAATTTCCTTAGGTGAGCAGGGAAAAGGCTTAAGACCACAGGTCACGACACATCGCCACGCGGCTAGCACAACATGACACCAACAAGATACTATCAGCGGGAAGAACTGCAACACTGCTAAACAAGTCCAGACATGCCACGATGGCGTCACAAATCAGGAAGAAAAAAAAAGCGCACGCACACACGCACAGAGGACAACGCATTAAACACACGGAGCGCTCAGGAATAATCGTAGCGTCACCGCACATCGCTACGAAGTTAAACGTCTAACACAAGACGACGACAACAAAATATTAGCGAAGGGTAAAAATTGCAACACTACCGAACAAGTCCAGACATGCGACATCGCATACAAAACACTGCTCATCGGGGAAAAGGCCTAAGCCTGCGGCGGATCATCATAGAGCGTACACAACTTCATTTTTTCTATTTTGCGTAAACTAAACGCGGTCTGCTTGGAAAACGTCGTACAAATTTTCTTAAGGAGCAGAGAAATATTTCTACTCCGTGCTCAGATACCAGCATTTCTGCACAAAAACCTGCAAAATTAAACACTGCTTACTTCGTCAAGATATCGAACAAAATCAAACAAACAACCCCACTTCCACTGGTAGAACACTATTCAGCTTTTACGCAGGAGGCTTTCTTCTACATAAAAAGTAGAGAAAATAAGAAAAGAGCAGCGAAATATTACACGCACATTTGCTTGACTTAAAAAACCTGAAGCATATGCCAATAAACCAAGAAAAAGACACTCATGTCTGGTATCTGATAGTGCCACATACACAGACGCATTGCCCTTGCGTAAAGAAAGCACACGACAGGGATACACAAATTTCCTTAGGTGAGCAGGGAAAAGGCTGAAGACCTCAGGTCACCACACATCGCCACGCGGCTAGCACAACATGACAGCAACAAGATACTAGCAGCGGGAAGAACTGCAACACTGCTAAACAAGTTCAGACATGCCACGATGACGTCACAAATCAGGAGAAAAAAAAGCACACGCATGCACGCACAGAGGACAACGCATTAAACACACGGAGCGCTCAGGAATAATCGTAGCGTTACCGCACATCGCTACGAAGCTCAACGTCTAACACAAGACGACGACAACAACAAGATATTAACGAAGGGTAAAAATTGCAACACTGAACAAGTCCAGACATGCGACATCGCATACAAAACACTGCTCATCGGGGAAAAGGCCTAAGCCTGCGGCGGATCATCATAGAGCATACACAACTTCATTTTTCTATTTTGCGTAAACTAAACGCGGTCTGCTTGGAAAACGACGTACAAATTTTCTTAAGGAGCAGAGAAATATTTCTACTCCGTGCTCAGATACCAGCATTTCTGCTCAAAAACCTGCAAAATTAAGCTCTGCTTACTTCGTTAAGATATCGAACACCCAACAAAATCAAACAAACAACCCCACTTCCACTGGTAGAACACTATTCAGCTTTTACGCAGGAGGCTTTCTTCTACATAAAAAGTAGAGAAAATAAGAAAAGAGCAGCGAAATATTACACGCACTTTTGCTCGCATAGCTATAAGAGAAAAAAATAAATAAAATAACGACGCACACGCTAATAAACTGTGACAAAGACACCCATTTCTGCTATCAGATAATTATTGCATAATGCTAAATACTCATTTGCATTGGCCCTGCGTGAAGAAACCACAGGACAGGGATACACAATCTATCTTAAGCGAGCACGGAAAGTCACTTCTACTCGAACAGCTTAATACCATAAAGTCTGAATTTTTGCAAAGAAAATAAAGCCTGAACAGCGCTACGAAGGTGACAGACACATACTAACAGACAAACAAACACTTCTTCGAGTCTATATTATATTTTAAAAAATAACGAAAGCACACATAAAAAAATCAAATCGGCTAGGTAGCCTACCAGACGTTGTGCCTTAAAGTTGGCTGTACGCAATGTGCGGAAGCATGCTGTGAAGCCAACTTGCGGTTTTGCTGGATGCACATGAAGTCCGATTCCAATTGGAAATCGCGCTAAGGACGTGCCAAACGTGGAATTTTCGCAAGATTAATCCCAATACCTGGAATTCTGTTCATTTTAGCGGGAATGCTGGCGCTTGTGCTCCATTATTCGAAATTTTCGAATACGAATAGGGTTCGAATATCAACAATATTCGAACAATATTCGAAATTTCGAATATTCGCACACCTCTAGTGAATACTGACACTCAACGATATATAACAAAAAACAAACAAATTCCATTCTCATGAACTCTCCTCTGCCGAGCGGCTTTCTCCTGCTCTACCTGGATGCTGACTTTTTCCCCCCTCACCTACATTCTGAGTAAAAACAGTGACAGAAGAAAAGAACCGCGAAAAATTACACGCATTTGTGTCACAGGACAGGGATACACAAATTTCCTTAAGTGAGCAGGGAAAAGGCTTAAGTCGGTACCGCTCAGGAATAATCGGAGAATCACCGCGTATCGCTACGCGGCTAGCGCTTGAACAGAGCTACGAACGTGACAGATACATACTAACAAACAAACAAACAACAGCAGGACCGGCGTCGGGCACTCATAAAATACCCTGGCCAAAACAAAGACTTCGCCAGGTTCGCGAGGCAATTCCATTAAAAACGCTCGTCCTATCCTACAGATAGCAATGCAAACGCGACTGCCCTTATTTTTTAAACCACTATTTCACGCAATAGTACATAAATGTATCACTCGTGCCACACGAAAAGGCAAACACTTACTTGTCAAGTGGGGTCCCAGCGCGTGCGCGCGCGCACACACACAGGCACACACACACACACTAACATTTTCACACTCACAAACACAAAGTCTATTTTCACAACCACATAAATCCATATTATTCCTCAGGTCAATAATTATCCTGCCATCGTCAAAAGACGGCACAGACATGTATGCTTACGCAAGACAATCGGTCCTCGTTCCGGATGTAATAGGATATCGTCACTCGGCCGGCGCGAACCAATAAAGAAAGAAAGGAATGCATGTTCGCTATACGAAGAAAACTGTGCCGTGCTTCTACGCAGCGATCATTATACAGACGCGTAAATGTGAACATCATTCGCTACACACTGTAGCTCTCATCATTTTTAAACCAAACCGTGTTCATAGGTCTTCACTAAATAGGTGAGCCGATAATGACTCCAAATAAAATAAAATAAAATAATCATTCCAGCATCGCTGGCTGCAAGCTTGGGTACCCAACAGAGCAGCGCGCTCCTATCAACACGCCTTGGGCTGACCTTACACACCCGAAGCCTTTTCTGAATGCATTCTGCCGGCGCTGGAATAAAAGATTTATCGCGAGGGTACTACGATGTCAGCTCTGTTGCTGTTTAAGTGATAAAACAGTGCGCTTACTCGGGCAATCGCGCGCGTCCAAACCGCGAGAACGGGTCCGCGTTGCGCTCGCGCCGCGGGGAATCGCACGCGTCGCGAGTCCAAATCGCGAGACCGGGCCCGCGCGCGCGCTTCGCGCTTCGGGCGCACTGTTTTATCACTTAAACAGCAACAGAGCTGACATCGTAGTACCCTCGCGATAAATCTTTTATTCCAGCGCCGGCAGAATGCATTCAGAAAAGGCTTCGGGTGTGTAAGGTCAGCCCAAGGCGTGTTGATAGGAGCGCGCTGCTCTGTTGGGTACCCAAGCTTGCAGCCAGCGATGCTGGAATGATTATTTTATTTTATTTTATTTGGAGTCATTATCGGCTCACCTATTTAGTGAAGACCTATGAACACGGTTTGGTTTAAAAATGATGAGAGCTACAGTGTGTAGCGAATGATGTTCACATTTACGCGTCTGTATAATGATCGCTGCGTAGAAGCACGGCACAGTTTTCTTCGTATAGCGAACATGCATTCCTTTCTTTCTTTATTGGTTCGCGCCGGCCGAGTGACGATATCCTATTACATCCGGAACGAGGACCGATTGTCTTGCGTAAGCATACATGTCTGTGCCGTCTTTTGACGATGGCAGGATAATTATTGACCTGAGGAATAATATGGATTTATGTGGTTGTGAAAATAGACTTTGTGTTTGTGAGTGTGAAAATGTTAGTGTGTGTGCCTGTGTGTGTGCGCGCGCGCACGCGCTGGGACCCCACTTGACAAGTAAGTGTTTGCCTTTTCGTGTGGCACGAGTGATACATTTATGTACTATTGCGTGAAATAGTGGTTTAAAAAATAAGGGCAGTCGCGTTTGCATTGCTATCTGTAGGATAGGACGAGCGTTTTTAATGGAATTGCCTCGCGAACCTGGCGAAGTCTTTGTTTTGGCCAGGGTATTTTATGAGTGCCCGACGCCGGTCCTGCTGTTGTTTGTTTGTTTGTTAGTATGTATCTGTCACGTTCGTAGCTCTGTTCAAGCGCTAGCCGCGTAGCGATACGCGGTGATTCTCCGATTATTCCTGAGCGGTACCGACTTAAGCCTTTTCCCTGCTCACTTAAGGAAATTTGTGTATCCCTGTCCTGTGACACAAATGCGTGTAATTTTTCGCGGTTCTTTTCTTCTGTCACTGTTTTTACTCAGAATGTAGGTGAGGGGGGAAAAAGTCAGCATCCAGGTAGAGCAGGAGAAAGCCGCTCGGCAGAGGAGAGTTCATGAGAATGGAATTTGTTTGTTTTTTGTTATATATCGTTGAGTGTCAGTATTCACTAGAGGTGTGCGAATATTCGAAATTTCGAATATTGTTCGAATATTGTTGATATTCGAACCCTATTCGTATTCGAAAATTTCGAATAATGGAGCACAAGCGCCAGCATTCCCGCTAAAATGAACAGAATTCCGGGTATTGGGATTAATCTTGCGAAAATTCCACGTTTGGCACGTCCTTAGCGCGATTTCCAATTGGAATCGGACTTCATGTGCATCCAGCAAAACCGCAAGTTGGCTTCACAGCATGCTTCCGCACATTGCGTACAGCCAACTTTAAGGCACAACGTCTGGTAGGCTACCTAGCCGATTTGATTTTTTTATGTGTGCTTTCGTTATTTTTTAAAATATAATATAGACTCGAAGAAGTGTTTGTTTGTCTGTTAGTATGTGTCTGTCACCTTCGTAGCGCTGTTCAGGCTTTATTTTCTTTGCAAAAATTCAGACTTTATGGTATTAAGCTGTTCGAGTAGAAGTGACTTTCCGTGCTCGCTTAAGATAGATTGTGTATCCCTGTCCTGTGGTTTCTTCACGCAGGGCCAATGCAAATGAGTATTTAGCATTATGCAATAATTATCTGATAGCAGAAATGGGTGTCTTTGTCACAGTTTATTAGCGTGTGCGTCGTTATTTTATTTATTTTTTTCTCTTATAGCTATGCGAGCAAAAGTACGTGTAATATTTCGCTGCTCTTTTCTTATTTTCTCTACTTTTTATGTAGAAGAAAGCCTCCTGCGTAAAAGCTGAATAGTGTTCTACCAGTGGAAGTGGGGTTGTTTGTTTGATTTTGTTGGGTGTTCGATATCTTAACGAAGTAAGCAGAGCTTAATTTTGCAGGTTTTTGAGCAGAAATGCTGGTATCTGAGCACGGAGTAGAAATATTTCTCTGCTCCTTAAGAAAATTTGTACGTCGTTTTCCAAGCAGACCGCGTTTAGTTTACGCAAAATAGAAAAATGAAGTTGTGTATGCTCTATGATGATCCGCCGCAGGCTTAGGCCTTTTCCCCGATGAGCAGTGTTTTGTATGCGATGTCGCATGTCTGGACTTGTTCAGTGTTGCAATTTTTACCCTTCGTTAATATCTTGTTGTTGTCGTCGTCTTGTGTTAGACGTTGAGCTTCGTAGCGATGTGCGGTAACGCTACGATTATTCCTGAGCGCTCCGTGTGTTTAATGCGTTGTCCTCTGTGCGTGCATGCGTGTGCTTTTTTTTCTCCTGATTTGTGACGTCATCGTGGCATGTCTGAACTTGTTTAGCAGTGTTGCAGTTCTTCCCGCTGCTAGTATCTTGTTGCTGTCATGTTGTGCTAGCCGCGTGGCGATGTGTGGTGACCTGAGGTCTTCAGCCTTTTCCCTGCTCACCTAAGGAAATTTGTGTATCCCTGTCGTGTGCTTTCTTTACGCAAGGGCAATGCGTCTGTGTATGTGGCACTATCAGATACCAGACATGAGTGTCTTTTTCTTGGTTTATTGGCATATGCTTCAGGTTTTTTAAGTCAAGCAAATGTGCGTGTAATATTTCGCTGCTCTTTTCTTATTTTCTCTACTTTTTATGTAGAAGAAAGCCTCCTGCGTAAAAGCTGAATAGTGTTCTACCAGTGGAAGTGGGGTTGTTTGTTTGATTTTGTTCGATATCTTGACGAAGTAAGCAGTGTTTAATTTTGCAGGTTTTTGTGCAGAAATGCTGGTATCTGAGCACGGAGTAGAAATATTTCTCTGCTCCTTAAGAAAATTTGTACGACGTTTTCCAAGCAGACCGCGTTTAGTTTACGCAAAATAGAAAAAATGAAGTTGTGTACGCTCTATGATGATCCGCCGCAGGCTTAGGCCTTTTCCCCGATGAGCAGTGTTTTGTATGCGATGTCGCATGTCTGGACTTGTTCGGTAGTGTTGCAATTTTTACCCTTCGCTAATATTTTGTTGTCGTCGTCTTGTGTTAGACGTTTAACTTCGTAGCGATGTGCGGTGACGCTACGATTATTCCTGAGCGCTCCGTGTGTTTAATGCGTTGTCCTCTGTGCGTGTGTGCGTGCGCTTTTTTTTTTCTTCCTGATTTGTGACGCCATCGTGGCATGTCTGGACTTGTTTAGCAGTGTTGCAGTTCTTCCCGCTGATAGTATCTTGTTGGTGTCATGTTGTGCTAGCCGCGTGGCGATGTGTCGTGACCTGTGGTCTTAAGCCTTTTCCCTGCTCACCTAAGGAAATTTGTGTATCTGTGTCCTGTGCTTTCTTTACGCAAGGGCAATGCGTCTGTGTATGTGGCACTATCAGATACCAGACATGAGTGCCTTTTTCTTGGTTTATTGGCATATGCTTCAGGTCGAGCACAAGCGCGCACAATTTTTCGCTGCTCTCTTCTTCAAATCACCGATTTTACGCAGAAGAAAGTCGCATGGTGCAGCTGAGAAGAGGGTTTCTCTGATTGTTTGTTTGATTTTGTTGGGTGTTCGATATGTTGAGGAAGTCAGCTGTTAAAGGTATCCGTGAAGAAATGCTTGCATCTGAGCGCAGGATAGGAATTCCTGAAGCACGGCACCCTCAGTGTAAATTAATTATTTTGGATATGAGTCTGCTTCCCTACATGACAAGGCTGAAATGGGAAGAGAGAAAAAATTGGAGCGCTTCATTAGTAGCGATCCAAGTAATAGGGCAATTATAGTTTCCATAGAAAGTTGGGCTCCTAAAATTATAGTTTAGTTGTAGTTTTTCTAAACTGCAACGCAATAATCATTAATATAGTATAGGAATGCTATCGTGTTCCCGTAAAGGCGTTCTGTCTTGTGCTTTCGCACCTTTTTGCTCGCCATGCGTGAATGGAACTTTGCCCACCCGGCTTCCGCGCCTTTTTTGCTCGCAGGTGTAGCCTCAGACAACGAATGTATGAGCATAGAAAGGGTCATGTATTACATAAGCCTGGAGGTGATGTTGAGTGGTCTCACTTATTATTTTAAAAGAGCAGTGGCAGTTTACTGTAATTCTAATGACCATGATGAGCCTTTGGGGTGAAAATCGATAATATGCGGGGTGCTTTTTTGTTGAATTTTAATGAGAGAATCAATGTCATTAAGAGTAGGACAAAGGAAATAATCTTGCGATTCAAAAATAATAATAGGAGTCTTTGCCGGTGTCTTCTTCTTCAGACAGGATGTGATGACGTCACGCAGTCTGTAGCAATGCATTGACCGTTACTGGAAAAAAGTGTGGCAATAGAAAAATAGTGTGTATTGTCCTGGGCAGATTTATGATGAGCACTGTTTTTGAATAAGAAGAAATAGTTTGATGCTGGTTTCCTTCTTTGTTTCTTTTCGCTTTTTCCCCCCTTGTCTGACAAGCATGTGCTGACATGCCTGGGCTTGTTCTGACATGCTTTCCTTCTGCATGTAGTTTTTTTCCTTTTGTACAAGGCATATTCTTGACGACAGTGCTGCCTTGAATGGGAGTAGAGCAATTCTTAATAATTTTGCGATTCATTTAGTTCAGAGAGTAACCGCGAGGGGGACAGGTGTGTGACTTTATGTCTTGCTGAACAATTTTTTTTTTTCCTGTACAGTAAGACTTTGGGAATGAAATGCTACAATCTCCTCTTGTCTATGGTGTTTTTCTGCAATAGTTCCCTACGCAATCATTATAGTAGAATAAAGGAAATAATCTAGGGATAGTGATTCAATAAATAACAGGTGCCCTGTCTAGATTGTTCGCGTCCTTGAGCCACGCAGGTGCATGATGACGTCATACTGTGGCTTCATTGTAGATTGACCAAAGGAGCATTAGTGGAAAAAAACAGGGTAGCCCTGAGACAATAGGATGACGTCACGACCAATGAGAACGGCCAGCAGGGGCCGCAAGGATTCACTTCTCTTTTGGACACTGACGGGTCTCGATACGCAAATTCTGCTCCTGGCGTTGGCCGTCAGTGGAAGAGCGTAGCTTCGGTGGGGTTCTGTCTGCCTCTGATGGGGTGCGGATGTGTGGTTCGTCGCTGGTGAATGGTGTTCGACGATGCAGGTGGATTTTGTGACGAGCGGATTTACAATGAGGGAATGCTGTGAACGGGAAAAATGATGGTGAGTGCCTTTTTCACTCTGTTCAAGTGTTTGTTTTCCTCTGTTGCCCAGCAGTCGTACGCTTTGTCCTGACGTGTCCTGACATGCCCCGATATGCATGCTTTCCTTTGTTGACGCTTAGTATTTTTTTCTCTTTTGACAAGGAACATTGTTGTCTTGACGATAGTGCTGCCCTGAGTTCTGCGCTCCTGGTTACCCGTACTCTGTGCTGATTTGTTGAGTGCCTAGTCCTCTTATTTGTCGTTGATGGAGTTACGTGTTAGGATATTTTGTTCTTTTGCAAGTCTCATTTAGTAAGACTTTGGAATTCCTACGATCAGTTTTCATGCATGGTGCTCTTCTGCAATAGTTTCCTATGCAATCGTTATAGAAGAATAAAGGAAATAATCTTGGGATAGTGATTCAATAAATAATAGGTCCCCTGTCTAGAGCGCACGCGTCCTTGAGCCACGCAGGTGCATGATGACGTCATACCGTGGCTTCACTGCAGATTGACCAAAGGAGCATTAGTGGAAAAAAACAGTGTAGCCCTGAGACAATAGGATGATGTCTGGACCAATGAGAACTGCCAGCAGGGGGCGCAGGAATGCTCTTCTCACTTAGCCTCACGACCAATGAGAACTGCCAGCAGGGGGCGCAGGAATGCTCTTCTCTCTTAGCCTCTCGCAGGTGGCGGTAGGAGCGCGCAGAGGGCGCTACGAGCGCGCGCATGCGTAGCACCCGTAGAGTGACGTCAGTCCACCTCTGGCTCTCGTTGGGAGAAGACGTGCGGTCGTTTGCTCCGTCGTCACTTGATCCCTGGCTGTCAACGAGAGCAGTCGCATTGGTCTGCGCTCCTACTGTGGTGAGGTGATTTGTTGTGTAACTAATGATTTCGTCAACTTTGTTCCCGCTTTGTTTGCGATTTTCGTGCCCGTGCACGTCGGGTGCTGGTTGCTGTTGTCCGGGCATCCCCGGCATTTTCTATCATCTTCTGCCTTGGGAACGGGAGTAGCGCTGACGTGATTCTTAATAATTTTGTTGTGAGATTAGTTGAGAAAGTAACCGCTAGGGGATGCAGCTGCGGGGCTTTATACAGCAGAAAAACCATTACGAGTCAGTTCTCTGCCTGCCTCTCGGATGGAGCAGTCGCATCGTTCTGCGCTCCTGTTGTGGTGGGCTCATTTGTTGTGTAACTAATTGTTTTTTCTTGTTAGCTATTGATGGTTTGCATACTCTTGCTTTCCCAGCCTCTGTATTACGAGTGTTTTTCTCCTTGCATGTCCAGAGCTGTCCTAACTTGCCCAGACATGCCATGATGACGTCACAGCTGACGTCACAGGATGTGCGGAACTGGTGCTAGCTGCGATGCTTTGCAACCTGCTTCTGTGCTCCGTCGCCCAGCGACGGTCAGCGGCCTTTCCGGACCGCTTTCTTCAAGATGGCGCCGTTGATCTTCAATTAAACTCCTTCTCTCCACTCTATTTCTATCTATTTTTTTATTTTTTATGGACTCTCATAGTGCACAACGCTCAGCTGGTGTGGACACGAGTTAGACTTTCCCCAATTAGTGTGGTGGCTCCCTGGAGGGTGCTGATTAATGTGGGGGGTCCCAATTAGCTCTAATTGCTAATTAAATCGTGTTCAGGCCAGTTGGGCGTTGTGCACTATGAGAGTCCAGTACCTACTACTGACATGTACCGGACCATCGAATCGGGTGTTAGAGGCGGACTCTGTCAGGCGAGCAGGCGTCATTTACGGGCTAACAACCCGCTGTGCAGTGGCTACGATCCCGATAAAGAGGAGGTGTACATATCGTACATAGATTGCAACAATCTTTACGGATTCAGTATGATAAAGCACCTCCCCGTCGGCGATTTCGAATGGGTCGAGGATTTTAGCTCCGTGGATTTTATGCGTCATCCCACAGATTCGGATGTGGGATACGTGTACGTGTGCGATTTGGAGTATCCAAAATGTATCCACGCGCTGACGCGGTACTTCCCCTGGCTCCTGAGAAGGCGGTCGTCCCGAAGGAATGGCTCTCGCCATTCCAGCGAGGGCTCCTCGAAGAGTTAATGTATCAGCCGGCGAACAGCAAAAAGCTGCTGCTCACGTGCAAGAACAAGGTCGAGTACGTTGTTCATTACGCGCTGCTCACTCTCTATTGTAGACTGGGCATGCGGGTGACAAAAATTCACCGAATTCTAAAATTTCGTCAGGCACCATTCCTGCGTCCCTACATCGAGGACAATGTTGGCAGACGCGTCGCATCGAGCACGACGTTCGAGAAAAATTTCTATAAAATCTCAAATAATGCGGTCTTCGGGCGTACGCTACTAAATAAATTTAATATGCGGGACATTCGAGTAGCCTTCGATGAGGAGACGGCGAGTCGCCTCGGGAGCCAGGTGGAATGCGCGCGAATGGAAATTTTGTCCCCCGATTGCGTCATGTACGAAATGCGCAAAAGAAAAGTGCGATGCGATTTCCCCCTGCAGATTGGCTTCACGATTTTAGAACTGAGTAAGTTATTCATGTACTCGTTCTACTATGAAACCCTGTTGAGTAAGCTCACTTGTCCAGTGATTACGTGCTACTTTGACACGGATTCTCTGATCCTCGGCCTATTCTGCAAGGACTATGAAGATCAGTTACGCGCGATCGCCGACGACCATTTAGATTTGTCTTCCTTCGATCGTGATCATCCACTGTACAGCGAGAGGAATCGCGGTAGACTTGGCGCGTTCAAAAGTGAAACGGGTAGCGTACCCATTGAGGAAGTAATATGCTTGAAAGACAAAATGTATTCCATCAAATTAGCCGGGGGAAAACAAATTGCAAGAGCTAAAGGGGTCAAAAAGAACATTGTGTGCAAACACCTCCTCCATGATACGTACCGCGATACCCTATTCAAGCACGCTAGCGTATCGCACGAACAGGTGTCAATAGTGGGAAAGAAACAGTGCATATACACCATCAGAAATGTGAAAGAAGTCTGATGGCGTACGACAACAAACGATACCTCTACAATGACGTGGACTCCTACCCGTACGGAAGCTGCGAATATGGTAAGCTCGAGTGGATGACGTAGATAGCGAGATTTCACCTGGCGTTCTTTCCCCCCGCCGCACAGATAATGCAGTGGATGAGTAGGAGTAGCATCATTTGACCTGCGTCACTGGAAGGATGTGGCACCTCGTTCTCTTCTCGCTCGTCTCGTGCGCGCTGGCGCTGGACGCTGGCAACTGTACTGCGAGCATCAAGCTGGAGAAGGATAAGCACACGTACGCGCACGAATGCCCTGGCGACATCTTGGCCATCAGAGAGTGGCACGTGGTACCTATGCGATCCGGTATTAACCTGAATAGGAACGCTACTGGATCGCTGCGCGCGTGCCTTCACTCGCTGGACGTGAGCGACAGCTACGAAGATATCCAGTGCACGCGCATGTGCCAGCTCACGGAGGACGAAATTTTTCTCAGCTGCTGTCCCGGAGACGTCTACATGATCCGTCACTTCCGTGGAACCATGCCCAGCATCAAAGGAATCAATCTCTCCAAGACCGCCATGCTTTTTCTCAAACATGTACTCAATAAACGTTGAAAGGTATTTTTTCCCTGTCTGTCTGAGATAAAGCCGCAGCAGGGTCGCTGCCGAGTGCGCCATCTGGCGGGCGCTAACGAAGGCTATGTTCAGCGGGCTTAGTCAGCCAATCAGTGGGCTTAGAATGGGGCCAATCGGTAGGCTTAAACGGTGGACGACCAATCAGAGGGCTTAGAAAGTCTGGAAAATGTGGAGAGTGATCAGTAGGCTTCGAATGGACCAATCAGCGGAGCCAGTTATTCGGCATAAAGGGGCGGAGCTGTGCTCAGCGATACGCATGCACCAATCAGCGTGAAGTGGGCAGAGCCGAGTAATTAGCATAAAGGGCGGAGCTACAGTCAGCCAATCAATGATCAGTA